>NC_044244.1:57406004-57734004 GCF_003957555.1 Calypte anna | reverse complement strand
TATTTATACCTCAGGTACAGGTATCCAGGATGTGGACCACAGGTAACACTGCAGAACTCTCATGGGCTGATAACCAAGCCATGGAAGAACACACAAGTAAGTCCAACCCCCTTGCCCAGATGTTGCTTGACCACAGCAGTGCTGTGTGGTGTCTGAACCACCAACTAAACAGAATCCTAAATCCAGAAGACACTACAGAAACATGCAGAGTACCCAGAAGCATATCCCCACTACACAGCTCACCGTTTGCCCACTGCATTGTTGCCACTGAAACACTTTAATCAATGTGAACTCTAATGAGAGAAGAATAAAATTTTCAACATCCCCTACAGTTTAGGATAGCAGCAATATTTAGTGTTGATTTCTCTGCTTGTCAAGCTAGCTACTTGAAATGCTGGCAGAAACTTGAGAGAGAAAAAGAAAGGAAAGATGGACTTCCACAGTGTATCCCCATTGCCCGATGGTCTTGGCTTGTGGCTTAATTTCATTTCTGGAGTGGTTGCAGGCCTCTTTTTATCTCTTAAAAAAAATTATCTTCATAAAGAAGAATAAACAAGTTTATCTCCCTTCAAGTTTGCTAATGGAATTGCCCTCAAAAACAAATTACAAAACATAATCCCTTGAAAGTATAAAAAGGTAAAAATGTTACAGACACAAGCATCCTTTTCTTGGAATGTTTTACGTATTATAAAAAAAACTACTAAAAAAAGAGAAAAAGAGAGAAAGAGAGACCTACCAAGACCCAGTTCTGCAGGTACAACTCTGCTGAGGAAGATGCAATTGCATTTGCTCTCTCGAGTGACTGAATTGTCACGGTCTGCAGTGAGAAATGCTTCCATTCAAGTTTTCCATTCTGCACATGTCAGCAGTTTCTCTCAGCTCCCTCCTGCATTCTGGTTTCACTGCATAAATCTCAAAATGCTTCTCTGAGGAGAGGCAACATCCCTGCTTCCTTCTGCTTCCCGCATGAGAAGAATGCAAGATAAGGTGATGGGGAAAGGGACCACTCTTTCACTGTGCCAGCCATAAGCCACCCACAAAACTTCCAGTACCTAAACATTCACCTCCCCTCTCAAGTTTCCATGCCATTTACCCCGCACGCACAAAAATACCAACCCAACCACACCAATCCCATTTCTTCTCCAAAGGACTCTGCAAGCAAACCAAGCTGACTGTTATTATCCATGTGCCACTGACAGCATGCAAAGTTTTTGCTTCCTCTGCTAACCCCACCAGATTTCCCCTGTGACTCACTGTGCCACACTTTTTCCCATGCTATACCTTTACGGGTGTGAGGATGGAGGTGTTGCTCAGGTCCCCTGTACCCACCAGAACACGTGCAGTGTTCCACTATCAAAGCAACCTGATGGCTCTGCTGTGCATCTCCTGCAAGCACAGTGTCCCATCACCATGATCATCCCACCAGCTAAGGCTGGCAGGTCAGTGACTTCAGGATGGGCAATATGAAAGGTGGCTTCTCTGACACACACCGCACCCCATCTCGCTGCAAGCTGCTGCCAAATGCCCCCCAAAATTAGATTCAAGCCCGCATAGGAGAGGAGGTCAGATGGGAACACAGGGAAAATGCAATTAATGCAAGTAAAATATTACTGTGATTGAGACTGCAGCCTTCCATGCTTCGCCAATCCTAGGCCAGAGGAGCACATAAACAAATAATTAACTTGAAAGGGCTTAAGTCTGTTCTTCAGCAAAGCACTCAAGTGCATGATTAACTTTGCTGAATGATTAAGTCTTTGCTGAAGTCCTATCATTTTTTTATAGAGTCTGAACTCAGCTACCCCTTCCCCCCCATTCTAACAGAACAAGCGATGCAAATGAAAACATAAATACCTGAACTCTAGTAACCAGAATAGCTTAATAGAATTCCACAACAAATAAGTATAAAAGTAAAATCTACATCAGGGACCAAAAAAAAAAAGAAAAAAAAGCAAGCTTCCTGACCATTCTGACATCTCCCATTGACATTCAACAAGACCAGTAAATCAGGTGAGGAACCCTGCCCCATCTGCAGCCATGCTTTAACCCAGCTAATACTGTCTGTGCATGCCAGTGCCCTTTATCCAGTGATGGGACCCACACTCATGCCTCCTCCAACAGCCCTGTTTCTGCAGAGCCATCTGTCTCCTTTCTCCTTCAGGAAAACCAAACAATGCATAGCATGACCTTGGGTTCATCAGAACAGCCCGATATGATGGCCTGGAGCACAAACAGGTCTCTCTACATAATCTTCTTATCAGAAAAAGTGATGGTGAGATGAATCCTAGGACACCAAGGTCCTTACCTGCTTTTAATCCAGCTCTCCTGATAGATCACTACATTGGCTGCTGTTTGGTTTTGGCCTCAGAATGAATATTCCTGGACTTATCCTGACATGCAGATGTGACATGGAGAAAAACTCCTGTTAAGGCTGCAACTGCTCTCACAGAATGGCCCCACTCCCCTTAGATTAGAGGCAGAATTTTCATCCTCGAGACAATCATGTTTCCTCATTCTGCAGTTTTCACAAACACAGCAACCCTTCTGATGCCACTGATGAAGAGGAATAAAATTAACACTAACAAAAATATTGAGAGAAAAAAAACCCCCAAACCACAAAGATTAAGGAATGCGTGTGCAATTAAAACCCAGAGTAAAATATAATAATAATAATAAAATAATAATCATAAATGTAACAGCCATACAATAAAATAACATTATCTTTCCTTTCCATGACACAAGCAGCATGACGCTCTCACTCCCAAACTGATGGGAGAGGAGAGGAATGCAACGGAGAGAGCAGGGCTTCATTTTCCTTCCTCAGATGAAAGGGGATGTGTTGTCTTTCCAAAGGAAGGGGGAAAGGTGCATAGGCTGCTGGGAGATCACATCCTCATCTACAGTATATTGAGCTGGAATGAAGGACAGGCAGGAGAAGAAAACTCTGCAGAGGTAGCCCAGGAACAAGAGCTGGCAACCTTGTAGGTTATTTGGTGGTTTGCCAGAAGACAACAGCCTTGTTGGACAGCCTATGCACAGCAGGATCCCTTCTTCCAGGCCAGCCAAGCACTTACTGCATGACAATATATTTGTGTTTGTCTTTTTGTCAGCTTTCCCAGGTGAAAGAACCTCCTTCCCTACTGTCATCCAGGGCACTCATCCCTTGCCACCCTGCTGATGAACCTGCTATTTTGGAGCATCTTGTGAAATAACCTGAATCCTTCACGCAATAGTTGCAGAGGAATGTCTAGTGGAACCGAGCAGCCACGAGACTTCAGCTTTCATGGAAAGGGTCAATCAAACTCTCTTCTCTCCTTCCTCCCCAGGCCATCCACAGACACGGGTACTCTAGAGACACTTCCAAAATATTCATGCACCAGTGCAACTGCTGTTACCCATGAAACTGCCCTCTGAACCAAACCCAGCTATAGAAAAGGCTCTCCTTAGAAACCTGATGAAAAACTAGACAACCACATAGCATTCCTCAGCTTGGAGGACCCACAGGACCACCCTGCTCCCCAGTTCCAGGGTCACTCTGCTGCTGCAGGCAATCTTTTGGGACACAGGTGAGAAGAGAGGGGGGTAAGTGCCCACCCTCACAGCTATGATAAAGTGGGTAAGGCCTGATGTATCACAATAGTCTTTTCACTTTCTGTACCTGAGTTTGAAGGTCTCAACTGGATTTTTCTCACGCTCACTTTGGGACTCCAGCCCTTTCCTGACTCCCTCCCATTGACAGACATAGTGTGAGATGTTGGGAACAACCAGTGTTTCCCCTTTTCACAGGCTACATTTTTGTCCCCATTTCAGACACACAACCAGGACAACCTGACAGCTTGGGAGGATGCTGTCCTCCCACTCCACCGAGAACGTCAGCAAACAGCAGAATGAGAATTCAGTTTCCAGGGAGGAAACCTGCTATTTCACAGGATAGAAACAGACCAGTCCACAGAAGAATTCCCAGACCCTCTGAAAGTCACCCTGGGTCTCACAGCTGACCCAATCACTTCCAGCCCATCCAGTGCTTGACAAAACACCCACCTAGATGCACTTCCAACCCTGATGAGCCTCCCTAACACCTCGCCAAGTGAGCCAAGATTGACGACATGGGGGAAAAAAACCCAAAACACCACCACCAGCAGAAGAAAAAGAAGAAAATCGGCAACAACAACTCACCACACCCCACCCCCCCCAAAAAAAAAAAACAAAGAAAAGAAAGAGAGCTGAGAGTAAATTCCAACCAGCCTCAGCCAGTTTCTAGGAGTACCAGTGGAAGTAAACCCTTAAACCGCATCTGTATTTCGGTAAGGCACTACGAGGGAATGATGTAAAACTAAGACTGTGAGAGCTGTAATGGCTGTGCCAGGAACACACCACAGAGAGAAGGCAGCATCTGCACGCACACGCACACAGGCACACACACGCACATACCTGGACAATCACATTTGTTACATGCCTATGTTATATCACTTTTCTTTGTGCAATCACGTTGAGGAATAGTCTATTGGTATCGTTGAAGTTCAACACACACAAAAAAACAAAAGAGTAAAAAGGGTGTTATGACCTGGATAGTGCTACATTCTACCGGGGTGGGGTGAAGGGGGCAGCTAAAAATGTCTCCTCCTATACTAAAACGGGTAGGGACTGAAAAGGAAAATTTCCAGATAAAATCAAATGAAACACAACTGAAACCCAACATACATTATTAGAGATCTCATTTAGGAATAACACTTCTCAGGGATTTATCCAGTGTGTTCAAGGAAAGGGAGAAACATTGCTCCATTGCTTCTGCTCTCGACCAGTGCTGCGCAGCCTGTTTTGCCCAGGTGTGTTTAAGCGTAGCAGTGCTAAATCCAAATTTAGAGCACTGGGTCAGTATTTTCTTCTCCTCCCCCCCCTCCCTCCGCTCCCTCCTCCCTCCTTCCCTCTCTTACCCACTTTCTACTTCCAGAAAAAAAAATCACCCAAACCTTATGTATGCTTTTGGATACAGAGACCACTGCAAAGGTGAGGCATAAACCCTGTGAAATGCTGGATAAATCCCTAATCCATATACCTACTGGATTAAAAACCTAATGGATTTAATTTTAGGTGTTCTGGACAACATATTTGTAAATGTAGCTCACTATTGGATGAAAATAACCTTTAAAAGTCTATTGGTGAAGTTCTTCATAAGACAGGACCTGCCGGAGGGTCCTTCTGCTTCTCTCTCTCTCTCTAGATTGGTGCAGAATGGTTGGGGTTTTTGTTTGTTGGTTTGTTGGTTTTTTTTTTTTTGTGGTCTGTTTTAATAATTTTTTTTTGTTCTCTTTTTGTTTTTCCATTTTCTTTTTTTTTTTTTTTTTTTTTTTTTTTTTTTTTAAATAAAAACTGTAGAATCGGTTCTCCCCCTTCTTTTTCCTCTTTCTCTTTTCTTCTTTTAAAGTCTCCTTCGTTCAAGTTTCAAGTGAGCCTCCCCAATTGCATTGTTAGTTTGTCACGTTCTTCAGTACAAAAGCGGCCGCCTCGCTCCCCCGGGGACGGGTGCGTCTCTCGCTCCTTATTCCAGTGTTTAGATGTAAGGGTACTGGTTGACCTTGGTGGGGCTCAGTGGGTATCCAGTGTAGACTGTGGAGGCCGGAGAAGCACTGATATAGGTCTGGTGGGCAAACTGAGCCTGGTACTGGCTCGGGTGGATGGTGGGTGAGGGCAGAACCCGCGGGCCCATGCTGACAGGGACCTGGTGGACGATGCTGGCAGGGTAGGTGGTGTGCTGCACGGCATGCCGCGCCGACCCTTGGGAGGCCACCAGGTGGGCGACGGTGCCGGTGGAGCCCAGGGCGGCGGGGGCGGTGTATGTGTAGAGGTGGGGTTGGGTGGGCAGGTGAGCAGCGGCAGCCGCGGCCAAGTGAGGATGAACGGTCCCGTGGCTGGGACTGTTGTGCGGGAAAGAGTACGGGGCCTGAGCTATCGTTGGGGTGATGTAGGCTTGCTGTCTCCGGTGACTCCCTGTGCGGTCAGTCGTGATGTGCTGCTGGGCCTGGATAAAGACAGCAACAGTGATAAGAGGTTACAAGATAAGAGAGGGCTCTTTGCCTCCTCGGTGGTGCCTGGGAGACTTCCTATGATACCAGGACAGCCTCAGTCAAGTCCCTTGCGCTCTTCCTGCCAACCTCAGCACCACCACGGCTTTCCCCTGGATATGGGTGATGGCAAAGGGTCCCTTCCCAAGCCTTGGAAAACCCTGAAGTTTCATACATTCACCAAAATGGCTCCCAGAAAGATAATGGAGTCTTTGAGTCATAACCTGCTGTCACAACTAACATGAAGACCCCAAACCATCTTCCTAAGAAGATGGCTCCTAAGAACATCTTCCACAAGTCCAGTCGCTGACACAGCACATGGATTTGCTAATGAATTCTCTGCTAGTGAAATGTGGTGCACTGACAGCTCAGGAGAGTGAAGGTCCTTAAACAGGCAATTTATTTTTGCTCAGTTTGGGTCTTAGAGGTTATAATTTCCTCAGTTAGTAACTACTTTTTTTTTAAGATAAAAACCGTGGCTGAATCAGATCCTGCAAGTGCCTGGTACCCTCATGTAATCAGCTATAACTATTGAAGCACAGGCAAATTCTTGCAGTGGGACAGGAGCAACGTACTTTTCCAGAGATACTCCAAGGGGTACTCTTTGCAATGCACAGTAATGTCAAGGAGTTTCCCTGGTCATCTTCTAGGTAGAGTATTAAATAACCAACAACATAGAAATTAGAAGGCAAGAAGGGCAACGCTCTGTTATTTCCTTCTGTTCTTCCAAGCCTTCTCCTCCTCTTTGTAAGCATTCTCTGCACTGTCGTGGTCTGGAATGCCACACTCCTTCTCCACTTTTGGAACAAGCATCTCACCCCACTTCCTCCACTTTCACTTTTCTTTCAAGTTTATTTAAATTTTAAAATTTCAACTAAATTTTGAGGGGCAGTGGACATTCTTCTCCTCAAAATTATATCTTAGAAACAAAATCAGTTCTGCTCATACCCAGCTCTAGATGCAAACCAGCACTGTTTTCTGAACATTCCAGACTTTCTCCTCTTGATACACTGGGAGAACTGTGCTGTAACTTCCCAACTCTCATTACCTCACCTCAGGGTAGAGAGAGGCCCCAGGTGCAGCATATGAAAAAGTGCATTATTTACTGAAGCTCCTGGGGAGGTCCTTGGGTGTTTTGATCACAGACTATGAAACATCTTGAGAACTGCATACTGTCAAGTAATGAGATATGTCCAGATCTCAGCCTAGATTTATCAAAGGATGGATCAGACTCACTACACGAGGTCATGCATATGCATAGAGGTTCTGCTTTGCCTCATCACACCTAATGGAGACTTCTCCCAATCCCACAGCAGAGCACTCCCTTCACCTGGAAGATACTCTCCTCATGGTCACCTAAAGCTAAGGACAATTCAGTCCTTCCTACACAGTCCTGCTCCACTCCTTTGTGTCTGAGGTGCCTCACTTTCTCTCTCACATTATTCCCACTCAGATCATCTGGCTTCAAAACACATGGTAAGCATATCACCAGCCCATTGAGGGGTAGGATCTGCACTACTATCTCTACTGCCTTGAGCTGGAAGATCAAGGTCTGCAGTGAAGCTTAAACAAGTTGATGAAATTTGATGTAGGGCCCAACTATTGTTATACTGGAAGTGGACAGCCCATGCTGAAGGAGTGGGAGGTTACAGCTGGATGATGCCCCACCAAAATTAGTCTTGGTTGACTTACCTGACTTAGATTAAGAGGCTGCTGCTGCTGGAAATGTGCTCCTGGTCGCTGCTGCCTATAGGCAACGGCTCCAGACGAGCTCCCTGAAGAGTGACCGCTGGTGGAGGTCACGGTGCTGGAGGACTTGGACTTGTAGGAGGATGAGTGGTGACTGGTGGTGACTGTGCCAGGAAAGGAAACACATTTGTAGCTTACATCACATTCTTTAATTTGCTCGCCCTACCTTTTTTTTTCCTCACTGAATCTCCTCTAGAGTGGCTTTTGGGAGGAGAACATACAAAAGCAGCAGGATAAGAAAATGATTTCCCTTAATTAACAGCATATCTCAGCAGTGCTTCAAACACACAGCCAGCCTGTTATCCTAGAGGCACACAAGCAGACCTGATATCCAGACCCAAACTGGGCCTGGAGAAGGCTTTGCACATCCTTCAGAAGTGTGAGAAACTGTTCTGCCAGCAGAACCATACGATGCAGGTACAAATCCCAAGGAGAGGAAGAAAAGTACAGTGTGCACAGCACAAAAAAGCCCTGGCTTTGCTGACCTCACAGCGAGTAGGAAGGGAAAGAGAAGGAGCTGGTGGGGAGCTCACCCTCTGGGTCTTTATGTTCACCAGCAGTGCATCAAAAGAAAGGACTGCTAAGCAGCTCAAAGCCAACTGCTTTGGGCCAGACTTCCACCATAAGCCCCTTTTCAACACACCGTACTACCTAAGCATTGCGGAGGCTCTGGAGGAGTCCACCTCCTCAGTCCATAATGAAGATCCTGGGGTTCTTCCCAGAAACATCAACAAGTTAGGATGAAAATGCATATGTGTTTTCAATCTCTTACCCGTTTTAAAGTACATCTATGGAAAGGCAAGGTAGCAAATGTTCACACTTGCATTTGGGAGCCTGTTATGTCAAATGTTGAGCTAAAGGCTGCATTCTGTTCTTGGGTTTGTACAGAAGTAACTGGGACCTTGCCCCCGTGACTCCTGAGTGTACCAGGGCACATAAACAATGCCACAGGGCTCCCAAGAACAGATGTGTCACTTGAGAGAAGGGCAGGAGCACGGTTTCTTTGGAAAACAAAACAAACAAACAAACAAAATGAAACCGAACAATGAGATTCTTCCAAGATAAACCATTTATTTCTTACTCATTTTCTTGACGGAAGAGGTGCAATTTACCTGGTGCCAGGCTATCGCACTCTACCAACACCTCACTGGCCTGGGTTTTCAGTGGTGGCACGATGATCGTTCGGGGGTTCCCACTGCAGTGAGTCTCTGGAACCCCTTTGGTGTCGTAGGTGTTCCCGTTACTCTGCCCTGCGCGATGCTGCACGGCGTAAGGGCTGTTGTTGCTGGAGGAATCGGAGTAGGGGGAGTCATGCACGGTGACGCAGCTGATGACGTTTTTCCTTTGCTTGGACAAGGTGCTGAAACACAAGCACACAAGGGGAGGGTGTGAATGGGCAAGGAGTGACTTGGAAGCCACCAGAAGACTGCCGGTGGCAGCCTAGCTCCACAGAGGCAGAGCGCACCCTTCGGTTCTCTGCCAGATAGAGGCTGCTCCAGCCAAATCCCTGGCTTCGAAACTCACTCATTGCTATTCCAGGAAAGTCTTCATGGAGGTCAAGGAGTGAGTAAGACATTGTGCACAGATCTTATATTCACACTGCTTAGAATAGCACTGATCCAGACTGCCAGATTTATTTTCAGACTGCTTTTTATATATGTGTGCAGTGGAAGCCCAGCAGTTATACTATGCTTTGTTGCAAGTCTCACCACCCACACAAAAACGTGGTGGTTTCTCCCAGCCTTCCAGCAATGATTTAATAATAGATGCTACGGCTTTTCATGATTAAATCCCATGAATCTACAAAATACACTCCCTTCTATTTACGAATATGGTACAATGGGCATATATTCTCAATAAGCATTTGAAGCTGAAGAACGGATGAAGAAAAAAATGAGAAAAGTAGGTAAAGCTTTTAGTTTTTTTTATCTGAATAGCCACTGGGTCTCCTGACTCTAGCATGGGTTATCAAGGTCCTGCTGCAGCTAATCTATCTATGACATCAAAAAAGTGATTAAAAAGCAACATCAACACTTCCAAGATTAGTGCTAGAAATTCATTAGACTAGACTGCATGAGTACGACTGGGATTTGCTCTGCTGTTGTGTCTAATTATTCCTGATAGTTTTTCCTTCCTGCTATGAGCTTGTTTAGGGGGAAAAAGAGAGAGTGAGAAAGAGGACGGAAGAAGGGGGATGGTGAAGATTTGCTTAAATGGCTCACATCCTTGACAGTGCACAGACCTTGACTACAGAAAATAGCTGCTATGTTTCACTGATTGCATTATGTTGTTATGGCAACTGAAGTTTTTAAAATGATGAAAAGAAATGGATAGCACATAAAAAGCTAAGTAATTAGGCTTAATGGTGGAAACAGCCCCAACAGGAACAGAAATACCATGGAGAAAAAGGAATCCATCTCTTAATTTCTTGAGTGCGCACGTTAAAAAAGAGAGAGATCCCTTTCCCATGGAACCTCCTCTCTGTTCTCTTACTGTGGCTGGTCCACTCCAGGAAACACCTGATTATCTGGCCTTAGTCTGTGATAGAGTCTGTGGTCTCAGCACCACGTCTTACCCAGGGAAAGGTAGAGGAAATACTGACAATGTCCTTCCAAGGACATTATTTTGCTTTATTTGTTTTTCACAGTGCTGAAGGAGCACTGGTGGGTTCCCTTCAACTTGTCTGTCCCAAAGTCACTCCATGCAGCTCAGCACCTTGCTCCCAAGACTTGTCACTGAGAAGCTATCATCTCCTCCTCCACTGAAGAATGTATTGAGGTGCTGCATTCACAAACAAGTTACTATCACACACTCTGGCATCACAGGATTCTGGTCTGCCCCAAAGAGGACAGAAGACCATGTTGCACCCTGAAAAGTACATCTCAGGAGGCCCTTGCTACACTAAAGCGTGGACACACAAAACAGGGCAGGTGACAGAGAAGGAGGGGAAGCTCTTGCCCAGCAATCTGGAAGCTGAAAGCAATCCTGGTAGGGGCAGGGATCTTTCTGATGGGGAAGGTGTACTGCAACAAACCCTTGCACTCTGGCTTTCCACAAGGAGCTGGCAAGTGTTGGATTAGAAATGGAAAGAGCAACAGAGCATCTTAGATGGACAACTACTTATGTGAAGAAAGATGTAGCAGTTTGGATATGGTGCTACAAAAGAAGAATATTAAGCCAATAAAAATGATGAATATTGCATCAATATTCCTCTCTCCTTTCAGCAGAAATGCCTGTAATCACACATTTATGAGCATCCATGCTGCTTGCCATTTGCAGATACCTTTGGCTGCCAGTTGGGAAGAGATATATATTCTCTACCTCTGACAGTTATTACATTTTATAAAGAAAAATCAAGTCACTAAAGAGTTTTTTGACAAGTGATAAGGTCTAGCTATTCTTTTACAGTCTCTTCCTTACGTAAGTGGCTAAGCTGCTGATCTGGAAATACTGGCTCTTGGCTGACACTTGACATGGGAAGGCTGAGCTATCAACCGGAAAAGTATTTTTCAGTGTAATTTATGCTATTTTTTTTTTAGAAAGGACATATTTTTCAGCCATTTGATTGAGGGCTTGTCAAAGCAGTGACCATGAGGAGTCTTCTCCTTCCAAGGCTTGTAGCTCCTTGGTTACAGTAAGAAAATGAAGAAAATATGTTTGGTTGAAGAAATATGTGACCCCAAACCCAAGCCTTTCCAGAGAAAGGGAGCATAGCAGGATATTAAACTCAGTTCATGGATGGGAAACTGAGAAGGACCAGAGCTCTGGTCCTGCCAGGCCATATGCAAATGCTGTGCACTACCAGTATGTGTCATCCACCAAAATCAGCTGCACTATTCCAGTAACAGAGCTAAAGCACATGGTAAATATTTGCAGGATTAGGGACTAAGCCAGTAGCCCCTTGATTCATTGGGCTGCATAATTTCAAGCACATGAGGAGTTCCACCAAAACCAGCTGGATTTTTGTCTTTTGGAAAGGTAATGACTGTGGTTAATGTCAAAGCAGTCAGGGAAGTCAGTCAGGACTACTCACGTTGCCCAGAGCTTGGCAGCTGCTGTACCCCAGCCTGCCCAAGAATTTAACGGTGGGAATTCCAAAAGCATCAAAGGCCCAACTCATGCTGAAAATCGGTTGAGTCTTAAGCCTTAAGAGATACATGTTAAACCAAAATGGGCGCTGTTTAAAATTCAACCTTGAAGAGCTAGAGCTCCCCCTTCTACAGGGCTTCTTGCTAGTCAGCAATTGTTCTCCTTCCAGCTCTCTCTGAGGGCTCAGCTGCTCTCCCCACCCCACCGTAATGCAGGAGCCATTTGCGTGAGGTTCCAGCTGATGTATCACCTTCCCTGCTCACAAAGTATCAGGACAGAGAGCTTTTACCTGTTGACACAGCACTCGCCTACTCAGCAAGCCCACTATATTCCTATAACTCAGCCACAGCTTTTGGGGGTGTTTGTGCTTACACAGAAAAATGCTATTAAAAGTCTTGTACCCCCTCCCATTAACCTGACTTCAAGCTTGGTAATTGCTTTCCCTCCTGCAAGCACAGTAGCAGCAGCATACATGATTTAGTAGTGTTGGGAGTCAGCATGTGTCCCTGACATACACCAGCCTTGTGAGTGCACAGTGGAGAGATAGAAGTGGGTCCCTATTCCCCACAGCAAGGGAAGATCTCAAGGAAAGGAAAAGTCTGTTGGAAGAAAGAAGATAGTTTGTGCACAGGCCCAGAGCAAGATATTAAGGTGGGCATCTCAGATACTGTTAGTAGAAAGGTAGCAAAGGGAGATGTTGAGAATGAAGAGTGAGGAAGAGAGGAAAAGAAGATGCTGAGTTAGGTATTAAAACACTGAAACCATCTAAATAGCCAAGGATAAGACAGGGACAACAGCTTTATGTAACAGTGCAACCTGAGATGATTTTTACTTGCTGAAGGCCCAGATCAAAAACTTGGTATGTGATGGCATCACATGAACAGGATCTTTTTTTTCTGAATATCTCAAGTTACACCAGAATGCCAGAAAAATGGAGTCTAGTAAGGGCAATTCTTCAGCATGTGGTTCACCCACAGAGACAGACACCTTTCAGTGTGGCTGATGCTATAGCAACCAAGACTTCCAGCTCTTAAGATCACCAAGATGGCCTTCTAGTTTGGGAGAAGGTGGCACCCCTCCCACAGCTGTGCCTTTGAACTGCTGTGCATGTATACCACGGCATGTTAGCATTACATCACATGACAAAAATTTAGTCCCAGGTCTCAGAAAACTTAGTAACATTCAACCTTTTTATTGTGCTGCTTCAGACTAATCCACCTATTCTAGGAAAGAAGAGAGTTGGTCAATAAAAAACTCATACAATAACTGCAATTGCTCTCTTCACCTTGAAATCTTATGCTATCAATGCATAGCTCAGTGGTGAGAACATGCACCCCTCTCTTTAGCTCAGCCTTCATCCCAACCTGTTAATCTGCTCTCATAATTTGTGTATTTACGATGGTAAGAAATATTTATCAGGTACTACACTGAGGCCATATTATTTGGCTGTGCAGCCTGTGCTGTAGCTATTTAAGTCATACATATTGGACTGTTTAGCAGGTTGTAAAGGTTCTGCTGCTGAAGGCTGGCTTAGAGTGCTACTGTCTTATCTCTTGTTATTTTAAGTATTAGTTGCATGTCAGTGTCTTCTGGAGATGGTAGGCAGCAATCTTTTTACCAGATGACTGTGGTTAGTCAATGCATTGCTATGCAGAGTCAGTGCATTACTATGCACAGCATATCACAGCCACAATAAGCTGGATGTCAGAAGAGAGTTACAAATGGAATTTTGACCCTCACACACACACATCAGCAGGTTGGCAAAAACACTGGGTTTGTGCCTGCCAGCCATTTCTGTGCACAAGGGGAAAGTCCTCTGAAACAGGCTCTATCACCACTGCTACAATGTAAGATGAATTAATAAGATGCATAAGCTCACACTCAGTTTTAAAGGTGAGTCTCAACATAGAGACTACACTGTATGGTTTACCACAAGAAAGGAAAGAAAAGGAAAAGGAAAAGGAAAAAGGAAAAAGGAAAAAGGAAAAAGGAAAAAGGAAAAAGGAAAAGGAAAAGGAAAAGGAAAAGGAAAAGGAAAAGGAAAAGGAAAAGGAAAGGAAAAGGAAAAGGAAAAGGAAAAGGAAAAGGAAAAGGAAAAGGAAAAGGGAAAAGGAAAAAGGAAAAGGAAAAGAAAAGGAAAAGGAAAAAGGAAAAAGGAAAAAGGAAAAAGGAAAAGGAAAAGGAAAAAGGAAAAGGAAAAAGGAAAAGAACCCTGCAAGAATTTTCTACCGGTGAAGATAGCCAATGAGGCAGTTAGTTACTCAGGATGCCCACATGACAGCTGCAGGAAGTTTTTCTTGCCCAGGAAGCCTCCATACACAGAGCCCACAGCCATGCTGACTATCTCCCTGACTTGTCTTGATACACAGACCAAGGAGTCGAGCAGGTCTACATGCCAGCAGCCATCCCAAAAGTCCCTGGTGCAATGAAGGTGATGCACACTGGCTGAGGTGGGAGCCCAGGTCACGCTGAGTGAGAAGCCCCAGGCACACCACCATCATATCTTGCCCACACCACCTGGCCAGGGAGATGGGGTGTGAAGTGTCCATACTAGGACCTGAAAGATGGCAAAGTATTCCTGGGCAGGATGGAGCCACTGGAAACTCTGGTGGAGGTCTAGTAGTCCTGATGTGCAAATTGATCATCTGGCCTGGGTTTTTTTTTTACCACTTTTACCACTAGGGGTAAAAGACTAATCAAACCTATCAATTTTCCCTGGCACTTGACAATGGGCAGTTTTACCTGGTAAAGCAAATGATTAGAGGCCTCAGTGTCAGCCTAAGACACTAAGACAGTGATTACTTTGAGGATCCCTGGAAATCCAAGCTGGAGATGTGCTACAGATGATACCAGTGCAAGCAGAGCAGGCAGTGGGGATGTGAGGGGCTCTCCTGACTCTTTGGGGTGGAAGCACCC
Source organism: Calypte anna (assembly GCF_003957555.1). Classification (NCBI taxonomy): domain Eukaryota; kingdom Metazoa; phylum Chordata; class Aves; order Apodiformes; family Trochilidae; genus Calypte; species Calypte anna. The sequence goes on along the minus strand of NC_044244.1, from coordinate 57,719,191 downwards.
TCAAAACCACACACCTCAAGGCCATCATTGTGTTGTTTCAAGAAAGTAGTAATGTTTTTCTTGACTCCTGCAGTCATTACTTGGGTGGGAAGTCATCTGGGCAACATCACAGCAGCCACCTCCATTGCCCTTCCTTCTAACCCTTCCTCCTGCCATGCTCTGTGAGATGACCCTTGTCCATGGCCATGGATAGTAAATAATAAATAATAAATAAATTAATAATAATAATAATAATAATAATAATAATAATAATACCCCTAGCTGTACAACCAGCACAGCCCTATGCATGCCTCCTGCAGGACACAATTCAGCCACCCCAGGGTGCACTTGCACCTCTTTGCTCTGCCTTTTAAGTTGTCGCTTTGTTTTTCTCCACTTCCAAGCTTCAGAAATATTTATTCAAGGGAGAATTTATGTTAATTTATGTTTATGTTGTAAAGTTGCATACTAGGGAGTACCTAACCCCTACTACTTGCTGAGTATGTGCTCTGAGTTCTGCAGCTGCACTGCTGGTCTGTCTGTTTGCCTCACTTTCTTGCTAAAGCAAGCAGAGAAACTTAGGAAGAATAAATTTATAAGAAAAATATGAAGTCTGTGCTCTGTTTTTACTCTTTTCAGTGCTTTACAGGTAATAATTAAACCTAAATTCTTTCCAGAATAAATAACAGCAGAACAGCAAACATCTCTTTGGCCTATATAGTCTTTTTTGTAAAGGATCCTGAACTGACAGTCTAGAAGTTCACTGGTGATAAATAAACAGGGTCACAAAACTGTTTCCTGTCCATATAATGCCTTTTATATACAATTTTTTTTCAACTGTTCTATGGGGCAAAATGTCACACGCAAAACCTTGTGAGCATCAGAAACCAGGTAAAAACAGTTTTGGCTGGCAAAAATGTTCCCTTTTTATTTTGACTGTTTCAAAATTTGTTTCCTTACATTTTGGAAGAAGAAGAAACTACTCCATTAAACCAGAAAAGAGAAGTCATCCCCTTAGTTATCTAATCACCTAATGCTTTCTTCCCCTTATTAAACCTTTTAGCAGTCTTGAATCTTCCTCAGATTTCACTGTGCTGAGGATATTATTATTAAAAAAGCAATGTAGCCTATAAAAGGCCTTGGTTTTAACAAACCAAATCTTTTAGTCAGGAAGTTGACCCCTGAAAATCTGACCATTTCTTTGAGGACTGTCCCTACCAAGCTGTGAGGTCCCTCAGCTCAGGGTGTAATTTCACCCTAGACATGGGGCTGGGGCCCAGCAGATGGCCCCCTTAGACAAGACTCCATAGAGCAGGTCCCTCAGAGCCCACCCTCCACCACCTCCCCAGCACCTTTACACAACAGGAGTTCTACATTTTCAGATTACTATTGATTGAAAAAGATTACACCATGATAGGCTCATCAACATGGGAAAAACACATGTGAGCAAAGAACAAGCAACGTGCTGTCCTGCCTGCCTGGTCAGCTGGCATTTCATAAACATCCTACTTGAACATCTGTGCTTTTCATTAGAAAAAGGAAAATTCTGCCTATATAACACTGAATTCTTCAGATTTTTCTTTCACCAATAAGAAAGTTGTATTCCCTGTGCTAGAAAAGCTCTCTCTGCTGCTCTGGTATTACAGAGAGGCTTTTCTGCTGGAGTAAATCCAAGCTGTAGGGCTCCTTCACTGCATCAGCAGTGTCAAATTTTATCAGCATTACCAGTCTTTCTTAAATTGGGACTTGTGAACTCCTTCCATGGTCAAAGGAGCTACTACTTCTCACAGACATAGGTAGCTTTAATAACAATTTTTAGCCTCATGGGTCAAAGAGAAATTTCCAGTCTCACAGGAAATAGGAAAAGGAAGTGCTGTGGCAAATTCAGGAGCTGATCCAGCACCAGTGAATGCAAAGACATCACTGCTACAGATAAGTTGGGATCATGTAATTAACTTTCATCTGTCAAGTGCTGGATGATTTCTGTTTTCTAATGTAGAAAAATGCTAATATTGTTAGGACCAATCACATGCTTCAAGTTATTCCTTATTTTTCACCCTCGTACCACAGCTATTGCCCAACAGGGTAGTATTTGTATAAATATCAGCAAGACAATGCATTCTGTGCACAGTTTTAGACTCAGATCCTGAATATTTGAGCAATGATTACAGAAAGGCACATAATTCACTGTTACTCTAATTTTTCTTGGAGCCAAGAAAATATGTAAGAAAAGTTGGAGGTACTTTCCTAAATGTGATGTTTTTTCAATGAAATAGACCTCAGCTTCGGAAACAGGGAAGTTCATTGGCATTAAATGCTGATGGGACTTCCTTGACTGGAAGCTACATTCTTACTTCATCTGAGAATCTGGTTTTAGATATGTCCAGGTCAAAATGCTCTGAGTAAGTCAGTATCACTCTCCTGGAGACTTTAACCAAAAATTCTCAGCCTGGACATGCTGTTTTCCAACTGTGTCTCTATGCTTAATTCTCCATTTGCTTTGCTTACATCTGCACAGGCAATTCCAAAAGGTGCCCAAGAACATCCTGTGTCTGTGCAAACTATCTCTACATGGTTCAGAAATTAAATCTAGGTCTTAAGCTTTGGCCTTCCAGGAATGCTATTGCTCTGGCACTCAGTATAGATAAGCCATATGGATACAAAAAGTAGCCAGGGATCTGATTCCAGGCGGGAACATGTCCTGAATATTCTTTAGTCATATCCAAGCCAGTTTGTTTATGTAAGTCTGGCTCCTGGGACAACATTCCTAAACCCTACTCAGACCTTGTCTGAATATTTAAATACCCCAAACTCCCAACTTGATTTACAGGCATTTTCCAGAATGTTGTTCTGTCTGTCTCCACAGAAAGGTGCTGAGTGAAGAAACTGGTCAGATGGGTGCAAAGATGAGATGGAGGAGACAACCTTTAGCTGAAGTGGCTGCAGGAGCCCAGCTCTTCCCTCCCTGCACCTGCCTATAGACCCAAGATGATACCCAGGTAGTAAGTAGAAGTATTTGCACGTGATTCCTTGAAGCCTAGGACCAGCAGCATGGGTAAACATGCTTGCAATGACACATGCCATTGAGATTTCCAGCTCCCATGACCCTTGAGATACCTGTTCTCTTCATGCTGCCCAACATTAGAACCTTAGTTTTCTGCATAACCATGGCATAATCTGTGGCAAGTCTGAACATAAGGGAAACTGAGCTCTGGCTGCCTGGTGGAGTTCATTGGTAGGGGAGAAGGAGAGCAGGAAGCAGTGGTGGCTGTCAGGAGGCAGGTTGGAATTTCAGCCCTAAATGCCTGAATCATATGACTCCTCTTTACAGATTTGTAGATCCTTGAGGCTAAATGCATCTCATCTGTTCTGTGCACATTTGCAGTGCTCCACTTATCACCAGTGTGCAGAGATGTGGAGATATAGATATGTATCTCCAATGATTAAAGGAGCATTGGCTGTGGAGCATGTCCTACATTAAAAAAATATATGATAGTTCTCTCATAACAATACTGGAGGGCTCAAGTTAAAAAGCTCCTTGCTCAGTCATCAACATAAAGATGCTAGAATTATTAATCTGTTTGCATGGCTATTTCTCTACAACTTTTAAAGCAGAGTGACTGGCATCAGTTGGGAAACTTAGAGTAAGTGTCTCTGATGAAAAGTGCTGAGAAGACACTGCTAGAAAATTAAGGACTTCTCTCTAATCCACAGTAGAAGACCAGCAGTTGCAGCTGGTTTAGGCCACACTGTTTACTCAGGTGTCTCAGTTCTTGAAGGCCAAGCTTAGTCACCCACCTGCAGTCAGTCAAAGAGCCATCAGTTTCTGCCACTTAAGACAATAGTTCACAGATGTTTTGGCAACAACCAGAACTGAGAAAACCCCTTGCAAGGTATTTACCATTATTGAATGTTTCTCACAGAATCATTAGCCATTCTTGTCACCTTTTTACAGAAAACAGCACATATGGAACCTGTCATTTAATGCTCTTTACAGATGCTTGGATCACTTGGAAAGCAAAAGAACAATTTTAAGCTACCTTCCTCCCAAGCCCCTCCTTTTGTTGTGTTTTTAAACTACTATTTGACTTAAAGGTGCTCATTACCATAGGTCTGTAAAGTCTCCTTTCAACAGTCCTTTGAGACAGAGAAAACTATCATTTCCTCTTACAAAAACAATGGCACAGAGAGACCACTATGCATCTCCAAGGTCACACAGCAATGCACAGCACAGCAGAGAACATCACTTAAGTTTTCAGAGCCCTCAGTTAGTATTTCACCCTTGCCACCACCTTTCCTCTCAAACAGAAGTTGTCCTGGGTGATGAGACCCAACCATAACTCCTGGGGGCACCTCAGCAGCTCCTGGGGTGCTCCAGCTCTGCCTCCGGACTCTCCTGCCCGCAGAGAAAAGCAGAGAGCCCCTGCTCACCTGGTGGGTGCATGCTTCTGCTCCTCCTCTTCATCTGTGTCGCTGCTGATAGTGATGACACTCACTGCGGGGCTCGGGGTGTCGGGGATGACGATCGTCTGCCGCTGCCGCTCCCGCGTCGTGCTGCTGGCCACGTCACCCCAGCCGCAGGTGACGGAGGTGCTGCAGGCAGGGCTGTTGTGCACCATGGCACAGCGGGGAGGGGTGTTCTCCTTCACTCGTTTGGACCGCTGAGGCGAGCTGATGGATTGAGAGGATGAAACTTCGTAGGTGGATGCATTTCTAGGAATGGGAAAGGCGGGCAGTCGGTTAGAACCCGGTTTGCTTACGCTGCCCGTCACCGCGGCTTTTGATCCCTGGCCTCTGGTTCTGTGGCACTGATTTAGGGGGTCCAGTCACCTCTTCCAAGGACAGAGTGCCTCACATGACTCAGTGATATAATTGGCTGAAAAGTAGTTTCTTCTAGTAAAAAAAATGCCATTTTGTTTTCCCTAGGAATTTCCGAATGAGAAATGCTGCCTCTCAGGAGTTTGCACAGGGAGGCAGAGTCACCCAGCCCAGACATACAAAACACAGGTGGACACAGCATGGCTGCTGCAGAAGGCAGGACACAAATGATCACCTCTTTCTCTTCTGATGGATACATCACAACCAAGTATTTTTGGCCGGAAAAAGTTAAAGGTAAAAATAGAATTTGTTGTAGAAAACAACAATCATTTATCAGGAATGCTGTTCTTTGTTGAAAATCTAATTTTCCATTAAAGAATCTTTCCAACTAACATTCCCTGCTCAGTGCTTCATCCTCTCGGGCAGTGGAGTACTATGGATGAGAGCACATAGATGGGAGGACATATAATGAGTTCCATTTCATTCCCACGTGAGGCAGCAGATACAGCATATATAAATCAGAAAGAAAGGAACAATATTTTTAAAATGTAGTAGAAAAACATTCCCAAGTACTGTTTTTTCCCCCCAGTCTTCCTGCTCCCGCTTTCCTGCCTGGTAGTTGAAAAGGACCCACTTGGACCAGGGATCTGAACACAGAACCTGTCTATCAACCAGTGCAGCACAGATCTGCAGGTGAGAATATTTACAGTGATTAAAACCTATTTCACTCAATTCCCACATCTTCTTTCTTCCTTGTATTTCTTGTTATTTCTTCTGCCTATTGCAGAACACTTGCAGATTCAAAAAGGAAAAAGACAAAAGTTCTGGCTTTGTTCTACCCTGGGGCCTTGGCTGCCCCTTCAAGCTTGGCTTGAAAGCTAACAAAAGGAATAGGTGGCATCCATCAAAAGGAAGTCATTCTGGAAGTATAGCACTATACCAACTTACAGAGGGTCTTTTGCATAACAAATGCTGCACAGTAGCATTTGCAGTGCTTTTTGAATACCAATGAGCAGCATGGAGTACCCTCATCTCCAAAGGAGAAGAGTTCCTCATTTGGCTACCAAAGCATGACAATTAATGAAGCTGTAAAAACCCAGTTGCTCTGAAAGTGGCCAGTTCTGCCTGGATGCTGCCACGCTGCCTCAGGAGAGGGAAGGGGAAAGGGAGGCCCTGCACAGGCACACTGGTTTCAACAGGGCTGCTCTCTTTTTTTGGCTTGCTGGGGACATAGCTGCCTCTGCTCTGCATTACGAATGCACTAAGACAGCTGGAGCCCACCCAAAGTAAATGCAACATTAGAGAGCACATAAATGGGAAGGATTTAAATAGTGGCCTCTTAACTAGAGTCAAATTGGTTGTGAACTTAGAGTTCCTCTGGCCCTGGTCCAGTCACCCAGGAAAACCACAAGCTCCTCTGTTTTTGTTGCTGCACAAGTGGTGACCCATTTTGGTTCTCTCTCCTGAGCTGGCTTGTTTTGTTTTGGATTTTTGGCTTTTTTTAAAGAAATGTGCTAGTTTCACAGCCCAGAGGACTTTCCCCAGAACAGCTACACATACATCTTAAATAGCCTTGTCCTCTAGGCAAGATCATGGGGCCGTGACAGGCACCACAATCATCCTACAGTTTGAGTTGTGCCACATTCCATAGCATGAACCAAAACTCGGTCTCCTACTTGCAGAGCCAAATAGTTCTGCTGAGAGTTGATAGATTCAGGTGTCTGGGGACTGTCCCTGTATGAGATGCTGTTATAAAATGATCCTTGTTTTATGCTGCCGTGATTAGAAATGGACAGTCTGGCCATCTGCTGTGGGTGTGTACTGTTCAGGATAGGGGCCAACCACCTACATTAGGAGTCAGAGAGCTTGAAAGTGGTGTAAAGCCACCCCACTTCTCCACTGTGTGTGGCCCTACAGCTCAGAAAACAGGTCATCACCCCACTGCTTTTGAAAAGCCAGATCTTGTGTGCACACATCAGGCACGTGTTCCTGAAGATGTGGTCCCCTGGAGGTCCACCAGCTACACTGTGGAAATGCAGACACTGCACCTCAGGAGCACTTTGAGATGATGTGGGAAGAAAAGGTCTGGCAACCAGGCACTGCACCACACTGTCCTGAGAACATTGTTACATTTTTAATTATGGTGACTACAAGGCCTTAGGTAATCACAGTGGCGTAAGGAGCTGTATGAACAGGGCCTGAATCTCCCACCCTGCACCCACTCCAGCCACTAACTCCCAGACAAAACAAAGCTCAAAACAAAGCTCACTGGTGCCTGACTCCCTCTTACACCTGCACTCTCTTGACCTGGGTGGGAGAGAGGCAAAACAGCAAAGAACCCACTCGACAAAAAGCACCATCTCATCACCAGTGGGCGGTGGAAAAAACTTCACTGCCCTCATCAGCGCGCCCATGGTGCAGGGCTGCATTCACAGCCACCCAAGGCCTCCTGCCTCCTCAACGCCACGCCACAACCGAGGCCACAGCCTGGACACTCACCGGGGTGCCGAAGGGTGCTGCTTGCTCTTCCTGGCGCTGGTGGCAGCAGTGGGCGGCTGGCGCATGACGTGAGCAACACCCACATTGACGGGCTGGGCGGCGGGCAACGCCACGTGGCTGGCCAGCAGTGCCGGCTGCTGCATGATGGGGTTGTAATGGCTGCCGTGAGCGTGGGTGTTTCTGCAAAGGGAAGAGATGGGCACGCGTTTAACATGCAACTGGCGGCCCTCCGGATGGCTCCTTCGCAGGCTCCCACCGAGGTGCCCTCATCCAGGGCACCTTGGGCTCCCGATTCCCCTCAGGAGAATGGACTGAAGGGAGGGATGCAGGCATGGTTTCGAGGAGAGAAGCTATGGGACAAGCCGCCTGTAGCCGCCAGACAGGCAATGCCAGGCTGCAGCCTCCCTACCCTTCTCTTACTGGCTTCTGCAGCCCCGCAGGACCCCATCCCTCCCACCCTCGTGCCTCCTCCAGCACCGCTGGGTACCTTCAAGGCAGCCTCCCAAGTGCCACCAATTTACCTCCAATCTGCCAGCGGCTGGGTTCCTGCCATGGACTCTGGGATGACGGTGGCATGCTGGACAGAAGTGTGGGTGGCCACCCCGGTCAGCTGCTGCCAGGCGGGAGGGAGCAGGATCTGCTGGGTGCCGCTGGGCCACGCTTGCTGTCGGACAGAGGGAAAACAATTTCGTAACAAGAGTCCTCATACGCTGAGGAGTGTGGTGGTCGTCCGTGCTCAGCTGGGGGATACTAATGATGACCATGGTCAAAATACTGACCTTCTACCATTTTTCAGTCATAGATGACATATACCACTAGGAAACCACAGGAAAAGCAGTTTGAAAAGTTATCAATACAGAAAGCACAAAAGAGAGGGAAAAAAAGCAACCCTGCTGTCCAAAGCAGTAGCTATGCTTCAGGTTAAACTTGGAATAAGAGGGATAGAAACTTATCAGATTTTCAAACCAGACATCAAACTCTTCAGAGCCTTTTTAATTTTGACTCTCCAGATCAGATGGGTAGTACAGTCCCGTTATTTACCCTCTCCCACAGCAGTGGGACCTAAAGGACTTCAGGAACCTAAAGGAACTTGAAAGGAGAATTAAATTTTCAAGGATCAGGAAAGAGAAAGGAGCTAAAGGGCTTTTGTGTGGAGGAAAAAAAGGAGGAATTTTGGGATATCAAAAGGGAGTTAGTATTGGTCACCAAGTGCTCTCCTTGTGAGAAACATCTTCCTGCACAGGCCAAGCAGCGCAATCAGAGAAACACAGAATCATAGAATGGTTTGAGTTGGAAGGGTACTTAGAGATCATCTGGTTCCAACCCTCCTGCATGGGCAGGGACACCTTCCACTAGACCAGGTACCTCATGGCCCCAACCAACTTGGCCTTGAACACTTCAAGGGAAGGGCAGCCACAACGTCCTTGGGCAACCTCTTCCAGTGTCTCACGACCCTCAAATTAAAGAATTTCTTCCTAATGTCTAACCTAAATCTCCCCTCCTCAAGTTTGAAACCACTTCCCTTTGTCTTCTCACTACATACCCATGTAAAAAGCCCTACCCCAGCTTTCTTGTAGGCCCCCTTCAGATACTGGAAAGTTGCTATAAGGTCACCATGGAGCCTCCTTTTTTCCAGGCTGAACAACCCCAACTTCTTTTGCCTGTCTTCTTAGGGGAGGTGCTCCAGCCCTCTGATCATTTTAGTGTCTCTCTTCTGGACAAGTTCCAGGAGCTCCATGACCTTCTTATGCTGGGGACTCCAGAACTGGACACAGTACTCCAGGTGGGATTTCACAAGAGCAAAGTAGAGGGGTAGAATTACCTCCCTTGACTGGCTGTCTGTGTTTATTTTGATGGAGCGCAGGACCCAGATGAATTTTTGAGCCACAAGCACACATTGATGGCTCATATTGAGCTTCTGGTCTACCACCACCTCCAAAGTCCTTCTCCTCAGGGCTATCTGCAATCCTTTCTCCTCATAACCTCTATTAGTGCTGGGATTGCCTCAACCCAGGTGCAGAACCTTGCACTTAGCCTTGTTGAACTTCATGCAGTTTTCATGAGTCCGCTTCTCAAGCTTGTCAAGGTCCTTCTAGATAGCATCCCTTCCCTCTAGCATGTTGACTTCACCACACAGTTTGGTGTCATCAGCAAACTTGCTGAGGGTGCATTCAATTCCACTGTCCATGTCACCAATAAAGATGGTAAACAGCACTGGTCTGAGTACAACCCTGCCCTTGAGGAACAGCACTTGTCACACATCTTCATTTGGACACTGAACCACTGATCACAATTGTTTCGGTGTGACCATCCAGCAGGTTCCTTATCCAGTGAGTGGTCCATCCATCAAATTTCGTATCGTTCTAGTTTAGAGATCAGAATGTCATATGGGACAGTGTCAGATGCTTTGCACATGTCCTTTGTCCAGCTCACCAGAAGCCCCCTGGCCAAAGCAGAGTGGAGCTGTGCAGGCACATTGCTGGTTGCCTTCTCTGTGTGCACTCTGACTTTTTCTGAGTGGGTGTCCCCCTTGCAGGGGTGGAAATCTCTGCTCTATGTGTTGAGCCATCACTCTGCTATGCAACTATCCCTCCAGCTGAGCTGCCACAGGCATGACTCAGGTCGTCTCGCTCCAGTGACTCCAAACACAAGACAGATGATTGGATTTTCAACTTGGGAAACTGTCTTTGCTTTGCTCTCTGAGAGCTGCCACTGGCAACTTCTCAGTGCCTGGACTGGGAAACACAGAGGTACTAGCTACAGCCCTCCGTAGTCCCAAACGACACCACTACTCTGGACTGCTCAAAGCTCTAGGGAGGCTAAATTTTAGAGAGGGCAGGCTTCTTCCAAGCCTGCATTTGTTCTCACCTCCATCTTCATAAGAATCCTGTTAACTATCCCCATAATCATCACCTCCTACACCCCCCACCCCCCCCCGGAAACAACCTCCCCCAAAAAGAAACCACAACCAAAGCCCAAACACCACAAATAAATAAAAACCTTTCCCCAGTTCTTCTCAAAAGTTTGAGTGGCTTGTAATTTTCCATGTTGCTGAGTTAGATTAAAAGAACTTCTGAAATGGAGGAACAACCAGAGGCCTCCTGTGAGCTCTTTATCTCAGGAGCCACAACCACCAACTTAACTGCTGCTTGGAGCAGGTAGGAGGAAGAGGCAAACACGCAAAAAGATCAGGGAAGGAAGAAACCTTTTTTCCCCCCCCAGCTTTAATTTAAAAGAGGAGACAAAACTACTGTTGCAGCCAGTCCCCAGGGACTACCTGGATTTACTTGTAGAGAAAACTGCTTCCTTTTTTTTTCAGGAAGAGAACTGAACAAATCTAAGCTCCTTTCCCGACTGCAGTGCATAAATTTAGATGCAGCGTCAGGGTGCAGGCGCAAATTCCTCACTTATTAGGTAAGGACCACTGAATCATTTAATCTGCAGATAAGACTTGTCTAGGCTGATCCACTACCACAGTGCACTGTGCTTACACATGGGAGGCCTGTGCCAGCAGCTGCAGCCTGTTCTCAGTTATTGCATTACTGAGAAATTGTGCTGCTGTGGTGGAGCACCGTGCTGGCCCCTGTGCTTGGGATGTGGTGGGCTGCCCAGCGCAACAGAGCTCCTGCTTGGGATGCAGAGCATCAGTGACTAACAGAATAAGGGTGTTCTGAAAGCCAGTGGCAAGACCTCCATGGGAAGAAGTGTTGTTGGGAAGGAGTTAAAAAGAGAGAAAATCAAGAATTCAGACTTATTCAAGGACAGGGGACATTTCTGGGTCATGTCATGAAAGTCTGCCAGAAAACTCTACAGCTTTGTCTCTTTTCAGATCTGAAGCTGCAGAGAGCTATTGGTAAAGACAGGATCAGTCTCCTTTCACTCGTCTCTGTGCGTACAGTATATAGCACATTTGCTTGGGAGGGAGAAAACAGACCTAGAGAAGTTACAAATAAGTTACTTTCACCACTGGCTCTGCATCTTGAAGCCTGCTTGCTCTGTTCTAGCTCCATGTCACAGACATACAGCTGCCACAGATGATGCTCAAAATATGTCACTGTTTCTGCTTGGGTCCTTCCAGCTCCTGCAGCTCATTCCACTGTCCTTCCTCTGGGACTTTTGGTCTAGTAGAAAAAGCTCAGGGAGAGCTGGACACCAGCTTTGCTTTGATGCAGTAAGGCTTTGCCAGCCACAGCTATCCTGACATGGGTAAGCACAGTGACCTGAGCCGTGTGGTGGGCAGGGGAGAAAGCCTGATGGCCTACACAGTGCTGGAAGAACAAGGAGCTGCATGCATCATGCCTGATCAGGGGAACAAATAAGCTGGGTGGAAAGACAGCAGTGGGCTCTGGAGGTGCCACGGCTCTCTGCTGGGGACAGTCCCTCTAGTAGTTGGAACAATTGCACAGTCCAGTCTGAAGAGCATTAGATAAGCAGCTGTGCATGAGAGGAACAGGTCTCTGCTGAAAGAGAGACATCCAGACACTCCGAGATCAGATGTGACTACAATACATTACAAAGAACCTGTTTTTCCATTCAGGAAACTGGAATTGGTTACAGATTTGTTTATCAGACCAGCTGCTCAGCCTGAACTGAGCGAGGCCCGCGGACACCAGATGCCACTGGCATCAATCAGAGTGCCTTGCCATCAGAGCAGCAACTAGCATTGCTCATCATGTGAGACAGACAGATAGATCAACAGGCAGACTGCCCCTCTTTTATCAAATAAAAAAATAAAAAATCTACGCCACTGAGGAGTGCTCTCAGAAATATCTTAAACTCCCTTGTGGAAGTGACAGGGAATAAAATGTCAGTAGAAAGTACAAGAAGCAGCCCATGAAATGAGAGCTCATGTAGCAGGGGCAGCACAGAAACTCACAGCAAAACTCTTCCCATACACTCCTTCCCTCCCACAGACTGTGTGGTGACCCCAAAAAGGCAACCCTGAGAAGAAAGAAGAAACTGGAGGTCCCGAGATCTTTGGGATTCTGCTGCTTTTGGGACCCCTCAGACCCAGCCTCACCCCATCAAGCCCTGTGCAAAAGTGCACCTAAGGAGGCCGAGCAGAAAGGTGGGGGCATGCTAAACTCTGTCACTTCCTTCACCCACTGCCTTGGCTGACTTCTTGCACAAGCAATATGTGCTTACAACTGTGTCTGCACAGACTGCTTTCACTTTGCCATTGTTTTTGTTTCCCCTGCCTCTTAGGCTCTCCTTTCCAAACAAACAAGAGAGGTGGCCCAGGTAGGTTGTTAGAAGCTGCAGCTGAGATAGGTTCAGTGTTTCAGACAGCCCTCAAAGACTTTGCTGTTGGGAAGGGGCAAGGCACTTTAGCTAACAGAAATCATACAGGCTTCAAGCTGTGTTTTGATCCATCTTCACCAGATAAGCGAGACTGGCAGATGGCAAAGAAAGGCAATTGCACCAGCAGCTTTACCCCAGCAACGCACAGGCATAAACCCCCAAGTCTATTGGCACCTGACTGCATACACCATGCTGGCATTAACCAGGGCATGGCAGACCAACAAATCCTGAATCAGAGGCATGTACATTTTGACTTGTAGATCATCTTTTTCAGGCTGCACAACTTAATACTAAGTGTCCTAGGTGGTTTTTTTTTTTCTGCCAGAAACATATCTGATTTCAGCAGAAATTCCATCATGGCATCAGCTGAACACCACTAGGGGCATATTCACTGAAGCCAGCACAAGGAGGAATGAATTGCTTATGCATTTTGGGGAGATGGAGTTCTCCTTGAGGATACAGGTGTTATCACTGGTATCTATTCCTGTTTGGGTTTTTATGTGGGAGGAACCATGCTTTTCCTGTGAGTGTATTTCAGGTAATTGTGCCAACAAGTGATGCTGACAAGGAGAGCTCCTTGGCTATGGGGCCCTCGCCTTTGACCACGAGATATAACCCATAACTTACGAGCAGAGGGGCAGCTCTAATGGCACTAAGCCAAGACACTCATAAAACGTAAGGGAGCAAACTTAAAGCATGAAAGATATTTATTGGCAGCATGCAATTCACCAGCACAACTCCTGGCCACACACTACCACTAAAACTGGGAGTTCATGAGGATGCAGTAAGTTTATCACTGGTTCCTCCTCAGCAGAGGCTTGACACAGCTTCCCCTGAGGCTTCTCATTGACTCTACTGGAGAAGCAGAAGGAAAGAAGGTCTTTACGAAGACTTTTGCCGCTCCAATGTAGCCTTTGAGCTGAGCAATGAACCGGGAGAGGTTTGGACATTTCAGAGAAAGACATAGAAAATTAATATGCCTGTCCAAGTTTCCAAACTGCAGCACAGAAGGCTCTCAGAGAAATACGCTCTCCTCAGCCTTCAGAGCTAAACAACACAGAAAACACCTGACAAGCTTGGTGCCTTCAGGGCTTCTTACCTGTGCGAGGAGTCCCGGCTGGATCTGAAGAGGCTGTGCCCCGGGAGCCTGAGTGACAATGGGAACAGCGTTCTCCATCCGAACTGAATACCCAGCATGCTTCGAAGGGGAGGCTTGTAACCCTGTTACAGCACAGAAGGCACAGCATTAGCCATCAACTGCACAGCTACGAACAGGCATTTGGTTTTCAGAGATGTCTAAAGGCACTTGCTGATGTCCACTTAAAACGCAGTACTCAGTCCCTCCAAAAAATCAGGCTCTCCGAGTCCCACATATTCTACCCTAGCCCAGACATGCTCATCAAGTATTCATAAACATGACACATGTGAAAAGACATTTTCAAAGACTTTAAAGATTAACTGAATTAATATTTTTAAGGTACCTTGAATGTGTGGGAAAAATCTCAATACATGTACAGAGATTTGACAACAGAGAAGGGTCCTTTCCAGCCAAAGCCCACTGCTATGTGAGAATTATCTCTTTAGACTGAAATGAGACAGGAATCCAGAACTCCCTACTCCCTCAGCCTTGATGAGGATAGATGATTTCCTCTTGCACAGCTTCTCAGAACTGTTATTTAAAAGGCTCTGATTTGACTGTGCAATCTAGCAAACCCCAAACCCAGTCACTGCTGACTCAGCCACACATTAGCCCAGCGGAGCTGCAGGAAGCTTCCTTCTCCATTACCTTAGTGCATGGTACAGCCTGTGCTACTCCTGCTTGAGAGCTTTCTCAAGATAGCAAGCAGAAAATGTTAGCATACATTTCTGAAGCCAAACCCTTGAGATGCATTTTAACTATGTAGAAGAGGTCTAGCTAAACTCCTGTAGTTCAAAAGAGCTTTGATAATCTTGCAGAACATTTAACAAGTGCCCAGAGACTGCTGCACAGACTGGCTTGTAGAAATGAAGAGCAGAAGATGCACCAGCTGAAGCAAAGTCTATGTAGACCACTTCCTACAGATACCTGGCTAGTTATTCCAAATTGTTACAGCATGTAATGCCCAGAGAGGGACAGTGCCTAAATCTGATCATCACCTAAGCTGTCTGACAGTATGGTATCTGTGGTCTCTGCCACTGTTTTACACAGGCAAAGCTGCCTGCAGCAGGGCTGGAGCTAAAGGAATTGTATTGATCAAGGGCCACAAGCATCTATTAATGAGGGCAAACACTCATCTCCACCAGCATCACACTTCCTGCTCCATTAACCCCCTGAGTCCACCTTTTCCAACTGAATCACTGAGAAGTGATGAGCCCACCATTTACGCACTGAGTTAACACTGTTCTGGGGACAAGTTCTCAAGTCTACCAAAGCGAGGTAAAAGAGCCCCAAATTCTGTTCAGGGCAAAGGTTGACAAATATCATCTGCCCGCAGCTCCTTCTCGGTGCCTCACCCTTTGCTTTAAACCAGCCACCTCCAACCAATCTCCTCTGTTGTTACAAACATTTCCATCTGCAGCAGCCTCATTGCTCTGATTTACTAAGCCAGCGATTTTTCTCCCCTACGATCTGCGCTAATGAAGTTTTGTTTCCACCAAGAGCTAGATGAAGTGGCAGTGGGGAGGGAGCAGTGACTGGCCAAGACCTGGTGAGGCTTTTACTTACCTTGAAAGCCTGGTGGGCAGACAATGAGAGCTTGCTGGAAGGGGTCAGGCCGGGCACAGATCTGCGCTGTTCCTGTCTGCAGAGGCATGCTCCGCTGGGCCACCGCAGCCATGGACGCCGCTGAGGGCTGGTAGAGTGCAGATTGGTAATTTAGTATGGAGACCTCGGGGTTGGCTAAGGAAATAGTGGCACTGGAGGAGGTGGGAGCCAGGTTGGTGGTCTAAAGGAATGATGGGAGTTAAAACAAAAACAAACAAACAAACGAAACAAAAGAAAACAAAAACAAAACAAAACAAAATGAGGGAGATGGGTAGGCTGGAAGAAGCAAAATCCAAAAAATAAAATAAAAAAGTAAAATGGTGTAAGATAAAGCAAAAATAAATTAAATAAATAAATAAAAAACAAAACAAAACCAAAACAGCAAACTGAAGCCAAACAAAAGGTAAAACAGGAAACTGAGGAGCACAGAGGCAAGGGCAGTGATGGGGAAAGGAACACGATCTGCCCGAGTAACTGCAGCTGGTCCATGCCACAGGATCTCCAGCCATACAGCTCTGCTGTGCACTGCTTGGAGACATAGTCTGCTCTCCAAAGCAGAACTGTAGCCCCATTTATTGCCCAACTGTTTCTGATTTCCAGCATGATGAAGACAGGTTCAGAAAATGCTACCATCTCCAAATCAGGCTGTTCTCTCATTATGCTCACAGCTTTAGAAGCAGCTCACATTTCTCAAGTAAAAGAAACTCTGCACCTCCACACCCTGCAAAGCCTTTTCCTAAGAGAGGAGACTCATTCCATCCTTCCCTCTTCCTTCTGTCTAAGATATTAGATGCCCCTAGCACCATGTTTTGAATTTGAAGGCATAACTGTAGTTAACAACAGTACTTTCAAAATCCAAACTTTGTGGGTCTTGACATCAAAATCTCTTAGAGAAGAAACTCCAAGAAGTAGAAGTTGCAAAGCCAAAAGAATAAGCCCAGTGCTCTGCAAAACATCTAGAAATCTAAGGTTGACTTGTATTTTATTTGGACTGAGTCTGCAACAGTTGCTGGCAAACAACCCCTACACAGCTATGCCACAGCTCTATAAAAATATGCTCTTACCATTTACAGTTAGATGACTCGGTTCTACTAGACCAGAGCCTGCCTTTCATCTCCACCCAAATGCCCCAGCGTCCTTGATGGAGACAAGTGACACAACATTTTCTTGTTGCATGTATGAACCCAGGCTGAGGCTTTGATCAACGATGCAGGAAGAAGCAGGCTCAGTATTTTGTGCTACCCTGGTAGCCCGTGGGTCCAGGAAGGGTACCTGTGCTGTGCTGCCACAGCCACAACCATAGACGTGAGGGATGCAATGAAAAACCTTTCTTCCTCCTCCTCTCTCTGCAGGGGCAGAGAAGTGCAAGCTGTTCCCCTGTGCAACACACTGGGCAGCAAGCACGAGAGCCCCCACAATCCTAATCTCAGAAGCCATTACTGGAAGGAGGCAATCCCCAGATATTTTGCAGAGATAGGGAGTACCAGAGAGCCAAGATGAGTGGTACAGAGAAGGGAACAGTGAAAGGTTTAGAGCTTGTTCAAATTAAAACACTCTCTCTGGAAATGTTTCTACCGCTTCCTCTAGGAACACTGGAGCTTCTGGTTCTGCTCACAACACCCTTCCCCACCCTTGATGAGAATTCAGAGATTATCATGGACCTCCCGATCCAACAACAGATCTTAGCATTGAGTGAGTTGTGAGGAAACAAAAGCAAGTCTGCATTTCCTACTAGCAATTGCTAGGTACAACTGTGGGGTCTGCCCTGCAGCTGGGGCCCGGGGACCATGTAGCATGTACTTCTTTAGCCAGCATCTCCAAAACAGCCAAGAAAGGCAATCAGCTTTTTAACTAGTATCCTATCATACCAAGCCATGACCTGTCTGAATTATTTGCTTAATTCAAAAAGACTTTCTGTGATCACATAGATTGGGAACTGAACCATGAAGTCTGGTTTTCTGAGTGACACAGGAACACTCTGCACGTGCACACTCTTTTTGCTCCCTTCCTTTCCAGGCTGCATTTCCACAATGCTACCTACAATCTCTAGAGTGAATCTTGAGCAGCCTGTTCCCAAAGGCTTAAAAGACAGTAGCTATTTCTTCAGCCTCAGTCTCCCAGAGTGCTATAACTGGGGAGTTTCCTTTCACTGTTTTAATGCTCAGTAAACAGGCTTAGCCTACAAGTCACATAAAATTTGTGAACACAGCACCCCCCAACACTGGGGCATGTAAAACTAATACAAGAGTCCAAAGCACCACTTCAAAGCCAGGGCCCACCAATGTAGAGTGCAATGTGTTAGGAGTGGTGCTACGTGCACAGAGTCCCCAGATGGACTGTAGCACCTGAAGTAAAATGAGAGGTAAGAATAAATATTACCACTGAACTCTTCTTTCCTGTTGAAGGGTTACAGTGCTGTATCTGTTACAGAACGGTTTATGTTTATTTTTACTTCAATCTCAATATGAAGAAGTGCTGTAAGATCACAGACACTTCTGCCAGACTCAGGAAGTGCAGTCCTGCTTGCTGCATGAATGGACTAATATGCTTTTCCCCATAGCAACTTCCCAAGTAAGCAGGATTTATCACCCCCAATTACAACATAAACAATGAGGGCTACATTTCACCATCACACAAAATGTCACAAGATTACCACTTCCCTGAAGCAAAGAGAATGAGGTAGAGCAGAGGAAGGAGAGTAAAAAAGGACCATCACTTTTTAGGCATGTCAAATGGGATGCTGCTCTGCTTTTCACCTTCTAGACCCTACTGAAGTAAATGTGTTAAGTGCTGGCTGCTTCTGATCAATGCCCTTACCTGGTTGTGGACTGTGTTCAACTGGTTGTTAAAAGTCATGGTCAAGTTGGTCGATGTGCTTGGGGCTACATGGGTGATGAATGGTGTCTTGCTCTGGTTCACTGTGTCGTACATATTCACCCGCCTCTTGCAGATCTCCATGTTCTGGAAGCAGGACTTGACACTGTGGAAGGAGAAGGGGCACAAGTAAGGGGGAGAAAATCAACCAACTGAACAACACAGGCAACAGTTCATCAAGCTGGCCCTGCATTAGTTCTCACCAGCAGGCTTGGCATGTTCTAGCCTCTTAAAGTCCTTTGCTATTTTATGCAGCTCTCTCTTAGCCAGTGAGAGTCTGATTAACCCTGTAGAGAAGAGGGCCAAATGGGTGTCAAGGGGAGAGCGGCTGCTCTGAGACTCCTGGGTGCTCCTATGGGGCTGAGCATTCCAGTGTAAGTCACAGACAGCAAATCAATATCAGTCTTCAGGTGGCAGGGCAAAAAAACCCCAAACCCTGAACTGGCTATTCTAAGGGTGAACGAGACTGAGAACAAGAAAGGAAAATACCATTTTTTCTGATAATTGAGCCTGAGAGGAAAAGACAGCTCATGCTTTCTGCCTCACCATAAGTCTTACAAGTCCTTTGCTAAGAATTTTACTATTCCTGGTCACCGAGACCCTTGAAAAATGTTACTTTTTCATTTTGAAACGTAGCTCCCAGAGACCTGAGTCGAGCCAAGCATTTAAAACATTGCCCCTGCCTGGCTAAACACTTCTACAGATGCTTATCTTAAAGCACATGATCTGTCCTCTTGCATTCAATGGGACAATTCATACTGCAAAAGGTTACACCAAATCAGATTCATCAACATCCCAAGGGAACCAGGTTCTGAGTTTTTCTCAAGACTGAGGACTGGATCTTTGTGGGGGCAAGATTACAGCTTCTTCCTATACATAGACTTCCCTTTAAATGTTATTGATATAGCAATAGAAATTTCGGGAAGTACTGTATTTTCTATCCCCAGTAAAGGAGATTAAATACTTTCTCATTTCTAGAACAGTATTGGTGTCTGGTACATGAAACTGCTGGTATTTCATTCATACAATTGGGATACCAAAGCATACAGAGGTTTACAAATGTAATCTCAGAGTTTGAAATACATCTAAAAGAAGTATAAGGGCATTTATTTTATTTCCATTGCTTCAATCCATAAAAATCAAAATACAAGCAATGAAATTCAGCTGTAGCTGTAAAATAATCAGCTGTATGCATAATTTCTTTTGTAATGATCTAGGCTGTTAAGAGGTAGGGGAGGTAAACACATCCTCACATAACTTTTAAGGGAACAAGCTCAAATGATCCCTAGGGTTGTTCAGGAAGAGGACTTAGATCTTTTTATCCCTGTCTTGCCTCTTACTCACATGATCATCTTTCTTCTCTTACAGGTAATATCTTGAGAACTGGATCTGTGCCATAAACACCTGCAGACAAGACAGGCTCAGGACATTGTGCACAGCTGCACATTATGTGCATTCACTTAAAGGACTATGAAATACCTGTAAGTCGCAGAACATTCAGAAAAATCAAATGCTTATCAAGTAAATGTAGAAGACCATTGGATTGCATATTTTTCCAGTCAACTATGAATATAACTCTCCCTCCAAAAAATAGAAAGCCCTGGAAAGAATATATATTCTATACGTGGTAAACTGTGCGTGTTACCAAACTCTTTCATACAACAAGGTATAATCTCTGCTAATGTAGTACTGCGTTCTCTGCCTTTATTTTGAAAAAAAGAGGAGGGGAAAAAAGGCAGAAACAAAGCACACTGGAGAGGAAGACTGAGGAGTACCCAACAATTTGAGAGTCAGGCAGTTGGATATCCGAAATGGGGAGCTAAACTGTCTTTGGTCTTTGCTTGGAAGTGTGCAGAATAGACCCTCTTGGGGCTGCTCAAACTTGCAGCCTTTCAGAAATGACACAGCAGAGATTCTTTCCAGACGCTACATCTTCCATATATTCTCGCTTTCTCTGCTGCCTAATTTACTTTCAAGAGAGATTACAACTCCCTGCATCTCTCACGGCTTTGAAGTTTCTATTCTCAAAACCACAGGCAATCACTGACAAAATTTCCATTGACTTGCCACGCTGGTTACAGCTTATTGCTCTCTTTACCAATCACTGCTTCCACCACGGAGGGGCTGCGTGGGGTTACGCACCCGGCTGGGCACAGTATTTAGTATTCAGAGACCTGATGTTGAATTTTTTTTCATTCAGGTGAAATTCTCATTGCTATTGGCCCCAGTTGATATTTTCAACCTTTCTGGGGCTTTGGCTGAGCAGCCACAAGTGAGCACTTAAAAATGAAGATGTGATTATGGTCTACTGTGTTAGTGGAAAGATTTCTGATGGCAATGCATTACACTCTCTCCTATCTTACACAATCAGATGTTGCAAAGTAAAAAGGACTGTTGTAAATTAAAAAACTTTTGTATGTGATGCTAACCCTGCAAAAAAAACCCTTTAGCTTTTAAAATTTATGTTTTTATATGAAACTTACTTCCTCTTTGTTTGGTACAATAATCTCCCATCTCATTTTCATTACGTTTATCACTTACTATCTACTTATAGATAACAATGCTCAAAGATGTCTGTGCAGGGTAAGTCTGGGTGTACAGAGATCGTGCACCTGCTACCTTCTGGTAAACAGTTGCTCTTATCTTGTGATAAATGTAACAAAATGGCAGCTACAGCTTCTTCTCAGATGGAAAACTACCTTAAGTGAACTTGAAATACTGCAGGTACTAGCACACATATGGGCAGGAGCAGTGACACACAGTGACCTGTTGGTCTGCAGGACCCATGCCAACACAATCTATGGCTTTTTAAGCAGTCCCCTTTATTTTGTACCTGAGCTCCCCACAGCCTTTAAACACCCATGCACCTGGCACCCATCACTGAAGTACAGTGTTGTGCCAGTAACTCAACTGTGGTTTCCCAATGGTGAAGGGACAGCCTGCCAAAGGACCTTGAACTGCAAAGTGCTGTAGAGGAGGAAGTTCAAAGGTAGTTGTCCTGCAGGCTTTGGGAAAACTCTTGCTATGTATCTGCCTCCACTTACACCTGGGAGGCCTGGCCCTGTGTGAACTCCCCAGGAGACAAGAGCAACATTTTGTGTGCACATTTCCTGCATTTCAGGCTGCTGGAGTCCCTGAGGAAGCCTTAGGAGAGGGGGGGTCAGGCTTGGAGGCATGACACTTCCCATCTCCACAGGGAGTCCATCTCCATTCCACATATGTGTCAGCTGAGGTCAGAGCAAGGTGTTTAAGGTCTCACAGGCAGGCAACAACAAAGCCTAAAACTGGCCTCCTTGGCCTGATGCCTGTGCCTGTAAAACCAGCCTGCTGGAGAAAAAGCTCTTCCCTTAAAAAGCAAACTGCCTCAAATTGATCGCTGCAAGATAGGAAGGTTCTAGGAGAAAGTGTCAGCTCTCCACTGCAGATCTGGTTGATTACTGCAGTAACAATCAGGACTGTATTACTTTGAGTATTAGTTTGACTGTATTACTTTGTATTACTGATATTTCTAGCTCTAATTGTATAATGTCTTCTGCATTTTAATGCAAACATATCTAATTATTTAATAATTGCATAATGAATGTAGCACACCCTGTACTGTTTCAAATTTTACAACACAATTCTTGTAACCTTAAGAGTTGGCAATCCTCTGTTTGCTTTTTTTTTACCCAGGAAAGGATTTACACTTAAGCCTTAAGCATTGCAATAATGCCCTGCAGACTGGTCTCTACCACAACCAGTTCTCCTCTTCATCCCCCAGTTCAAAACCCCAGGAAATGAAAGCCACGTACTGTGTGCTGTGAGGGAAATCGAGCAAGTGTGTCATGGTGACAAAAGGGTGGTTCAGAGTTTCAATGGGTGTTATTCTCTTATCTGCATCTATCGTCAACATCTTCTTTAACAGATCTATAAACTCCCGCCGGTCTGCCTTTTCCACCAACATATCACTTCCTTCCAAATCTGTTGTCATGTTCACCTGAAGGAGAAAGGACAAGGGTGAGGGCTAGAGGGAAAGAGCAGATGGTCAGGTCTCTAGAAGGTCTCCAGTGTTTACTCCTTGTTGGAGCACATGCCCTTCAAGCCTCTCTATCTAAAGAGGGAGCTGCTGAAGTCACACAGAAGACTCCAGGGTGGCTCATCAGCTGGCTTGTGCATGTCAGGCCTCCAAACAGACTGTTAAGTGTTCAGCTTGCTTGGGTCAATGGCTAATGAAACACTTAGTCACCCTCCACTGAAGATGAACAGCTTCCATGTGGTAGCAGGCAAGCTCTGATAATCAGTATATTTATCATATAAAGGACTGTGCTATCAGATACTTAATTATATATGTCCTGTCATCAAAAAAAAGATATATAAAACAAAAAAAAAAATGTCAGTATGTTTAAGGAAAACACACTATTCATGTATCAGGTGCCAGGAAAAAAAACCTTTCGTGTTATTTCATCTTTCTATACAGTCCTCCATTACTGTATGTTTGCTTGTGAATGCTATAATGTCTAGACTTTGCTAGTACAGACTGGAGTTTGTGCCAGTTTTGTGCCCTAGTTTGTTTGCTAGCACAAACTCCAGTGGCAGGAGTGGTTATGCTGGAATAAACTTTCACAACCACATAGAATCAACACAGTGAATTAGCACTCCCTGTTTCCCCACGTTTTCCAGTGAGCATGCTCTTCTGCAGCCATGGCAATTATTTCCATTGTCACTGTTTCACAAGCAGAAGCATTAAGCACAGAGAGGTGAGTGACTTGCCAGTGGCTGCAGAGAGGAGCACTGGAGAGACAAGAGAAAACATAGGATTTTGACAGCCAGAGATGTGACTTAGCCGTTTTCCAAGACTGCTTTACTACAGCACATTGAGCCCTTGTGGCCCTGTGTGCAGTTGCCCCTACAAAGCAGCACATAATGAGCTGATTTGGTGGGCATAATCTTCGTATTACTCAGGTGCTGGCAGAGCAATAGCATGCAGAGAGAAATCATGTAGTTCCTTGTTGTTACTGCTGTCCTAAAGGCAGTCTTGCTGGTTACTTCCCAATGCTCTTACCTGTGCCATATCATCCAAACAGTTGAAAATATACTTTCTTGCTTCCTTCGACTTAATCCCCGTCTCTGCCTCGTGATCTTCTGGTGTCTGCACAGAACAGGAGACAGGCATTGACCAGACCTGCCCAGCAATCAGGTTGCATGCCACTTCCAGCTTGTGCTTTACGCTGCTCTCATCAGAGACCTCTGTGTCTCTCTCACCTGATCAGTAACACGTACACTATTCTCTGCTGCGCTTATATGACAGCTTTTGTGTCACAAGGTGATTTTGTATCTTCTTTTTCACTTTAAAGGATTCCCCCATCTATGGTGGGAGTCCCAAAGGTCTCTTACACCCACTCCAGCCTGAGTCTCAGCATCCCACGCTTACAGCCAGAAGCCTGCTGACCTCTCTCCTTAGGGACTGAATACACCCAACACACTGGTACCAGAGACCTAATGCTCACTTGCATCACTAGTGGTTTTAACCATTAGAAGTAATATATTTTTATGTTGGGTTTTTGTTTGTTTGTTTTTCTTCCCTTCAATGCATTAGATATTAGAGCAAAGTCTGTCTAGACCATGTTTTGTTCAAACTACACATCAGTTCATTGAGATTCCCAGGTCAACTCTGAACTCAAATTTCCTACAAAGCAGTGCCAAGCAGGTGAGCTAAGAGCTGCAAACTTTGGGGACAGCAGTTTTATCTTGGCCATATCCACTCTAACATTTGTGATGCAATTCTAAAAGCAGAGACATAGGCTCTGCGGGGACCTGACTGCATCTGCACTTCCAACCATCAACAGCAAGGTAAAAGAAACAAGGAAACATTTTCCTACCTTCAGCCTCCACAAAGGATAAGGTGAGTCTGTATCCCTGTTGAAAAATCTCGTAGTCTTCGTCCCTGCACTTAACAAATACTCTGCTGGTAAGCCCTGCGTCTGTGAAATATAGCGAATCTGTAAGAGAAGGATGAGAGGTCACTGTGCATGCTGTGAAGATCTTTGGAGGCCTCCCTTGAAGTAGGGGAAGAGGTGTTTAAAACAATAGAACAAATAAAGAGAAAATGTAGCACGTAGTTAGACTTCGCACAAAAAAAACCCCAAACCTAAACCCTTAATGCAAAGGATGAGAAGAAACAGAATTCCTGTAGGGCATCCCTCCAGTTATTATGGATGTCAGTGGAAACTCACGCTTCCAGTGTACTCCCACAAAGCCTATGGATAAAGAGAAGAAAGTCCCCAGGTTTTAGAGGTGAAAGAGAAAGGCTTATACTGAGATTTCAATGGGGTGTTTCACTGCTTTGCACCTTTTTATGTCACACCCTGCTCTCTGAGAGGTAATGTCAACAATTTGATATTTGTGCTCTAACATTTGCTGGTTTTCCCCCAGATGAGCACAGGCCCTTTCCTAGGAGCAGTTTGAAGTTGAAAACGGATGACTATGAACTGACTATCTGTGAACTCAGATGAAATACACTCTCACATGAAATGACACCTTCATGATATGTAAAATAATTCATCTCTATTGCCTAAATGACTTCATCTGTTATTTGGGCTGCTTCCATGAGTATGACCGTGCTGGCACTGACACAG
Organism: Calypte anna; assembly: GCF_003957555.1. Taxonomy (NCBI): domain Eukaryota; kingdom Metazoa; phylum Chordata; class Aves; order Apodiformes; family Trochilidae; genus Calypte; species Calypte anna. The sequence goes on along the minus strand of NC_044244.1, from coordinate 57,694,363 downwards.
CTAAAAGATGCTGCACATGTGTTTCCAGAATCTCATACTTTAATTTATTTATTCAAAGGAGAAAGGGTCTGTGATTACACAATTAGAGACTGACCTCACACATGCCTGGGGTGCTACACAAAATCTCAACTTTGGCATAACCTGACTCCTGAATGTTTCATTCATCAAAATTGCTGCAAACTCTGCAAAACTACTAAAAACACTCTTCTATTCTAGAAAATTCTAAGGAAGAATAGAAAGTGGTTTTGAGAGAAGAGACAGAAAAGTATAAAAACAATTAAATAAATGAAGGCATAAAAAGCAGCTGTGTTTTCAAAGACTACCAAGCATTCAGGACCCAGTTTACTGAGCATGGCTTGCATTGCTTTGCAGAAACTTGGGTCCACGAGAGCTTGTAAACCAGAGAAACACCAGGATCCTGCCTGCAGCCCCTAACCATTTCCTAGCTCCCCAGGAGCCCTCACCACACCTTAGCAGAGAGAGCTTTGTGCTGGGCACTTAAGCTGGGCAGGAAGGCATGGTGATTTTTTTTTCATGGCTTTTGGGGTGTGGCAGTGAGGAGAAAGAGACCTACTCATCATGCTTGGTATGTGATTTAATGCTTGTAAGTTTTTCATCTGATTTCCTTTGGTGTCACTAATGGCCCTGCTCTTCACTGTGGATTATCACCCTTGCCAAATTTCACCTCTCAAGTCCTGACTAAAAAAATACTAGTTACAAAATAAGAGACAAAGGAACATTTTCATAAATTACAAACTTACTTATTATCCCTCTTTTTTTCTTATTCTTAAACAATTTTCTAAAAGAAAAAAGCCCCTTTTCAGGCTGCATTTGCAGACAGATGAGATAACCCTGAAGAAGACCATAGGTTTGGAGAGTGTTCCACAGTCCTGGCTCTAGGAGCTGCTGTGCTATCAGTTTTAGGACTACAAAAGGAGCGTAAAAGCCTAGAGAGAGAAGTACAACAGCTTACAGTAACTGGAAGCCTACAGCACTGTGAGTGTTCCTCTTGTCATTGCTTTTAATATGCACCCCCATGAAACGGGGTTATGAAACGCATCAGTGTTTCTTCTAACAAATAAAACTTTATTCCACACTTGCTGGTTACAGCAGAGAAAGGGTGTTTGCTTTGCTCAGTGAGAAGATAGACATGTGCAGAGCTCTCCAGTCAACAGCAGCATTGACTCTTGATTAGGCGGTCAGGTCCTACAAGCATCTCTTGTGATTTAGAATAAATACCCGGGGTGGCTAATGAAAAAGTTGACTTGGGGCAGTGGGTTAAGAATTACACATCCCATTTCAGCAAAACCAGAAAAAGTTGGAATCTGTTCATTCTGACAAAAGAGGGGGAAAAAAACTCCAACCCACAAACATTCGTGCTCTTACTAGCATCCAGAGCAGTATCCGCACCCACCTGATCATACTCCGAAGCTCCGGGGTACAAGGGCCATCCCAAGAACAGCTCTGCAATGACACATCCCAACGACCACATATCAATTGCTTCACAAAACGGTAAACCAAGGATGATTTCAGGGGCTCTGCAAAAGAAGAGGTTGGAAAACATCAGCAAGGGGAGCAGATTCCTATGCCTGGCTGGTGTAGGAAGACCCGTGACACTCATGAAGCTGCTTGCTGCCAGCAAAGTGTCATTGCTCCTGCAGAACCAAGGGCCCTGCTGGCCACCAGCAAAGTGTCTGCAAAGCAAACCTTAGTGAGTGTTTATCCTTGCAGAAGAGTCCTCTGGCAGTATTTTGCCAGGAGATAGTCCTTTGTTCCACGGCAGTTTGCAAAGGAGAGAACTACCATTATTTTTCATTCAGCAGGTGGGAAAGTGAAGCCCCAAACAAATGTTGTGCATTCAAGGCCACCCAATTAAAGACCCCACTGGAGGCTCTCAGGCCCAGCTTGATGTCCTGTGGAGGAACTGTGTGGACTCACTGCAGTGAAGCATCCTCTGCTCATGCAGCTCGGTGGGCTTCACAAACAGCCAGGCATTAAATAATCATTACAGGACTGGTATAAAAGGATTACCAACTTTTCAAACAAATAGATGAAACTTAAAACAGAGAAATAACATAATTAGATCTATTAGAACAAAGTCGTTTCCTCAGGAGGAAGTTGCAAAGAAGCCTTCACTTCCCAGTCTGCCTCAGGCATCTGGTTAGATTTCCTCTTCCCTTCCAGACCAAACAGCTAAAATGCAGTGGCACTCCTGCTGTGCATTCGCTGCTGGCTTCAGGAGATTCCCACTGAGGCAGCTCTGCTCAGTGAGTTTTGGTGTTAAACCTGCTGAGGAAGGAGAGGACAAGGTAAAAGCTTTGCTTCAGCTCTCCAGCAGCATCCCCCACAGGGGCACAGAGGGTAAGCCCAAATAAGCAAGACCAGTCTCAGCTCAACTTCCACAGAACCTTTAGGTGAGGATCATTTCACTTTTCAAACAGGGAGAGGATGGTGTCAAATTTTAGCTAGGTACTGTGCAGACAGTGCAGCCAATGGAGACACATATCCACCCCTCCTGCCCAATGAGAGGGATTTGTCCCAGTGTCTTGGGATGGTTTGAATCTTTCTTCACTAAAGCCAGACAAGCCTCCTAAACTTCAGTAGCCAAAGTAAGACAACATTAGTCTTTTCCCTTAGCATTCCAAAGGCTTTGGATTTCAAAAGTAATTTCTGTGTGGCAGAATCAAAAGTATCTTACAAATACTGAAAACTTTATACAAAACCCACCACCATACACAAACACCTTCCTGTGTTCCCCATACCTCATGTCAGACTTCCACAAGCAGTTAAGTGCTCTATGTCCTATTCTACACAGAATTCTACACTTTTCTCTTGCTCTTCTTGCAAATCTTGCAACACTTTCTTCCAAAGCCGCAGCTTCTGGAGTCAGGTGATGTACAACAAGAAAGAAAAACTTACTTTCCCATACACCTCTAACTACATCAAAAAAGAGGCCAAAGACAGATACAAGAAAGAAGCACGCATTGCTTTAAACCTTTCATAATTTTAAAAATAGCCTTGAGATTTCTCAGAGCATGAGAATTTTGGAAATGCCTCGGGTTAACTATTGAGCAAATCAAGTGCCAATACCCAGAGCTGAAAATAGGGCCTATGTTTCCTAGTTTCCCATTTGTCATCAGGATAAGATCTGACACCAGTGAGATCATATTAAGGATTACCAATTACAGTGGAAAATATTAAGTTTTAATCACACCATTACATAGTCATGTGAAGACTAGTCCTTAGCCAAGAAACCAAGGAAAATGGGTAATTTTTTCCAAGGAAACAAGCAAAGGCCCTGTAGCAAGAATCCATGCCCCATCATCAGTCTGCAAACCTCAGTTTTGCGTTGACTTGTAATGATTGAAGCCAAAACCTATCTCAAACCAGCAATGCAGAATGTAAAAATTATGGGAAATTCTAGGATTTTAAGCTTAGGATGCTTTGTGCCATTCCCATAAAAACCATGTCAAAAACTCAAAAAGCAGCTACTATTTAGCCCTTCTAGCTTCATCTGTGCTTTTTGTTCTCAAACCCCACTGTTCTTCAGCCTACCATGACAAACTTTTCATCCTAACATCAGTCTCCCTTTAGGAATAAGGGGTTAATTTTCCTCCTTTCCTCTCCATTCAGTCATCCTTCCACACTATTCGACACCTAGACAAAATGAGGAGAGAAAAGACAGCTATGGTGACCTGAATCTCATTACTATGTAAATCCTGCATTCAAAGCCATCTGCCTCTCCCTGTCTGCCTTCTACATTGTGAACTGAAATGTCCCTGGTCACTAATGAGAGCTCAGCCACTCATCGCCTGAACTTCAAATCCCTCCCACTAACTCAAGTGTAGGGAGTGGAGGGGTGGACTATCAGTGGGATATTCCCAACTTGATTTTTGTGTAGAAACCTCTCATTTCATAAAAATTAATTGAACTGCTGTCATATACAGTGCACATCCCCCCCACACACAAACACACACTTGTGCTACCAACACCTCCAGACCCCTGCAAATAGGGATGACCTAGAATTTGAGGTTCCAAGATTTCTAATTAATTTTTCTCATGAGTCTCAAGCTTTCCAGTGTGTTTTCCTTAAAGCTCCATTTTCTGGTGTACAGCAACTACAAGGGATTTTATTTTGCACACACAAAAGAAGTTTTGTACCTCTGCTGTTGGGAAGAAAAGCACAAAACAAGAGTCCATGCTATTTAGACACGAAAGAGGCCACAAAAAGGAATGTCATTAAGCTAGACCTATTGTTCTAGGGAGCAGAGGTGGTGAGATACTTTTCTTTTGTCTTACCCCTTTGAAAGCTGGTATTTGCATTACTCAACAAGCCTAAACATTAGTTGCAATCTCTGCCTGTTCAGCTCTGAATTATATGACAATTTTGGAATATGATGAGAATCCCTGCAGGAGTGGGGCCAGATCAAAGTGATATGATGCCCTGTGTACACTACAGCCACTGTTTGCTGTGGCTTTCTCACAGTCCTTCCTATGCATCCTGACTGCGATTTTTCCAAGGAGAGGGCCTGGCCCGAAGACAAAAAGATCTTGTTAACTTAATTAAGCAATCATTAAGACATCAAAAGAACGACAGGTATCAGACACCACACAAGCTTCCAGATTTTCAGCTAGCAGACACCTACAGTTTGCCATGAGTAAGAGAGCTGGAGTCACTCCAGGAGGAGCAATGGTCTGCCTGCCTGCCAGCACCAAGCCTTTTGGTAGAGAATGCTACAAGTTCTGTAACAAAACAACTTCACTGATAAAATGCCTTCTGAACCTCTATTATAGAGTGGAAATTGCTCTGTATGCTCTGTTAAGTAGGCACAGATTCTTCTGCACATAGACCTTTATCTAACACACCAAACTCCTTTATCTAACACACCAAACTCCTCTCTTCCTTAAGATAAACACTTCATCTTTTTAAGACAAGGTGAAATTTCGACTTCAACCACACACTGTGGTGCAGAGTTCCACAAGTGACCTTTTGCTTTCAATAGCATCTTAACTCAATTGTTTAAAGTCTAATTTTACTCCATCAGGTTTAAATTTGTCACCTCTCAGTGTTCACATGGATTGTCCTAGAGGTGAAGAGAGAAGTGCTTGAATCACCTTTCTTTTAGCACAAGCTGTTTCTATATGTCTGCCCAGTTCTCCTTTATATCCAGCAGCTTCTGGATTCTCAGTGTTCCATCCCACGGATGTTTCAATCCACTTCCAGTGCCTAGGTCCTACAACTCCTCTTCCTGACAGAACTGGTTGGAGACAGGCTGAACGGATCTAGAAACAGTTAAAACACAAGAATATTCCCCAGACTTATTTTACACTATTTGCAGAATGCTTTTGCGTTCCAGTCTTCCCTGAGCCTAATATTTTGTTTGCTTTTGGAGTGACATGAGGCATTCCAGCAGATGTTTTATCTGGGAGATCCTCTGAGACACACAGTCCTTTCTCCAGAGGAGCTGCAGTTAATTTAAGACATAGTATTATGTAGAAATAGTTCAGTTTTCCAGTGTTTACAGTCTGTCAGTATGAAACTGATGTGGCAGAAATCTGTCTGTAATCTAGATCAAGACGCTGCAATGTTTCTCTCTCTTCTGCAGCCTATCCTAAGCAAGGCTGTGAAATCTGCACTAAGACACTATACTGTTGGTCTACCACTTTTTACAGAGAATTAATACATTAAATAACTCTGGTCTTAAAATGTGCACGCAGGCCACTTGATAACTGACTCTTTTATACCTAAAAGCACTCAGATTTAGCTCAGTTGTTTTAAGAAGTAGTTGTCTTTTCCAAAGGGAAAGAAAACATTTCAGGTCTTAGCCAGCTCTTACATGGGATTTCTCCATTCTGCAGCTGGTAACACTATGTAGAAGGGGAAAATACCCTATTAAAGTCTGTACATCAGAATATTGTGATTATAAATCAGAAGGGTGATTCATATGGAGGCAGGTCCTTCCAGAACAGCACTGAGATCTTCAGCAGATCACCCCGTGGCTGTGCAAGGAAGTGTTTTCCATCCCAATTACACTGCTTCTTTTAACATAGACTCACCAGAACTTTCAGTTATGGTGGGGATCTTGTCTGAAACCACCCAAAGGGAGCTCACTGCCAGATACCTTGGTACGTGCAGGAACATCCCCATTTGCTGCTTGCTGCCAGATGTTTGGCTGTGCATCCACAATGTCCTTAGCTCAGGAATTCCAGCCAGCGGTAGGAGACACAGAGGGAAACATAAAACTTTGCCCTCTCATCCTCCCTCTTCTGAAAGCTGCTTTTGATGCCTTCCAGGGAAAGGCACTCCCCTTCTATATGTGCAGACACAACCTGCTCTACAGCTCACTCAGATCTCACCAGCATAGAACAAAAATTTGGAAACCAACCACTGCCAGCCTTGGTGAGACTGAAGAGCCTCCACCAAAAGCCTGGGTCTCCAGGAGAGGGGAAGCCAGTCCATGCCTCTTCCATACATCTCCTACCCTTTTCCCAGACCAAATTATTGCCTTGGCCAGCAAAGAGTGACATGCTCCTCAGCTCAGTGCTGGGTCTGACAAGTCCCCCATTACCTGGGAGTTCGGTTTGGATGTGTCCATATACACTAGAAAGCTGCGAGCACTGGGTGCTGGGGACCCAGGACACAAGGGTCTCCATGCTGGCACCACCCACAGTCCCCAGAAACAGAAGTGCCATTTCATCATTTGCTTGCAGCTCACATATGACCCTGTCCTGCTTTCAGGCCTGCTGCTGGTAGAGTATTTACTTTAGCAACCCTGCTTTGTGGCAGGGTAATTTCATTGTCTGGTGTTTCTGTCAGGAAAATTAATTACCAGTATAGCTCACTGGCTTTTTCACCTACACGTCACCAGACATTAAAAACAAATGCCAAATAAATAAATAAAAAAATAAATTGTGTCCACAGACTTGGGATTCAGAGAACTAAGCTCTTTTTGAATCTTAACACTCCCCAGCAAACAGACTTCCTCTGGCTTAATTTACCAGCGCTGGTAGTGTCCTGTGTCTGAGCATGATTGTCTCAGCAGAGACCTTCGTGGACAAGTGTACATATCAGACAAAAATATAACTCAAAACCTGATACTTGCTGGCACCTGGAGCAGAGAGTGTGCCTGCTTCTTGTCTTCAGGGCACTGCTTCTGGAGGAAGGTTGTAGGACGCTGCAGGCAGTGCAGACAGACCTACAGTGATGCTGTCTGCACGGCTCCCATCCTCTTCTACCTGTCAGTCTCACCTGCCAGATCCTGAACTTTAGGAAGCAGGAACTTTCACGTCTACACCCAGAAAGCTCTGGGCAGAGGCAGAGAGGCAGGAGCTGGGCCCCCTGGCCCGAGCAGGCACATGGTGACTGACAGGCTGCATGCCCAGGGCTTGATCCCCTCGGACACCCAGGCAGCTCCTGTCAGGAGGAGGAGCTGCATCCTTCACGTGTCTTACAAAGGGGCTTTTATTCAAGCCATCGGGCTCCAACTTCCTCCCAGCCGAACTCTTTCTTTTATGGACTCCTTCCTCACACCTGCTCACTTGACCCTTTTGTATTTTGTAGAGATATCCACTTTTTATTGCCATATACTGTAGCACGTAGCCTTAGCTCTCGGATAATGGAAAGGCAGAGCACACAACACATTTTTTTTGTCACTCTGTACCTCTCAGACCCCAAATCACTTCTTAAGTGCAGGACTGTAAAAGGAGACAGGCTTCTATTCTGGGAGTAAAAGGCTGTAATTGTTATTTCCCTCACCAGTCCATTAGGAAAGACACCTGGGAGGGATGCAGGTATGTAATAGGGATGACCCCCAGACTCAAGACCTTCCTCTGCCCCAGGACTGGGTGGTTGCAGACTTCCTGCCTGTGAAAAAGCCAGCCAGCCATCAAGGACCAAGCTTAGCACCCAACATCACCACTGGCTCCTGCTCACTTGCTCATTCACTGCTGGACTTCTGCATTTCTCCTGCATCCCTGAGCAATGGCAATTCCTTGGCTGCTCAGCCAAGGCCCATACAGAAGTAGTACAAGCCTATAGACCACCACCTATGGCCTCAAGATTCTTGGACCATGTTGGGAAGCACCAGTCCACCAGAACTGCAGCAAAGGATAGCCTTGGTAGTCTGGACTCATCCCAGAACGTGCAGACAAACCCTGCCTTTCAGATTCCGGCACAAATTTCAACCCCTGGAATTTAGTCAACACAGGGCTATAAACAAGGGAGTGCAAGAGCCATTGAGGAGCATCGCCCAATCTATCAGAATATGTTGTTTACCAACGAAGATGTTTTGGGTGGAGTTGCAAGGAGGGGCAGTGCCTCTAAAGGGCCTACTAATATGCTTCCTATTTCCCAGGTCAAACACAGATACATCCAGATTCAGGAAAGAACTGTGGGTGTAGCTGAAGCCATTTCCAGGATTGTCAGATCACCAGCAAACCACCACTAGAGGGTAGCTCCAGCACTGAGCTGCACACATGGCCCTCGATCATCCCTCAAGATTAGTTTGCAACACATCAAAAAATATCTGTATCAGCTCAGAGGACTGGAAGCTGGATCCACTCAGCCTTAGGTAATGGTTTATATTACAGGACATAAATATAAACTGGAGGCTGGTAACCAGTGAGGTATCGCAGGAGTTCATCCCAGGACTGTCCTTTTTTAATGTATTTACCACCAACCCAGGGCAGGAGAGAGTGCACTCTGATCCTATTGATGGGTAATGCCAAACTAGAGAGGCTGGGTGATGAGCATGAGAGTAAGACTATCACCCAAGGGGACCCGAACAGGCAGAAGGCATAGGCCAACAGGGACCTTCTGAAATGAAGCCTGGACACATGCTGACTCCTGCCCCTGAGATGGATGAGCCCAGCTGACAATCCATGGGGAACTGCTTGATGGGAAAGGCCATAGCACCTTAACTTGTGGGGCAGTGGGCTGAAACTAGAACTCTGGTAGCAGACGGACCAATAGCCACCCTGAAGCTGGGCAAGCAGACCAAGGAACATGGCAACCCACCTCCAGCCACACTTGTGAGACCACCTCAGAATAACATGTTCAGCCTGGGGTCCCCAGTGCACAGGCAAACCAAAGCAATCTCGTCAGGGGAAAAGACAGTCAAAGCAGATCTGAGAGCAGCCTGTTCCCCTCCCTGACACATGGAGAAAACTGTGCCAGGCTCTTTGCTCAGGTAGGCAGCGGGAGGTGGTGACAATAGATGTAAACTGAAAAAGGGAAGGCTCCCTCTAGGGACAAGGGAAACTGCAGATAATGAACCACTGGCACAAACTGCCCTGAGAGGCTGTGAAGTCGCCATCCTTTGAGGCTTTCAAGACCTGAGAAGACAAAGTCCCAGTCTTGATTTCATGGCTGACCCTACCTTGAGCCTGCCTGCAGGTTGGGCTAAGTGACCTCCTGAAGCCCACTCCCACCTGAATTGCTCTGACGCTATATGGTGTAGTACCTATATGCTTGACAGTAGGAAGGTCACCACCATCCTACATTCAGGCAAAACACTGCATAGCTGGGAGTGTTTCATAGGCTATAGTTACAGGTTCCAGCGTGTTTTTAGCAAGTGTGCATACACAATTCTATCTGTGTTTAAAAAAACAGAGAGCAAATAACACAAGAATTATTTCTAGACTTGACTGGCATAATTATCAAACAAGCCTCAGGAGCCTGTCATTACTAAGAGTATTTAATAGCAAATAAATCACAGAAGCAGACACAGACTAAACTACTCATCCCTTGACACTGCTCTTGTTCCACCAGGAAGCTCACTGGGAAGGGTGAAAAAACTCCTGAGGATGGTGTCAAGAGCTAGCCGGGACCCTGAGAAGGCACCCACTCCCTCCTTGCCATCCATGCCTTTGCAAGGGTTCAACCAGTTTGTCTTATATAACTCCTGTGGTAGGATGTCTGTAAACTTTGCTGTGCCCTAAACAGCCTCACCCCTTGTAATTTTAAGGAATAATAGAGCTGTGCATAGGTGACTTAATGCCATGCTTATTTACAACTTATTGTGAATCTGGCGTGAAATATATGTAGAAAAAAATAATACATCTCACCTGACTTTGCCTATCTGCCAGACTGAACCTCCTCCTCATCTTCACCCACCTTTGGCCTCAACACATACTCACCACCTATAGCTTTATCTCTTTCTCTCCTGATAACCTCCGTGTCCTTTTTCTGCCTCATCTTTTCTGCTCTCTTCCTGAACTTGCCATGGATGAAGAGGGAAGCAGACATCATGAGCATGAGTGCTGAAAATCCCCTGTCCCCATGGAGGGGGCGCACACTATGCAGCTGCAAACACAGCCGTATGCTGCTACAGGGTCAGTCTGGGCAAGCATGGATCACGTGCACCCATCTTTAAAAATGGGGTTTCACACAGACACTTGCATAGCAGCACCCCAAGGGGACTCGGTTGCTCACTGTGACTGGCAGCACAAAGCTTTTGGGAAGGGCAATGTCCATGGCTTAATCCTGGAACAGTTTCAAGCAAAACACACTGGCCTACCCTGAGTACTTGCCAATGCTATGCACCTTTCTAGGGATTAAGAAAACCGGATTCAGCTATTAACAAATCCTGGATTTAAATGGGGACAGCAAAGTCCTCTACACCACTCAGCTCTGCTATGTACATTGCATATATCCCTTCCATTTAGGTTAGGGCCTGAAAGAAAACCCCCTGGTCTCTTCAGCAAAAGCCAGTGAGTAAATGACTAAAGCTCTGAGCTGGAGAAGGCAGTGCAGCTGTTTGCAGAAAAAAGACAAAAGATTTAGAAACAGTTGCTTTTTTTTCCCCTCTCCCCTGTCAGGCTGTTTACAGAAACCAAGGGATGAAATTTTGCAGACAAAAACACTGAGAGCAGCCTGTCAGTCTTGGAGGGAGGGAAGGAGAGAGAGAGGGAGGAGAGCATAGGCTTCTTTCGGGATTATGGATCATTGCTAAATTGCTCTATCAATTATTAAACCAATCACTCAAAGCACAGTAACCAAAATATAGCAGATAAAGCCTTTCTCATCCACTCTCTACCAGCTGCTCTCCTCCTCCTAAAGCCAGAGGGGAATGAAAATTCCAGTAGTCTGTACCTTATAAACATCATTTTCTCTGTGTCTTGAAAATAAAATCTTTTTCAGACAAGGTACAGTAGAACTGAGCTCGCGGCAGGAAGATATTAAAGGAGGATTCGCCCTTTTGATTAGCAGACCCAACAAAATCTCTCCAATCAATATGATTTCTTAGCTCCGACAGGTTAAAACATTTGTAGATAAATGAAGAGGAAGGCCCCAGCCATCAATAGCTGTTAGCTGCCATTTGCCTTTGCTGCTGGGCAGATTTGATCTCGACGGTGGGGTGGGTACGTTCCTAGGAAAGAACCAGACATGTGGCACATGGCATTTGGTCTGGCTAGTGACTCTGCAGAGAGAGAAACTGCAAACACACATCCAGAATGAAAGGAAGCCCTGCAGCAGGCAGTGATGACAGGGAACCACATGGGAAGGAGGACCAGGACTTGACATCCAAGCTGGAAAGGCTTCCATGTGGCTGCCGATGTCTGAATGGACACCAAGTTTTAGCAGCACTGTAAGCACTTGCTGGAGGCTGCAGTTCAGTGAAACCCTTTACCAAATGCATCACCTGAGGTAAATACGTGCCTGAATCCTGGTGAGAGCACTGGATGAAGATAAAGTTAGGCATATATTTAAGTGCTTTGCTGAATCTGAATTTGTCAGCAAGTCCTTGTTGCATTGGAGCTGGAAATGTTAACAGGCAAGAAAAGCTGTTGAGCCCAATAATGGAAAAGAAAGCAAGCTCCCAGATCAGTCAAGAGACATACTAAGCTTGTCCCAGCCCGAAGTTTATCTTTGTACATCCCTGGACTCATCACAGTCTGACTCATCTCCTTGGACACAGGAAAGCAGGCCTTCATAAACTTCAGAGGAGATGTATGATGCTGAGCACCACAACCATCGCCCCTGGGGGTCGTCAGCTCCACGCTGACCCAGAAGTGCAGAAACACGAAGGGGCAGGGGGGGATGCAACAACAGCTGCATTCAGCACAGCGTGACCTCTGGTTGTTCTCCGAAACAAAGGGTAATGCACAAGGGTGGGAGGGAATGGGGGGTGGGGGCTGGGGATTTCCCAGGTTATGGAAGAAATCAGAGAACAGAAAAATTATAATTTGAAAACAAAAGCTGTATCCATGCCAGACAGTGAATGGATGAGACGCAACGTATTGGGTGCAGAGAACCCCTGAAGGAGGCATCTGATCAAGAAGGAAAGAATGCCAATTACGTGCTCCCATTCATGCCACTGCGATGCAAGCATAATTCTGACTCTGCTGCTGACCCGCAGTATGCAATTTATGCAAATCCAAGCTGTTCTCGCTTCCCTCAGAGCCAAATTTTCACCAAATCCAGAGCTGGCTCTAACTTTTTGTTTTCCTTTTCAAATCTATTGTTTTCACTGCTGAATACTTAAGACCTTTTGTTGTTGCTGTTGCCTTTCTTTAAAAATGAAATAATAATTAAAAAAAATCCCAAGGTACACAAAGACAGTCAAGAGTTGAATTCTTGTCCCGACAGCCTCCCATTCTGCCACGCTCAGCTCCATCCTGAGCCCTTATCGTCCCAGCCCAGAGCCCTGCCATGTATCAGCCAAGTGAAGCTCCTTATGTCAGATCTACAGCACTCCCTGAGACTTTTATTCACATCAAATACTGAAAGTTGCACCAAGCTGCCCAGTGGTTTTATGGGATTAGCCCAAATACTGAGACAACTGCCAATATAAGGCTCCACACAACTTCTACCCTTGGCAAATGTGGATATAAAACAGACTCAGGACATGACCCAAAGACTGGCTTCACAGAGCAAGTTGCAGGACTGAGGATAAAAACATCAGATTACTGCAGTTTCCTTTATTTTTTCTCTTTTAATCATGTCTACTGTCCACTTTTTTTTTTCATTAGAAAAAGACAAAGACAAAAATAAAGTACTTATCCTGTCTCCTCCTCAGAGAAAGCATTGCCCTTACTTATCTCTGAAGAGCCACACAGATTTAATATTATTATTATCATTAGCAACTATTTGTATTTCTGTAGTGTGCAGAAGTCTTGGTGGAGACTGGAGCCCTATAATGCTAGACACCAAAAGACAACGTGCTGGACTGTGTCTGCTCCAGAGAATTGATGACCAAAGACAATGCGTGGTGACAAGGGAACAGATTGGTGGAGCACTTCGGCCAGGATCACATGGAGAGAGCACAGCAAAGCCAAGAAAAAAAGTGGGGTCCTTGCAAACAGTGTGCTGGATCTACTAGACCACATTATCTTCTACTTATGATATTTGGGAAAAGTAGTAATAATACATGCGTTTGAAAGCTCTTTTAAAAGAGAAAGCAAGACAGGTTCAGAGGCAAAATGACCTGTAGATGTCACACAGCAAACCAGTGTGTCAGGAACAGTTCATGAAATCCAAGGCCCGCTTTAATGACCCACTCAGTCACAGCATTCCAACTTTGCTGTGAGGACCTGCCTGGTCTAAAAATCAAGTTTTAGGAAAAACCTAAGAATGCCTGCCCACCCATATGTGGAGGTATATATGGCTGGGAAGAGCTGGGGCACCTCAGAGCTGGCTACTCCTGTTGCAGATTTCCACCTTTAACTCAAGCCCTACCTCGAATCAACACAGCTTGCAGAGTGACCTGAGGAGCCTGTGACAACAGCTCCCTGTACAAGCAGCAGGGCACAGCACCATGGAAAAACATTATTCTTCCACAAAACTGTGGAAACACACGTCCACTTGGAACTGATTTTTATTGCATTTATACTAGGGTTAAAATCTGAGCCCTACTATAGGAGGTGCTGTAAAAAAGCCTAAGAAAACAGTCTCTACCATAAAAAACTCACCCTGGAAATATAAACTCTGGGGCTTGCTGCTCAGCACCTGCTAAACGGGGATCTGCAACCAAGTCTGCACAAAGGACAGTCCCTGACCCACTGGGGGTGATACCACTGACATAGTGCATGGGAACAGGAGCAATCCCACAGATAGGAGCAGCCCAGCTGGGAAGCTCCAGCAGCCTGGACTCTTAGTATCCTGCTGCAGGCTTACATAAAGAGTATGATAAAGTAAAGCTTAAGCAAATCTGCAGGAAAGACAAAGGATCAGAGCTAAAAAATCTCAGGCTGCTGGTAACACATAGCTGCCCTCAACAAACCAGCACACAAACACCCTTCCAGCACACCCACATCAGTGTGGACTCCTGCAAGGAGCAGGGAGTTGCATTCAATGGTTCCTTTTGAGTCCCTTCCAGGGTGACATTCTACAGTTCTGTAAGTGCCTGAGGCTCTAGAGCAGAGTCTGAGCTCTGAAGCATCACTGCATGCTCCCTGCTCCTCATGGAGCCCTGGGCACAGTGACAGTGACAGCAGCACCCCGAGGTGCCCCACTTCACCGATATCACATCTCTCATGCCAGCTCCCTTACTTTGATTCCTCCTGCTGCCCCCACCAGCCCTTGCTCCACTTCAAAACTCCACTGAGCTGCTCACTCTAAACTCTACATCCACTTGAGAACCCCTCCTTCTTCACCCTTCTTCCAAGGTTTAGCCCTTCTTGGGCTGAATGCCTGCTTCTCCCATGCCCAGGGAGCAAAGGGAAGGCCAGGGCAAGCCTGAAACACAATCTCTGGCACCGTGTTTCCTCTGAAAGCTCTGCTCCACCAATGCCTCATCTCACGTGGGCATGGGGGCTACCACATTTTAGGACCAAAGACTCCAGTCCCCCAACTGTCCTGATGTGGAAGAGAGTCCTTGCAGCTGTTAGCAGAGAAATAACTCTCGACTTTAACCTTAAATGTCACATATCTTACAGGAGCCAGACAGAAAACCACATGACAAACAAGAATGCATGCATGGTGTGCAAATAGTCCATGATGCTGGCAGGGAGAAACACAATTCTTCAGAAGGAAGACTTTTTTTAAAAAAAGTCTTCTGCAAAGTTAATTCTTTATTTAAAACCATCACATGGAAAATTCAATTGTTCTCCAACGCATCTCTGTACCAAATCAGCAGACTAAATTCAATCACTAAAGTGTGAAGTTGATGAATTTAAATCCATACTAAGTGCAAATTTCAACACAATTTTAAGTAAGGAGTTGCTCCCAACACCTTCATAACATGTCAACACATAGTCATATATTTGTTTCTGGGACTCTTCAAAAGTCTCCTTTTAAAGTTTCATTTTTTTTCTTGCCAAAACAAATTCTTAAAGCTATCCCAATGTTCCGAAGAAGTATAAACATTTCCCACATGTTAAAATTTTAGATGGTCATGGAAGAAATTTTGGAAAGACAAAATTTCCAGAAAAAAACATCCTGCAAAAGAAACTTTTCCTTCTCTTTACCATACACAAGGGGAATCTGGAATGATGCCCATCTGATTAATTTTAACTTCTAATTCGTCCTTGGATCGCACTGTGGTACAGATGTCATTTCTTAATTTGACTGTTTTGCAAGTACCCAGAACTGTCCTTGTAAAGGGCGAAGAAATCCCCATATATCAGGAATGCTTCTGGCTGACAGGAAGGAAGTTCAGTAATTACTCCAGAGAAATAAATACAACAATCAAAAGTACTTCCCAGGACATGAAGGCAAAGATCCACACTTTCTTGAAGGAAGGGGCTCTCTTATGTATACATTCCTATCTTCAGTTATGGTGACTGCCTGCTACCATTTAGCCCTCTGCTAAGTCAACTGTAGAGTTCAAGAACACTTCCTGGCATTCTTTACATTTTTTTACATGTTGCAATTTTATCTGGCGTGTATCATATGTTTACCCCTGAAATGCCTGAACTAAACCATCTTCCTCCTGAGGGAGGAGTTTGGGGTTCTTAAACTTGGCTGTGGCTCTCAGAAGCTGCATCCCTTGATGTCTGTGTTTGAAATCACTGAAACAGGTTAAGTTTGGCTTTGACAGATAAAGCCAGAGTACATTCATGTAGCAGGGGATGCAAATAGACCAACATCTCCCCTTAAAGACACTTTCACCCAGGCCTGTGCCACCAGTGGTAAGCCTAGGAATTTATCACCCCAAAGTCTTGGAGCCTCCTAATCTCTCCATAAAAGACCTCAGGGTACATCTTTGATTTCATCATCTCCTTCACGACACCCCTGGCCACACCTCTGTCCCAGCAGCTCTACCAACACCTATTTTAGTTGGGAAAAGTGGTCTTTTTTTATTTAATCAGGACCATGACAGTCAGTGCTGTTGCCCACACTGCGATGGGCAGGTGGCTTCCAGGTGGGCTGGGGGGAGACAGGAGGGCCCACGCATGAGGTGCAGCTCATAACCCACCATGTGATTTACTACCAACACACAGCAATGTTTAGGGTGCAGTAATAAGGCGACACATGAATGTTTTACCAACAAACAAGACGAGGAAGGGAATAACTGTATTTCCCCTGTTATTCTAAGGGGAGGTTCACCAAAAGGTTAGTGAGAAAACAATGTAGGCCATCGATCACAGGGACAGCTAACCTAGAAAGGTTACTGCACGTTCCTGCCTCATTTTTCACATCTATAATTACCCGGCCACTTCTCCTCACGTCTCACCCATCGCCAAGCACCAAACACAAACCACTTCTGCTTTATTAATTATGTATTTTGTTGACACTCCTTGGTTCCGCCCCACAGCATGCCACAGCAGCTGAAGGATTAAATGGCACAAGTTCTGTGATCCCTGTGGAGTGCCATAGCCAGCAGAAGGCAGCTTGAGGGCTTTCCTGCATTTCCTTCACCTGATGTGGGAAGGTGCCACCACCCACGGGAGTTTGAGGTGGGATGGATGGATGCAGGTCTATATAGCTGACATGCGAGACAGAGTAGCAAGGTAGGGGCATGCAAGGGAAGATCATTTTCCATTCACGAAGGGCTCAGATTTGCTTTTGGATCTTCATCCGAGTGATACAAAATGTCAATATTGCTGAACATACTTAGCACCTCCTCAAGTGTAATCCTACTCTGAACGGTGCCTGTCTAAAAACAGCATCACCAGGCTCCTTGTTTACTGCATCTCCCTGATGTCTGATCTGAATTTCTCAGTTTAAAGGAAGAATGGCTTTCTTTGTTTCTTTTTTCTCTCTTTCTTGTAATTTTTTAATTTTTTTTTTCCTATCTACCCATCCTGCAAACCCAATCAAGGCTTCGAGAGTCACTCTGGACTCATTTCTTGCACATTTATGCATGCAGACACGGGCAGGCAAATTACAGTTATGCAGAGATGGGCAGGGGAAGAAGCACAAAGCAATGATTTGAAGACAATGAATTTGCAGGGAACTCAGTGTGTTTCTGCTTGAAGTATGGCATCATGTTTCTGATACAGGGAAGCCTCAGGGTCTTTTTTTTTGTTGTTGTTTACTATTTTTGCTTTGGGGAAACTTAAAATAATTTCCTTTGAGAACCTGCACTCTATAATCACCATTTCTTCCTTTTGCAGTATTTCTGGATCTAAGCTTTTCAGTTGCAGAAAAACACTAAATATGTGTAAAACAAGGAGAACTGCTGCTGCAGCAACAGTAACAAGAAATACTCTTAAACCCTCAATCTGAGAACTAAATTCTGTTCTTGCTTTTTTCTAGCCCACCAGGAAATATAATTAACTCATGCTCTAACAATACTAAAATAATTATTTTCTAATTGTAACCATATCTGCAATAGATGGGCTATGCTGATGTAAAGAGGAATAAAAAAAAAATCTGACCACGAAAGTCACACAATGATACAAAGTTGTGTGCATATCCTGTTTTGCACGGCAGAAAAGTTCACACTCATTGAATGCTAATGAAGAGAGAATCACCCTGGAAAAGCCTGTGGGAGTAGCTTCAAGGCAAAATTAAATACAGAATTTTTCTTGAGAAAGACGCCTGCTCAAGGAGGTCATTCTTGAACTTTTGTGGTGCTCCACACCGCATTCCTGTGACTAGAGGTGATCGTGGCACCTTCCCCGGACCTGGCCGGTGGCTGAGATCAAGGGAAAACACACCAGGAACAGGTTGTTTTTTTTTTTTTTTTTTGCACTGATGCCCATCCTGCACACAGCCGAGAGATGAGTGGCTCCTGACCAGAAATTTGAGCTGTCATTGGTGCAAAACCTGGATCTGTCTGGAAAAGAGTAGCCAGAGCTCATTTAAAGCCAACAGTGTAAGGTAATTTCTGAGGAAATGTGAGGATCTCGAGTGATCAGCTTCGAAGATCTAAAATATAATTATGTGGTTTCTCTTCCTCTCCCAATTAAGCCAATTTACAGCTTTTTCAGATTGATGGTTTACCCATAAACTGGGCCATATGTGCTGAGGAACATCTCTTGGTTGTTTCTTTGAATTCCATTGTTTATTTATTTGCTACAGAAACAAAGAACAGACAACAAACAGCATGGTACACAGCCCCATGCTCCAGAGTGGAGCAACAGCCACAGACCCTCCAGGATTGGGATAGGCCCTCTAAGGATCCATCTCACTCCCAGAAAAATCCCTGCTTTTCCACTCTTCCTTGAAGCAGCAAACTAGATGAGGGAAGGATTAATTAGCGGATGTTTGTAAAGCCCTTTGAAGATGAAAAGTGTTATTTTTATTTTCAAGTCTCACCAAAGGAAAAAGGAAAATTTAAAAAAGGCCAGAGAAAGACTTCTTCTGTTTCCTACAGAGGGGTCTCAGAACTGAGCTCCTGTATGTACAGAGACACTCCTCCAACAGTATATATTAACTGGTAAGCTGACACTGCAGCCCTTCCCCCGGGGCATGCATTAACAGGGTCTCTGCCCAGCTGCCTATTTTCATGAAACATGTAGAACTCAATACCACTGAGACTTCTCCCCCTGCATCAAATTTGCTTGAATTTGTCCACTGGATTCAAAACTTACAGGGAACACAATGGCAGTGTGATCACACACAAGTAATTTCCTTAGAAAAGCAGACTAAAAGCAACTGAGGAAGGTCCTTGAATACAGATGTGGAGCTCCTGGCTACTCACAACCCAGGTGGCATATCTTTTTCCTGGGGTGTAAAATATGGAAGTGTTTATTTTTTTCTAAACACCATGCACCTACTAGTGTAATTTCTGTACGTCCCTTTTATTTTCTGCAGGGTTTTTTTTTCATTTTGTTTTGGTTTGTTTGTGGTTTCTTATTCCCTATGCCCTAAACATCACAAGGCTGCAACTCAAAGCAGAGGAACACTGTGGTGCAGGATGAAGATCCCCCGGCAGCTGGGGAGCAACAAGAAGCTTACAGGTGGATGCCCTGCCTTGGGATGACAAAAATAGCAGGAAGACAGAGAGGATTGAAACGTATTAGCAGAGCTGTGCTTAACACCTAAGCATGACAGCTGTTACAGGCCTGAGTGAGCTGGCAAACCAGGAGACAATGTTGTGCAGTGCATTAGAGCTCCTTCAGCTCCGCACCCTCATCAAAATCCCATAGCCACTAGAAACAAACAGGATTCTAGCTTTGAGTTATCATGTTAGATAACATCTAGATACTCATCTTACTGATGATGATGCCCAAATATCCAGCTCCAGATATGTTTGCTCACCCATGACCTGGGCTAGCAGCATCTGTCCTGAGCCTACTTTCACCTGTATATCCTTTCTCTGCTCTCAGCTTAGCAAGGCACAATGCACAAGAGCTGTGAAGTCCTGCATAAAAACAGCCATCTGGTGAAGGGGCAGGAAGAACCAGTTAAAAACAGAGTAGCTCCACCATATGGAAAAAATAATTCAGTTGGGCAGTGTAGGAAGAAGCAAATCCTATTATAATAATTGTGTTGCCAAGTGATGTTGCAGACTTGTTTTTCCCCTTACGGCTTCTGCACTGATTTTTTTAAAAAAAAGAGCTTCCCCCATAGTGTGGCACCATCCTCACAGAACGATCAAACTGTTCCCCCAGTGAGTTGTGGGATTACCAGGTTACCACCAAAACATCTACAGCAAGAGCTGAGCACAGAGACAGGAGCATGGCACCCTGACCTTCACCTTACTTATTTTTCCATTGCAAGTTGAAACTTCAGGACTTTGGGAAAAGGTTCAGCTGTTTTGTCACCCCAAGAAAAGCTGACTCTGAATTATCACGGGAGGTAATTATACACTGGTGAGCTCAGGTCTAGCCCAGGGACAGGCAATGCAAACCTGCTTGGGGCTAAGGTACCTCTTTCCTCGACACAGGATTCCTGGTCCTCCTGTACTCTCCTGTATATCTGGGACAGAGCAACCTATTAAAACCCTGATTATACATGGATCTTTCTAGAACAGCCCCCTTTCTTCTTCAGACTTTTCTGAGCTGTTGATAAAAAGGTACCAGGTGTGCAAGCTCCAGAAGTAGTACTTTCCCTGTGGAGCGAAGGCAACCCCTCCCTGGAGATTATGCCAATCAGCTCACCCCACAGCAACCATTACTATTTGGGCTCCAAGGGTCCTGCAGTCATTAATGGTTTGGGTTGGAAAGAACCTTAAAGATCACCTTGTTCCATCAGATTATCATACCTGAGAGCTATCTACACACAGAACAGCCAACCCCTGCTCTCCTGGCCACAGCAATGTGCATCTCTTTCCTGCTTTTTGGGAATCTGGCAGACGAGGAACCCATCCCTTCTCCTGCTCACTGTCCCCTTACCACATAGCCAACACACAGCCCTCCCAGGAGAGCAGTGTGACACCATGGGATAGCACCATTACCTCACTTAGAACATGCTGAAGCTGAGCCCTGTGCCTGAGGCAGGACAAATGCCAGCCCAGGATAATCCTGGGGTGAGCACGGCTCTGGACACTGAGCATGGCCACCACACTGAATGATGGTAGGGAGCCCCAGCTCTCCTCCCTGAGGGACATCAGACCCTCTTACCAACCTATTTGTTACAGACATGCTCTATCAGGTAAGAGCAGCTCAGGCCTAATATCAAGGCTGCAGCTTTCTTTTGGTGAAGAACTTGCCCTTTCCCTCTTTTTTTTCTTTACTTCTATTTTTTTACTTCTCCTTCCCCTTTCTCTCTCTCATCAATTCCCATGCTGTAGCTTTCCACCGGGATGCATTTATTTCCAGACATGCACGGCTATAACCAGAGAGATTTCCTTGCATGAACAGCCTTGCAGCTTCCAGCTGAAGGTGGACAAACCCACTCATGTCTCTGGAGGCGTGGAAGACAAAGCAGGCAGCAATGCCTCTTGCTGCAGACACCATTCCCAGGGCAAGCAAAATCCCAGTTCGAGGCCAGTTAACGTATTAGTAACTCTGGATAAAAGGAAATTTATTTACCCAGTCGTGCTTAGAGAAGACTGAAATCTTGCCCCTCCCCCTTCCCCTGCTCTCTTTTAATATCTTATTAATATTGTACGCCAGCACAAGCCGACATGCAAATAGAGCTCTATGCAAATAGGGCTGAACGCAGAGACAGCTGCACTTAGCACAGCTCCAGAGGAATAGCCAGGGGTTAAAATAAATCACATAGATGATAGAGAAAGCATGTCTTAACTTCCAGATTTCCTGGGAGAAAGCCGTGTGTGTACCTCTGTCAGAGCAGAGTTTACCAAGTTTCATCAAGGAGATAAGGTAGTTAATACTCTGCTTAATTAGAGGCTGCAATGTTCTTTTTGGGACTGAGAGGATTGCCCTCCTCAGTGTCTAAGGCTCTGGCTCTGCCTTGCAAAACCTACTTCTAAAGCAGACTTGAAAGTGCAACTCCAGCTCAGCTAAAAAAAAAAAAAAAAAAAAAAGAAGTACTGTCAACTTGCCTGTTCATTGTTTCTTTGTAATTCCACATCAGATACGGTTAGTTTCTAGACAGAAACCTTTTTAATGCTTCTCCCCTAAGCACAGTCCTGCAAACAACAGACTTGAATTTGAAAGTCAATCACTTCCATTCCTTCCCAAGCACTGCTGCCTGCACTGCATTAATTGCTGCTGGCAATCAACAGGTCCCCAGGTATGAGGCTGATGAGGGGAAGAAGTATTTCTACCCAGAGTTTTTAAGAGATGCCTAACAGAATGAAAACTGTATCTTGATGCACACGCTGTCTGGCCCCTTGGAGCAGGGTCTAGGGCAAGAATGTTCACAAGAGCTACTGCTAAGGACCACTTGCCTGCAAGCAGAATGAACTTCCATTTGTCTCCAGCCTGTGGGTCAGCCATTAGGGTGTGTGTGGTATTAGAAAGCCCCAAGCACTTCATATTTCCATAAAGATAGCCAGTGGACTTTCAGAAACTTTAATACACCCAGGTAAGGCAAGCACAATTTATTAATCCCACTTTATAGCTGAGAAAACTAAGAGATGTAGCAGAAAAATCATTTCAGCAAGTTCACAGAAGCAAACAAAAAACAACTTCCCTTGTCCTAACCTTGTGTGTTAGCCACAAGACCATCTTTAGACACAAGTGCCAAGTTTATTAGTAATACATATTACTACAAGTTATGATCTTGCATTCAGAAATATTTTTCAGCTGCAAAAGACAGCTGAGAATGCATTAAGGCCACTTGGAGCACTTTTTGAGAACAAGCAGTCCAAGGAATGTCATTTTTGTTGAAAAACTATTTGGAAATTAGGTTCCCATCTGGAAATCTCATCTGCTAGAAGTGACAAAGGAATGAGGGCATCTGCCTTGCCCAATAAATACAGAAACAACATGTCCCTGCTCTTAGCATAGTAATCATGAGTCTCCAAGGAGCTGGAATTCAGGATAAAATTAAAGCCTAAGATTGAGCAGAAGCACCTTGCATCCCTCACCAGTGCCTCTTCCAGCTGACGCTGCTTCAGCAGACAGCCTGGAGGAAGACATAAGGCTTTTTTCTGGATTAAACAAGGGAAAAGGTGATATCCAGAAGGAATGTAGGCAATCTCTACTTTTCCTCCAAGAAAGTTACTGGCCTGTATTTTAGAAGTTTATCTCTGCACGCTTCCTCCACAAATTGGGTTTTAAATGTTATGCAAATACCAACTTGAAAGTGAGGGATAGGAGAAGTCTAGAAAACAATGTACCAACTGAACTCTACAAAGCAACATCCTATCTTTGGTGATCTTTGATTCAAGCCCAAGATACCTTACTTTGCTCTTAACTGTACTTTGTAGTATTATCTCATATACTGCTCTTTATTACAGGTAACTTAGACCCCCACCTGCTGCCTGGCAGTGCTTTTATTTCGAAATAACCATAAGCAGACATCTGGCATACAGGACCACAGCAGAAAGGGCAACAGCAATGTTTTGGTTTGGTTTGAGTTTTTTAAATTTTATTTCAGTTGGCTACTCTTTTAGTGCTCTTCCATCTTTATATAACTGAGAAAGGGCTGAGATGAGAAGGATCCTACACAGAAAAAGAGCTGTCTTCAGTGCAGAAGAATTAAAGCACTGCTAGGAAAACGAGAAGACAGCTGGCTTCCACAAAGGGTGCCAGACCTCAAGTCTAAAATTAAAGAATCTCATGTTCTGAGGAAAGCACCTAGTCTTTCCCTTAAGTAGAAAATTAAGAAGAACTGGAGCACACCATTAGTGCCCTATTAAAAACCTCTACGCAGGTTAGGAGCTAGATTAAATCCCCTGTATGTCAGTACTACCCGAGGGGCTTTATCTTCCAATGGCTTGTTTCAAGGCCTGCAGGAATGAAGTTCAAAAATGGTTCAACAGCCAGGAGTTGGTCCCCCCTTATAAAAACAGTCACTTTTGGTATCACAGATGCACAGCTCTAGAGAAGCCAAAAACCAAGGCAGCCATGAGGCTGGCTTATCCTGTTACCTAATATGATGTCTCCAGGTCATGCAAGAGTGACAAGAGAAAGGAGAATGGGCATTTCTGGAAAAGGTTGTCCAGAGAAGCTGTTGATGCCCTCTCCCTGGAAGTGTTCAAAGCCAGGTTGGAATGGAGCTTTAAGCAACCTGGTCTGGTGGATAGTGTCCCTGCCATGGCAGGGGTTTGGAACTAGATGATCTTGAAGGTTCCTTCCAACCCAAACCATTTTATGATTCTATGATTTCACCCCTCCTGCAACACGAGCCGTGCTACCACACACTGCCCATCTTCCCTGTCTACCTCCCTGGCATGAGCCTAACCATCAGAGGGAGACATCCCTGATTAATGGGCATGAGCAACAAAGCAGGGAGCAATATAGGCAACTCCCGCAAAGCTCTAGGCCAACAACATGCACCATCTGAAGAGCTGAAGTCCCACCTACACAGAAGGCACAGGGAAGCTCACTCCTAGCTTGTCTTGGCTGTTGAGAAGGCTGTGGTCTTCAGGTACATCTCTTCCTGGTGGCACTTCTGGTTTGACAAGTCTCTGCCTCAAACCCTATGTCCCACCCTTGAGCTTTGCCTTAGGACAAGCTGGTACAAACACCCTGGGTCATGTGGGGGTGAACCAGCTCCAATGCACAAGGGCAGTAAGATGAGGAGAGGGAGGCAGCACTGTCCAGGCAGCCACTGTCACCAAAGGACAGGTATCTGAGCATGCCTCAAGAAGACAGCTGCTGCCTTGGTGATTTAGGACTGAGCTATCACACACAGGTATGTAAAAATCAAGCCAGAGAAATGAGCAAAGCAGTGGGGAACAAAGTGGGGGAATATACTGCCAGCCCACAACTCATTTCCCTTAAGCTCCTGGCAGCGTGGTCTTTCAGGTAGAGCTCAGTGGTTTGGACATTAATCACAGATAAAGATTATTTTCTCTTACATGAAAGCAGAAGCATCCCCCCCCTAGCAGCCAACCTCTCACTGCGGTCACTGACTTACTGGGCACTGAAGAGGGGCTGGCAGAGACATGCACCTCCTAAATGATCGTGGACTTTACACTGTCCCCTGATCTCGCCTGTGGAGCTGTCAGAGAGATGAGCTTTGCTTCTCATAATAATGCACAATAAATTAATCTCTGTCTTTTAAGGAGGGGTGACTTGCATCACCTCCCCCATTTCCCAGCATTTGAAACCTCAATGTGTTTTCTAGCAACACTACATGCAAAGTGTTTCATGTCCAGAAGGTAAGAGAACAGCAAAGAAAAGGAACTGGAGAATTTATCACTCCTGATCAAGTAACAACGATGGGAAGAAAACGTCCCTGGCAAACAGTCAGAAGGACTTGTGAGAAAATCTCTTATGCTTTATCAACTTATTCCCAACTAAGAGAAAAAAAAAAAAAAAAAAGAAAAAATAATCCATTGTCACTGAAACAATTTTGAAAAATTAGTTTTGTTGTGTTTCAGTCTTCTAAGATGTATATTCTCCTTGGCTTGAGGCCAAACCCTGGTGTGCTTTTTACTTGGGGAAATTCCTCAGAAAAGTCTGTCACAGATTTGCCTTGAATTATGGGTCTTTGCTTGTAAAGCTTCATCTCCTCCCATCACTGACTAACAAGTGGAAACAATCCAGGTCTGGTTGTCGGGAACGTGGTAGGACCACAGAAATTTCCCATCTGCAGCAACCTTGGCCACAACAGGCTGTGGAAATAACCTTCACACTCCACAGGTCAAACTACAAGAAGCCACCTGAGATTTAATGCATGATGGTTTTGATATTAATAAGAGAATTAACATCTATTTCCTCTGTTCCTACTTTCCTGGAAACTTAACTGTCAAGAGGAGGCCTCAGGCAGCTTCACCCACTCATTTGGAGGGCAACCAGCAAAAGGTGGGTGCAGACCCTCTCCCTCTCTCCCCATCCCACCATGCCTCTGCCCGGCCACCCCCCGCAGTTCAAAGTCGCCAGAGGCCTTGGTTCTTATCATGAAATGTTCTGCCAAATCAAATGTAAACAAATGACATGCACAGTTGACATGGCAACAAAGCAGCCCTGCACGCAAAGGCAGCAGTGGCAGCATTTAACTCTGCCGGGCTGGGCACAAATTTGCAGGAAAGACCCAAGCTGTGGGAAACTGCAAAGGCAGAAGATAGCACCTCCTCTCCTCTCTTCAGGTGCCTGGAGAAATACACTGCTCAGTGCCCAGTGTTTTGCCAAGAGAACGACTGGTCCAACTCCTGTGAGGTGCCTTCAAATTTCCAGGCAGTTTTGGGTGGCACAGAAGAGCTCTAGAGCAGCACACCTGCTGATACATCTCAAAGCCCCTCACAAAGGGGTTCAGCATCTCAGACTCATCTTTTTACTGAAAACTGACAGTTTACCCCTTTTTCCACGTGGCCTGTCCACACCTAAGGGTTATTTACAGAAGTAGAGTCTGGGCGTCCACCAGACATATAAGAAAGATAAAAAGCAGCAGAGAGAATGAAAGGGCTCAGGGAGGGGACACAGCAGTACCACCACTTGGTATACACTATTGTGCTACACGCTCCTTCGCCAGTCTCCCAACAAAATACAGCCTTTGGCATATACATATTTAATAAAGGGAGTCAGAATAAAAGTCACCACTGCACTCAGGCTCACCTTGGATTGTAGACTTTTGTCAGGTCCCTTATAATGAGTTGGATTCAACAAAAGCTTGGAGCCAAGGTGGGGGGCACCTAACTGCAAGTGCTTTGGGGCACAG
This sequence comes from Calypte anna, assembly GCF_003957555.1. NCBI lineage: Eukaryota > Metazoa > Chordata > Aves > Apodiformes > Trochilidae > Calypte > Calypte anna. The sequence goes on along the minus strand of NC_044244.1, from coordinate 57,667,851 downwards.
ATTGCTACTGTGTGATTTGACACTGCTTTTCCCTATTGACATCATAATCTTCTGATTTTTTTTAACTTTTGTGGTCAGACCTAATAAAAAGATACCATGCACTGTCAAAGAGCATCTTGCTTTTACCATGGTGGCAGCACTGTTCCAGGGATGGAGGCAGGAACCCCTGCAAAGCCTGCACAGGGCGCAAGTACTCCGGGATTGCCAGCACCAGGAAGGTCCCTTTTTGGAGCAAACTATTTTAGTTTCACCCCTCTGAGGAAGCCGTGCAATTTCTGAGCATCCTTCCAGGAGAGCCTAGCAAGGAACCAAGTCTGCAAGGCAAAGTCCCTTTAAATGAAAGCAGCTGCTGATGTTAAGATAAGCATCCAAGCAGTAAAAATAATGAAGCTGGCTCTTAAATAATGAGTGCTGATGGCCCCCTCTGCTTGCATTCCTAGCCTAATTACTTACATGGTTAGCTCAACCCTATATGCCTTTCAAATGCTGCCATTTAAAAATGGAAGTTAAATCTGCTTGGAGTGGATAGGGACTAATGGGAACTACCAAGCCCACACACTGCTGCAAGAGGTGAGGGTCGTGCCACAGGGGCCCTTCCCTTTGGTCTCTATTTTCAATAGAAAAACCTGATTTAAAAATCAGACAAGTAGCCAGCTTACAGATGGAAGAATAGCTCTTTAAGATGGAGGAATCTGCAGCCTGTGAGCTTGGGAATTCAAATTGCTGCCTCACATGAGACATTTAGAGGTTTAGGTTGTGGTGCTGATGCCAGGAGAGGCAGGAGGAACAGCTCCTGCCAAGGGAACCCCAGGTTCATGTCACGGTGCCATAGCTGCTGCCCTTTGCTGGGACCTCCTTCAGCTCTAACTCAGGGGAGGTCCTGCAGGTGTCCTCATACCCCATGGCATGAGCTCCAACCATGTCCCTGCTATGCAGACAAGCTGTCCATTGCATAATACTGATATATGAAGTCCCACCAGCAAATCCAGAGGGTTCCTCATACAATGTCAGAATTTGAAAGTTAAGGGTTGCTCAAAAAAAATAAAAAAAAGAAAAATCAAATCTGCAAGAATGATAAGATGGGATTGCACATACTGAACAGGGTCTGTAAACAGCAGGAAGAATGTGGGGCAGATGATGGTTTTGGTGAAGATGGCAGGGCCCAGAGCATTGAACCACCCCTTGCCCCACCACTGCAGGAAAAGAACCCACCAGAAGAAAGGCTGCAGACCCACAGGGCAGCACCCCACTTGGTATCTTGCACTCATCCCACTCAGATTGGCACCAATATTTTGGCTCCAGAAGCTATCCTGGCAACAAATTCTTTCCTGAAAATTTATCACATGCCTTTACCCAGAGCCAGCAGAATCACTTATAGGCACTTACCTAACAATATCTGCTTTTGCTTTAGTCATTAGGAAATAAACAGAGACTGGAAAAATCAGGATGGAAAGGGGGCCTCTACCTTGGAGAAATAACAGCCTCAGACTACCAGAGAGGAGCAAATGCTGCCCTGCCTCAGAAGCAAGCTGGCATGACAAGAGTGATGGATTATGGAGAGGGACTGCTTCTCAAAATGATGTCCAATGAAATCGGTTTTAAGTTACCCCTCAAGTAAAAGAAGCATTCCTGACCTGAAAGAGAAGGCAAGGGCTTTATGTGTAAATAAACAATTAGAACTAACCATAGGTTGACAGTGCAGTTGCTGGGGTCTATCAGAGAAGAAAGGCAGCAGTAATGCATTGGTTTATGTCTCACATCTGTGAGGATTTTTTTTCAAGATTTGTAATTCCTGACAGACTGTTTTTATGAGCCAGTAAACAATGATTTATAACATTAATAAACCACGATAGGCAAGTTCCCCAAATATGATTCCCTTGTGTACTTCTCCACGACAGGGATGGAAAAGATTTTCAGTTCAAATACAAAGATTCACCCTCGTGAAAGCATTAGTGACATCCGATAACTCCAAAAGCAAGTCCTGTGCTCATTAGGGGCAGGAGCCCCGGTTGCAGCCTGGCTTTGTTTCTGTCCCTGAGTGTTCACCCCGGAGCAAGGAGGAGGGAAAGGATGTCTGGGCTTGGTCACACATACTAGGAGAACTAGGAGAACTAGGGCTCCTGGGCTGCAAGGTGCTTGGAAATGTGCTGTTCCTTTTGTAGATAGAGCACCAGTGATACACCTATGTCTCTGGATAAATAATATATTCATTACAAGCACTGCATACCTCTGGCACTGGTTTTCTTGCCTTTAACAATTCCAGAATGCCCCTGACCATTTCAAGAAGGGATACCAAGGTGGACCTGACAATTATTTTTCTTTTACAGCCTAGACTTGGAATGAATGGCTTGGAGGAATCCAGAATAACTCCCTTTGCTCTTTTCTCACAAGTCCTCACAAATTTCATACCTCAAAAAAGCCCCTGTGACCAACTGAGAGCTCAGACATAAAATGTGGCTGTCAATGAAGATGTCTCTCTATTTCCACAACGCAGTTCGTTAGGAGAGGAGTGGAAAGGGAGGGCAAAAAGAGGGAAAACACAGGCAGCTCCTATAATGTTCACAATTACTCTATGAACCAAGAGTCTGGTTCTAGGGAATATGAGCAGTAAATTGCTGAGTGGCTTTCTAATCTAATTATTTCACTTGCAATTCAAATTATTTTCCAATTAAAACCAAGCTAATACATTCTGAAATGTAAATCAGACTCTATTACTTTTTTTAATTGCAATGCCTATACCATCCCCCTTCTCTCTTTAATTGATAAAAGTCAGGGGGAGATTTTCATACGTTCTCCTGAAGTCCTGCAGGGTTACTTCATGCTGGCCTTCCTTACCACCCTTCACCTCTGCCCTTGTTTCCACTACAGTGGAAGCTGATGGTCTCTGCTTTATGAAAGCAAAAAGCTTAGAGAAGAAGAGGAACAGCTTAGGAGGCAGTGGAACAGCTCTTTTCATAGGGCAGCAAAGCTCTCCTGTTGCAGCTACACAAAGGTACAGACAAAAAGTGCTTGCCAGGTGCCAGTGCTTGCCCTAGAAACAGGGTGTTTGTCCCCAGTCTGCACAGACCAGGCAGCCCTAGTGCAGTTCTCCTCTACTCCACAGCTGCCTCCTTCTGAAAAAAGAAGAGGAAACAAGTACAGAACATTTTGTCCATCGAGCCAGCCCAGATCAGATATAAATACATAAGGAACAAGTAAGGAAGCCTCTTCTGCAAAAGGAAGCTATTTTCGATTTAGGCAGAGCCCTTTCCAGACTGACAACTTCTGAATAAACTTGCAGTGTCTGTATTACTTCCTTTGTCTATCTGATGGACAAAACTCAAGGGCAGAGGTAATCTGCAGGATTGGCTCTTGCATCCTATGCTCACCTCCTTTTTCCTCAGCTTCCTGCAAGCACAGATATTAAATCTGAGCCTAGCAGCCACTCATGAACTCTTCCTGCTCTGGGCTGGGCATCCCTGCTCTTACTCAGGGCCACCTGCGACCCCAACAGGAGCTGGGCCACCAGACTCCCACACTGTGTCACCAAGGAAGCAGCTGATCACAGCATGCCCACCTTCTTCTAACACTGGTGCACACAAGGCATTCACTGTCACAGCTATTTTATTCACACAGGATGGGAGCAGATAAAGTGGCAGGTAACTTATCTGTCACCTCTGGAGTCCAGGTCTGTGTTAGCCCCAGCATTCACCCTGGACCTCCACAGATCACAACGCAATGGATGGAGCTGAGGAAGCCAAGATGCCATGGAGGGTGGGTGCTCATTCCAAATGCAACAGGCAGCCCTCACTGCCCACTGGCCAAAAAAAGTGAAAACCCATGAAACCATGCAGGGTTTCACATCCCATCAGTGCAGGCAGCTCCTCCAGCCCTGACGGGCTGCACTCTTAAATTTTGCCCCTTCTTGAGTCAGAAATGTGAATTAAAAGGAAAAAGAAAAAAAAAAGGAAAAAAAAAACCCAAAAGAATAAAGAGCATAAGACGTTCATCCCTTTATTCCACTATTAATGGAATAGAGACTGAAGATCTAGAAAGGCTTGCTCTGAAACCAGAAGGAGCCTAATCCAAATTCAATGTGGATTTATATTTTCCACAGCCAGAGCCAATGGAGATACAAGGCAAAGGGAACTACCCTCCTCTCTGGTGCAAATATGCTCTTTTCTGTTGTTTAACTTTTCAATATTAACTCTAAAATGCTCTGGGCATTTTCAAAATTCAGTTTCACTTTATTCTTCATTTGGCAAACACCTATACTAAATGTACTATACTTGTACATTTCCTACAGTTTAATATGAAGCTGGTTTGCTTTGTAATTTGCATCATTGCAACGTACTAGAAATAATTCAGAGAATACAAATTATTAATTGCCCTCACACATAGACAAAAAAAAATCAATGGCAAATGTTTTTTTTCACATTGATCCTCAAATTAAGAAAAGAAAAAAACCTAAATTCTCTAAATATTTAAGGTATTTAATGCATACATAAAATGAAATATTTAAGCTATATATTATGCATTTAGATTCTTAAAACAGAGAACTAGCCAGGCAGTCAGAAGGTGGGATAACTTTTAAGACTGAACTACCAGCACCCTTTAATAATTATATGTGGAGACACTTAAAAATACTTGGCTGTAACACATGGATTTCTAGAAATCCTCTCATCTGGGTGTGTGTGTGTGTGTGTTGATCATTTAATTCCTATAGAAAGCTTATCAGACTTCTATTTCGTATTATTATTTAAGGAAGGTACAAAACAGACCCAAATCTTAGATGTAGAAATGCACTTTTCCAATGGGAAGAAAAGGAGGGAGGGAGGGAGAAAGGGAAGAAAAAAAAGACAGGTCTAACTGGTCTAACTGGAGGATATTTTCTTCAAGTGTCAAACTGAACATTTTCTTCACAAACAGATTCTTTTTATTTATGGCAAATTAATCTCCAGCAGAGCACTGACAATTCTAGTTACCTGTCATACTTCAGGGACTAGTGGGATTTTTTACGTGTTTATTAGCCCACTGGTAATCTCTTCATCCCCCTGGTGAGGGTAATCCAGCCGCTCCCTCTCTAGGATTTCCAGTGGCTTGCTGCAGCTTTCTACACAGCAAAGACACTCCTCAAAGCTACAACACCCTGTTATGTTTTTCTCTCCTCAGTTTCAAGCCATGTGTTGCTTAGCATGGCCAGCCCACAGATAAAATAACACTGCATTCATCCAAACCCCTCCTTCCCAACCAGTTTGCCACCCGCAGGGTGGTTTTGCACTTGCTGTCCCTCCTGTGTAGCCCTGGGTTTGAAGTTTTATTGCTTTGATCTCTTCATCACCTTCTTAATACAGATATACTTCTGGGAGAAGCAGCAAGCACTGGGGAAGAGTCGGGGTGTGGGGGAGGCAATGGAGGGTTTGTGACTTGGCATTTGAAAACAAGGAGGTTTGAGGGAAAGATCAGAATGGGAATGACCTCACACTTCTCCCCCACTCCCAAGGTTTTGTCTTGCAACTGGCTGCTCATTCTGAGGGATTCCTGGCACAGGGATCATCACTTTGTCCCCTGGTTCTTCCCAATTTCTTTCCCCATGGGATGCTGAATGTATCAAGGGGCTGAAAGGCTCTGGGTGGTTGTGCACAGAGAGAGGATGGACACTGGGGCGGCTCTCTGCACCCCAAGGCCAGGGCTTGCACGTAACACCAACCACCCCATAGCCCTTTGCATGGAGGATATCCCAGGGCCTGCTCAAAGAAAAAGGTGTAGAAAGAATGCTGGCCCCACACAGAAAAGTGCAGGCTGTAAAAATTAGAAAAACCTAGAAAAAAATATAAATAACGTAGCTCAGGCTTCCTTGGCAGCTCCTTGTCAGTATTCAGGGAAATTTTGGAAGCAGATTTTCCTAGAGCTGTCACTGCAGTGAACCTGAACCACAAATAACTCCACAGCTGTTGCACTGGAGATGCAAGGATTTAAATCAAGACAAAAGCAGTTCCCCTCACTTCAGTATCATGGAGAGTCATGGAGACATTCTTATCCAACTCTAGCTGTTCCTGCAGGAAAGGGTAACCTGAAAAGCTACCTGTCAACATCCAATAACACATGAGATTTTAATTTTTTTTAAAAAAGAATATTTTCAATCTTTTTAAAATTTAGCTTCTTTTCAAACTCTTTTCTTGCAATAAGCACTAGGGTCTAGAAATGCCTGTCTCTTTTTTTTAAAGCTAAAAACCAGATTCTTCTGGATAGGTAGGATGTAAAAATAAAAATAAATAAATCATTATATGACTTGATAAACATAAGGAACAAACAATACTGAGTCTATCTACATCCATGTTTCAGCTGTCTTCTTTCCAGGCAAACCTCCCATTTGTTCTGTGTTCACATCATTACAGTGTTCTCTGTAGGAACAGGCAGGCATTCACCCACTGAACAAGACCTAATCCAAAAAAATCACCCTCCAAAATGCCCCAGGCATGGCTGTCAGGTCTTAGGCACCAACTGATTTACCCTCTGGACTGGCTCACACCAGGACACGCTGCTTGCTGGGCCCCACAGAACCATCACCTCTTATTCTCTGCTGTCAACCACTGAGGGTCATTTCATGGTTCCCATCTCTGTCCCCAGAACAGCACAAGTTTCATCGTTCATCCTTTTACATAGCAGGACAGAAGCACAGGCCTGATTTATCACGTGACCCTTCATTAAGCCCATTAAAACAGTAATAAAATTAACTGAAAGGGTTAATACACATCTGTAACAGGACATCCTGGTTATGACATTTACCTTCCCCACCACAAGCCGAGTTATCCGGCCTCTTCTCTAGAGTACAGATAAATGTCAAGCAGAGATCAACAATCATGTATTATAAATATACAATGCATAATTTTTCCCCCTGCTGTTTTGAAGCACTGAAACTGCTTTAGATGACAGGCATGAAATATTTAGAAACCGCTGGAGTAGGATGTTCTGAATCCTCCTAAACTTTTAACAACTTGCAAATCGTGCTGTCACCCACAGGACAACACCGGGAAAGTGCCTGTACCAAGCAGCAACAGCCCAAAACTATCTCCACTTTCCCTGCACTGAGCAGGTTCCACTTCCCACAGAGCAGGCGTCATAGCTGTTGGGTGTCACTGTGTTATATTCGGACAGTGGGGTATTACATGCAGGAGAAACTTCAGGGAGCATCTGGGGAACAATTACCTGGATTCACTAAAGCATTGGAGAGAGCTCTCAGTTCAAATTATGTCAACTTTTCACTATCCAGAGAAGCAGACGCAGCCCGTGCAGGCAGGATTGGCTTTACAGTAGGCACACATGTGCTAGAGAGCTGTTGTTTACTAGGTCATGTTGATCTTGCTTTCAGCTATGTTTTCTTAGGCACCCACGTTTCTTCATGTAGGAGTGCCTTAGAAATTACAAAATATTACTCCCACTCAACATGCACTCGTGTATGTATGCATCGGGTTTGTGTGTACACAGCTATAGAGATGCCCACTATAAACAAACATTTGCATCCATACGCTCTCAGAAAAACAAAGGTATTTTTTCCATCCCTTCAGAGGAAATGTGCTGTACCCGAAGTGAGGAAGATCTACAGCCTCACCACTTTCATCATCCCCCTCATCCCAGCAGCACTTTGGGATCCCAACTCCTCCGTGCCTCACTTCCAAAGGGACCACGTTCAGCACAGCCCTATCAGCCACCCCTATCACGGGACAGACTGGAGAAGCAAAAGGGGGTCCTGCCTCACTGTCAGCCTTTCCCTGCAATGCAACTCGCTTGCAACTCAGCATTTCCCCACAGAGGGGCCTCCAAATGCACGGATAATTTCACTCTTCTCCTTCCCTGTCTACGAAGCATCCCTTCTGCTAGCTGTGGAAAAGCCCGGTTTCCTGGAAAGCAGCAGATTCTTGCTTAAGATAGGAATTCCTGTTAAGGAAGCTGATCCTGATCAAGCCCTTCCCTTCTGCTCTGACCTCCACCCCAGTTTAGGAAATTCACCTTCCTGGAAATACCCTGGCTATAAACACGGCCCTAAGGACGCAGCTTGTGACATTTTCCCCCCTTTACTACACAAGATTCCCCACGACAGACCGTAAACCACCGAAGCATCGCGGGCGGCAGCGGGCGATCCGCACGCAGACCACCGGCACACGCCTGCCCACGGAGCTATCTCACCCCGTGGATGTGTGGCACCGTAACATAACCTACCTAGAGGTTTCATCCCCTTCCCCACCACCCCGTGTGCTTGGCACCCTTCCCCTGCCTCACTCTCACCCCAGGTTTGTTTCATTTTGTAAGCGAGGGCTTAGAGCAGCCACTCAGCGGAAGTTATTAATGCCGCTTCGGCATGGGGAAAATCTCATTAACGTCAGCAAAAGGAGGAAGAGTTCTGAAAAGCTCCCAGCTAATTTGCTTTCTTTTAATTTTCTTGCAATTACAGTAAGCAGTGTAGCGCTCTCCCAATAAATGAGTCTTTAGCATTGTGGCAGCAGCCCTCTCCCCGAATCAATTCTCCCTCAAACTTTTAACCCTTCCTAGATCGCCAGGGAGAAGAAATGACTTCTGTTGTTGTGCACCTTCCCAGAACAAACAGATTTCAGATGCTGCCAGTAAGCTATCCACATGGTGGAAAATCCCTATTTTGGCTGTGGGTTTTCTGTTTGTTGGAGGGGTGGGGTTTTTTTGTTTGTTTTGGTTTCGCAGGCTTTTTTTGTTCATTTGTTTTGCTTCAGGCTTCAAAATATTTTAAAATTTTTGCTGTGCAGTCAGTACAACGGTACCAAGCTGGTGCTTCCCACATCCCTTACTTGATATAAATTGAGTTTCTCATACAGTAATCACAGTTCCTAAAGGCTGCAATCCCGTTCTTTTCCGAAAAGATGTTCAGCGTAGCATATCCCACACATGGGATGATTTTAAAAAATCGCTGTGTGATCTATTTTCCCTTAGTGCTTTGGAAAGCTGAAGAGCAACAGTTCTATTTCAGACTGTAGTTTCTTATTTTTACTCTTATTTCTACAATATTGAAAATTAAAAAAAAAAAAAAAAAAAAAGGAGTAATGTTGAAGAATGTTTGATCTTAAAGCCTTAAGAGTAGTAGGGGACACACAATTTTTGTTTGCTTTGGTTAAAAAAAAAAAAAAAGGCAAATATTGCCCTCAGTATGTAAAGGGAAATAGGACTGATTTTTTTCAACCACCAAAAATCTTAAAATAAAGACCAAGACCAAAATGTCATAGTGGCAAATATTCAATTAAAATGGAAAAAAAAGTAAGTGATTTTTTCTGCTAAAAAACTGTGGGGGGAAAATCATGTTCTGATTAGCCTTAAATGAGATCACTTATCTACATCAAAACATGTCAGGGAAGTCCAAATACTATTATTATTTGATGGCTCTTTCAGTCAATACTTTCCTTTTTTTTAATTCTCTAATGTGGATTCCTCTAAGAATGTCAGCCTTCCGGTTTAATTCAGTTTCTAATCATCAAGGATTCAACCCAAATCTTTACAGTATCACACCTAAAATCTTAAAAAAAAAATCCCAGCCCAAAATAGAGGAGGATCTGTTGTTGGTTTTTTCCACACAGTCTGACCAACACTTTTCACCCATTCCTGTAGCAATATACAGGGGAGGAAGGGGTAGCAGGAGCACCAAGGAGGGAACAAAATTCCTGCTTGGACATTTGGAAGTCTCTGCCTAACAGCAAACACCACAGAGGATCAGCCCTCCTAGCAGAACACAGGGCTGACACTGGAGTGGAGAAAAGGTCTGGATCAAAGCATCATAAGATGTTTCCTGCCTCCACACACACAAAAAATGACATAATTGTCCTGGGGATTTCAGAAAGCAAGAGGAACAAGCCTATCCTGGCACATGCTGGAGTACATCTAACCATCACCCCAGCACATATGAATAAACACACTATATTGATTAAAAAATTACATTACATGTGGAAATTAGGTGGTTAATGAACTCGTCTTTGACTGGACCCTTTGCTGAACACATTTCAGCCAAGGGAAGCTTCTTGCATTGATTTGCAAGTTGCAGAAAGCCCCACTGCTGTAAACATTTGAAAATAATTAAAAAAGGACCTTTGTTGTCTGTGGAAAGAAAAGAAGCCAACAAAGACACATTTTTAGCTTCTTTTAAAGGACATTTGATGCTCACAAGCTTCTTGCATGGATAAAACTGTGTCTACATAATGTAAAAGGGTGTCCAACAGCACATACATATATATGTACCATGTCCCTGTGCTGAGAAACAATTCCTTTATAATTTCTAGCTCTCCTATATACTTCACAACATTTGCAAGGATAAGCTACTTCAAATGGAGGATACTAAAACTGTTTCATTTGTCCAGACCGCTCACAATCACAAAATGAAATGATGGCCATAAAGAAATCCAAACTCAAATTGGAGACAGTAGAAGGTTAATTTTCTTGTTCGTTAAAAATGCGCTCCCCCCGTTTACAAATTTAATTCAGGGGCAATGGGGATTTTTAGCACTTAGAAATCAAGAAGTATGAAGTGGGTCAGGAAAAGCAGACTTGGAAAATTTCACCTGAGAGTCATGCAACAAACCCCAGGGCTGGCAGCCCAGCAGAAGTCACTGTAAGGAAGCAAAGGCCAGCTTAAGTTTTCCTCTTGGCTAGGGAGATACAAAGCCATTAGAAATACAATCCTTCCCCATCAGTACTCTATCCTCAGAGCTGACAGCACTTCAAAAGAAAGTCTTGTTTAGTCATGAAGAGGCAGGACACTGACCAAGCACACCTTCTGGTGGTGCAGTCACTGGAGGAAAGGTCCCTTCTTGCCACTCTTCCCCTCTCAGGACCTAGAGGTCCTCAGCCACCAGGAGCATTAGAAAACTCATTCTGTTGCATGGCCAGAAAATTCTGCTCTCAGTCAAAACAGCAGGCTTGCTGTGCTCTTAACAAAGAGATGTTCAAAACAAGTGTTGGCATGTGCTTTTATGTGAAATGACTGAATGGCCCCGCAGGTTGATAAAAGGTTCTGGAGTCTTTCACATACAACTAAAGTCATCAGTTTCAACTCGACCCGTATCAGTGGTGTCTGAAACTGGCTGCAGCTGGAAAACTGCTGGTGTCTTGCCTCACAGAGTTGGTAATACTGCTCTAACTCCTGGAAGACAAATACACAAGCTGTTTGGGATACTACAGAGGGGCCAAGACTTGGAAAAGAATTAATTTTGAGCTTCCTTTTCAAGTGTACTGTTTGTCCAGCCAATGCAGACTGAAGAGGCAGCTGGTAGGCTCCTGAAGCAGACACAAGGCCTTTCATGGATCACGATACACCCTCCACAACTAAGTTTGAACTGATAACATCCTGCATGTTACCATTTCATACAGTCAAGCAAATCATCTACCACAGCCTCATGAACCCACAGGTGACACTGACATCTCCAAGAGAACATAGTAGTAAAGTTCATTCCTCCCACACCATGCCATAAAACCCTGCTAATATTAAAACTGAAGATCAGCCCTGAAGAAGTAAAAAAAAACAAAACCCAAACAAACAAAACCAAAAGACAACACCATCCATTTGTAATTGGCTCTGCCCTCCATAACCCAAGGCCATGACAAATTCTGTCAGTCAAGTTTCCCACAACAGCTCAACATTAGTAAACTCATTACCCCATGAAAGATAAACAGGAATAGGTAAATTCCCCACCATTGTTTGCTTGCATATAAATGCTTAGCTTGAATGAAGAAAAATCCCTGCTGCTATAGCTCCCTCTGAAGCTTACTTCTAAGAGCAAAGGTCTCTGACCAGGCCACAGTGAGAATGCCCTGAAAGATAGGGCAAACCCAACTCTGAAGTTGTGCTGAAACAAAGCAGAGTTCACATTAAATCTCATTTTACTGGGATTTTTAGACCTGCTACTGGGCACTCAAACTGGTCTGGTTTTAGCCCATTTTTACAGCCTCAGGCTGACCACCTTAAAAACCTTATCAACCTTATGAAAAAACACTCCCTAGGCCCTGCATTCTAAAAAAGTACCAAGCTGCTTGCCAGCCCTTACCAAAATGACAGAGAAATAAAGAGTGATCCTCCCCATATGAGTTACAGGCTTTGCCCCCGCCTCGCTGAAGCGGCAAACCCTGCTGGCTCCCTCCAGTTCACACAGCCCTGCACATGCTCAATAACACCATTGATTTTGTTTGTGCAGGCAGAGAGAATCCCATTTTCAAAAGCCACATTGATTCCCACCCATTAAAAACAGAGCAAGCTGCAGTATTTGCTAAATGGATAGAAAAAGACTGAGGTCAGGGTGGAGGGGTGGGGATAATGTCATTACCCTGAGCTCGTTCTGAAGGACAAATTACAAAAACAGACAATAAAGTAGTAACTGTTTGACTTTACGTTATTTGTCATAGTTTCTAAATTACAAAAATAGCAATTCTGTGCCCGGGCTCAGACACAAGGGATACACAACGAAAGGCATCCAAGAGCACGTAGCTGTGATTAGTTGCATTTGGAGCATGAAGACACGCACGCAGAGAGAGGGGGCACAGACACAGGAACCCAGAGAGAAGCCCTGCGAGTGTCTGCAAGGGCTCTGTCTGCATTTCAGTTCTTTGTTTTAGCACATTAAACAAACAGAGCCATCGTACAGGTCACCGAGGACCTTTCTTCTGCAACTGTGGCCCCAGCTGCACTGCACACAAAAACTATTATTATACTCTAATGGCTGCACCTTTTGGACAATGATTCAGTGTTGTGTTTTGTGTTGTTTTGTTTGGGTTTTGTTTTTCTTTTTTCTTTTTTTTTTCCTTTTGTGCAGTGCCACTTAGTCTTTCGCTTCATTTTATGTTTTATTCGCACACTCCTGAAATCTTCATGTAGTGACTAAAAATTCATGAGGAAGCCATAAGCAGGAGCCCCCGCTCCTCCCCCCTTTTTCTAACCATAGCAAGCAGCTAAGTAGGTACTCAGCATGTATCGGTGCTGGCACAGCAGTGAGGGGGTAGGAGAAGCTGCAGAGTGGGGACAGAGATGGTGCTGCAGCCCTAGGGGTGCTTCCTCATCCTCATCTGGGAGGATGAGCTGGAGATGGTACCGGTGAAGGGCGCTGCAGCTCCAGAGTACCCCAGAGCATGGACACCCCGTGCTTGTCAAGGTGGCCATGCTTCAGCTCAACACCATTCAGCACCTGCCTGCCAGCCTGCCCACATGTTGCAGAGCAGTCACTCTTCAACTTCAGCCCAACGATGTGAACAGGCAAGTGCTTGCTGGCATTAGTGAGGCTTTCATAATTGGTCCCAGCTGGTTAGTTGTAACATGCCTTGGTTGTTGAGCAACTACCATATTAACACTGTCAGACATCCATCCCCTGGTTGCATAAGGAGGGTTAGTATCATTATTAATTATGGGCTGCCACCGGCCTGTGTCACGCTGCAGATAAGAAAGCCTTTAAGCTCCTGGTCAGTCAAGGTCTCCTTGGAAAATCTTGTGCCAGCTGCAAGGAAAGCAAGCTGAAGACTGTAGCCACAGCAGCCTCCTGCCTTTTCTACCACACTGTGGTCCCTGCAGTGCCTCAGCCCTCTCTCCTCTCCAGGTCTACCTGCCAGCCCGCCCGCCATAGCATCCACCAGCATGGAGAAACCCTGTCTCACCAGAGAGGTGCCTATGTGTGCACATGGTTATGGACAATGAGAACATGGAAGATGTTTCAAATCATCATGAAGAAAAGTGCCCCAGTGTGCATCCACGCCACTCATGAAAAACATCATGGCAGCAAATACTACAGGTTCAAGCAAAGGTTCAAGCAAAGGTATAGCTCAAAGGTTAGACTGGATGATCTTGGAGGTCTTTTACAACCTAAACATTCTGTGATTCTGTGAGCATACCCTAAAAGCTATGCAAGGCAATGAAGTATTAAGCAAATGCACTATTCTTGGTGTGGAAGGGACACACACAACAGTTTGGATCTCTTAGAAAGTAAAAATATGGGAGGGGAATATAATAGAAGTGGCTACTTTGCAAGCTACTTGAATGTACCAATGGCTCTGAAAACTTAAGTCAGTTTGCAACCACTCTCCCAGTTCTCACTCACCATGCAATTTGACCTGTGTAATACACAAAGTCTGCATTTTATGCAGAAAACCAAGCAGCATCCTCTTCTCTCTTCCCCGTCACTGGGCTGCTGCAACAGCCTCCTTACAAAGGTAATGATTGCAGCTATATTCTGCACAGAGGATTCTTACATGGCTTAAAATGCCATTTTGTGGGCAGTAATGAGATCCTGCAGCCCCAGGCTAAGGTAAAAGCTGTGGGTGTGTCTGGGAGCTAGAGCTCCAGAGTTGCTTAAAAGAGCAGACCTTGAACTGGAAAGGAGTCTCCTCCCATCCCATATCAGACTGCATTGTAGAACTGGGCTGAGAGGAGCAGTTCGGATGCTGGTGCAGATGTCTAGAGCAACTCTGGCTTTTGTCATCCTCATCTTCCATCTGTACCAAACTCTCATGCTCTGGGTTTGCACCTGTTTCAAACGTTTACTTTGGCTGCTCTTCAGAGCCTTAGAAGGGCATCAAGTTGCTAGGAAAATGCCCTGACAACTTACAGGTGGGACAAGCACTGCTTGAGCAAGTGCTTCTTCAGCTGCTGTGGAGAAGCAGCTGGCAGTTCTTCAGCTCTCTCTGATGAAGAGGTTAAAAACGTGGGCTTGTTCAAGGTGCACGTCACAGGATGCTCCTGACCAAACCACTGAAGACTGATCCTTTTCCTAAAACGGGAACTGTCTCTCCATACGTGCCCAATGCCTTTGCTAATCACAGGGGGAACAGCAAACACACTGTAACATTTCATACCCATTACCACCATTCCTCATTTTAGAGTAGCAATTCAACACATGCTAAAGCAAATGCTACTTATGCCTCTGGAAGCCAAGAGGGCCATTCACATAACCTCAAGTTTAGGGTTTTTTTTGCTAGATCATAGGAACTGATGCTGGAAGGTAGTTCTCTAAATCCAACATAAATGTTTAAAGTTTATTCCCGAAGGATTTATGTAGACATAAATATACAGATTAAAACCAAGCAAGACTTTGAGGGCTTTTTATTGCCTTCTAAAGTAGCCAGGAACATGGATATTTTATATCTCTTTTGTATCTGTTTTCTTCCAACTGCACAGTTAAGAGACTTCATCCAGACGAGAGGCAAAGTTCAGGCTAGCACTGACAATTTCATTTAAAAATTAAAAAAAAAAAGAATTGTGTTTTCTTATGTTCTCTCCGGTTTTATTGCTATTTTCAAAATGAAGAACAGACCCTACAAAAGTGCTAAGGGCTGAAAACATAATTCTAAATGATACAGGAAACCCAACTTTGTGCCAATCCATTTTTATCATCTCCTTGTGGCCATAACAAAGCTGAGAACAAGAGCTAAACAATAGAGAAAAAAAGAATAATTTCAACGTATTTTTTTTCTGAAAGTAACATTGATGACAATAACAAGAATCCATTCAAATGACAGAATGTTATCTTCCAAGCCAGTTAACATGCCTTTCTTTCTCTGGCTAATTATACATTGTACACACAAGCTGCATTTTTGACCTCCCTTTAAAAGGGATACACATTGGGAGCTTCCTCATCTCTGTGTGCAAATCTGCATTGCTAAGAAGAATGCAACCCATGCTACCTTTCCCTTCCCTGGTGTCTCAGGTACCTGCCAAAAGGAGTTAGGTTATCAAATGACAGCCAGAAAAGTGTTTCTAGAAACTGCAGTATGGCAATCTTCTGCTTTGGCAACCCTCTAAAATCCAGCTCACTAATTTATGTGGCTAACAATGGCAGGAGCTTTGCTTTTGACAATTAAGAGGATGAGATTGCTCTAAAAAAGTTTTGGGATTTGAGTCAGCCTTTCACCATTACTTCCTTTTATCTCCTCAAATCAACTGGCTGTATTTTATCATTAATGTTTTTAGCATAGTAACCAGCAAATTCAGGTAGCCTCAGTGGAACCTGTTTACCTTTCAGATTTCACCTACCCCTCAAAACCTTGTTGTGAGCTTCAAAGAAATACTCAATTTTCCCCTTGGATGATTATTCTCAGTTTTCGGTCTCCCACTGGTAAGTAAAGCACTCTTAGACAAAATAAACTCAAACTTTTTAATCCATCAGACACTCCTTCCACCCCAGTGCCCTGGATTTTCTTTTGAGTGCACAGCTCCACATGGGAGCAACTAGTTGAAACGAGAATTTTTACCAGGGTGGATCCAAAAAAAGGCCATCAGCTTTCCTTCTGTACACCAGCTGTCACATTAACATGCGTGCTAGCCCTCATGGTCACACGTACCATTATACTCTCTACTATCCTTTTGTCTAAGGGCCTCAGCCACAAAAATCTTTGCCTGTTAGGTGCTGTAAACACAGTCCTGCTTCAGAAAACACGGGATGCAAGGAGAACAGTGTAAGGCGTACATGGCAACAGACACCTCCAGCTAAGCTTGGAGAGGATGGGGAGAAAACATGGTTCTGCTCAGCAGTATTACTCCAAGTGATCTAATCATACCCTCTGCAGTTAAAACAGCACTCATTACCCTGCTGCACCTCCTGGTGTCAAGTTAACTGAAGCACTGCTAACTTTTCCTTGTCTGCCTCTACATGAGCACACGCATCTGCCACTGGAACAGACAATTCTTCTTTGAAGGCTTCAGCTGCTGAGCTTCCTAGTCTTGGGAGTTGCACAAGTCACCAGAGATAGCTGAAAACTGGTCCAAGCCTCAACTTGTCCCAACTGTCCAACAAAACTAAAGTTCAGTGATGACACTACAAAAATTTCAGCACTTTTCATGTCTTATCATGCCCGGTGTCCTACACTCACAATTGTGAGCTTCTGCTTTAAGCCAGCTAGAAATGGCAGTGATTGGCAAAAAAATCCAAAAAGTTAACCTGGCTCTTTGAACTGTAGAGCTTTTGATTCAGTCACTTCAGTGAGACTGAACCCAAATCCCACACATCTACCTTGCCTCTACCCCTAAAGGGGAGCACTCGGAAACATACAGTAGGTTTGGTACCAAGCAGAAGACTGCTACTCCCTGGCTAATGCAAACCAGCAGACAGGGATAAAGAACAGAACCTGAATGTGAACACAAGCACTGATCCTATGCAGTCACAGCAAAATAAAGGGAAAACCTGTCAGCACAAAATAACTCATGTCTGTGCAAGTAAAACAATGGCTTTGTTTACTTCTGTCTTTCAATAAGCAGAAGATACAGGTCAAGATGTTACCTAGGGAGTCACCAATTAGTTTCCATCCAGTCCACTGCAAGAAAAGCATGCTGTCCTGTTTGGGAATCAACTATCTCTTGTTTTGAAGTCTCCAGATAGCACAAGAAGGCTGAAATCTCATCTTCTTCCCTCCCACATCTTTCCTTACCTGGGTAACAGCAACTTCCAGCTAGCCACTGCCTGTAAGAGGATTTCTCCTCTGTTCTTCCACTCAGCTCCCAGAGCCACTTAATTTCTATTCATTCTTCTTAGAAATGAAAATTTCTCACAGGATATATGTGCATGTCTCTCTTCTGCTTTTTTCCTTAATTTTATTTTTTATTTTTATTCCTTGTAAAGCACCATAGAATGACCATTGCATGACTTGGCCTAAAAGCAAATTACATTTACTTGACCTTCCCCCTTAAACAGGTAACAGCTGTGGCTCTAACTCAGCTTATGTCAGGCCACAAGATTAGTGTTTTTCAAACAAGATAACCACTCTCTGCTTCCTAAGAGCTGCTTCTTTTCCCCAGCATGACCTGGAGAAGGAAGCAGCTAGTGAGACCCCACCTGAGAATCAGGTGCCTTTAGCTTAGCTTAGGCTAACTTGAAGCATAAGTGCAGCAAGTGGATTGAGAAATTGAGACAGACCCTTCAGGGGCAAAATCACAGTGTTCAGGGGTCTGAAGTGGGGCAATGTATAGCCCCATACTAATCACAGCATCTTTAGTCATAAGGTAATTTTTCTTTTCCAGTAATGACTCATTCACTTATAAACCAACGTTAGTCATTTTTCTAACCTTACTGCCAATAAGCAGCAGAGCAGAAGCACTTTCCAATCAGAGAATGCTCTTTAGTGTAACACAGTTTTTCAGTCCCACTGCGCTGGGGCCTAAAATGTGTGAACCTAATGAATGCACAGAAATACACAGTAAGCTTCTTCCATGTTACACTTAAATCTCTTGCCTGCAGTGAGAAAATGTACAGGGGGAGGTAAAAGCCTGACAGGATTTAAATACATGGTACTTGAGCAAAGCATCCCTGAAATCCTGTGCAAACTGTGTTGCTAATGCTGCTTTTTCAGACTGAGGAGTGCAGATGATGAATCTCACTGCTCGTAATTCTTCTTATTTTCACACTTGGAGCACTGATCTCACACCAACAACCCCTCTCCCCTCATTCTGCTTCTCAGCACCTACCACTGCCCTTAGCTAGCTATTCCCTGACCAAATCATGCACTGAAATAAGTGGAAGAAGACATGGAAAATCATACTCCAGTGTGTCACTCCAGTGCATTCTCCTTCACTGGCCACCTATTGCTGGAATAACATCTGTGGGTCACCACACCACTGCTCCACTGAGCAGCTGCTGCTGTTCTGTCATCAGAGCTGAAAAAAAAAACACAGCATCCTTTCCCCACTCCGTTTCCTTTGTGCTTTGCGAGGAAGCGACTTGAGTGGGAGGAGAGGAAGGAGAGCAAACACAAAACCGCAGAAGTAAGCAACTAGGAATGGAGACCAAACTTTATCTTTCATATACGTGCAAACAGCAGACTCTGACTGCAGCCAGCCCGGGCTCTATCCCCCTCATTGGACTGTCACTCACATGCTTGTCATCATACTGAGCTAGCCTATTTGCCAGCCCCTGGCCTGAGCATAGGTATATCTTTACCAAAAGACAGTATGTCTTTTATGTACTACAGGGATGGAGTCTCAAGGGCTACAGCCAATAGTTGCAATAGGAGGGGTTTGATTTCTCTTAGGTAAATAGCTCTTTTTAAGTAAAACAAGCTAGCCATTTGTAGCTGTTTCAGACCTGCCCTGGTACAGTAAATATAAGAGTGACCTTGATTTTTCACTTCATTTCACCAGGCTGCAGCCTTAAAGGGACTTGCTGTGCTTGTAAAGCTTGAGAGAAGAAAAATAGCAGGAAATCCTGTGACAGGCTTGTTTTCGTGATCATGTAAGAGAGACTGTAGCAAGAGAGAAAAAAAACCCCAAAAGAAACACAACAAAAAACCCTTCACACAAGAACACCTGTGGCCAACCTGCAAATGAGAAGACTGGGACTTCTAAGGCTCTTACTGATCCTCCTAGCATTACTGAAATGGCTTTGAGAGTGAGTGTAGATAATTTATGGATTAGTTTAGGATTCAGCATTAAGTTTTAAAGAAAAAAAACAGAGTACATGGATGTTTATGTCAGGAGTACTCAGATGACATCAGGTCAGGGTACCAAGATAGGTAATGGAGTCTTATTGCATGCTGTCTCCTCTCTGCAAGCCTTCTTGAAAACAGACAAGAACACCAGCTCAGCCACATCTGAAGTGTGTTTTGTTTCCAAACCAGTAAGTGTTGCTTTCAGGGAACTGAGCTCCAGGCTCAAAGTGCACTGCAGAGTGCTGGGTGGTGGGAATCCCACGAAGGGTAGGTGTGCCTAAAAGGAAAGTTATGGAGGAGAGGGAGTGGTGTGGAGGGAAAAGAGGAACACTGTTCTCCAAAGTCATGTTCCTCCAGAACTCCTGTGGAGATGGGTGAGGTGAGATGCCCCAGGGAGGGGCAGGACAGCTGCTGTCACAACTCTGCTCTCACTCCCCCTCTCCTGCCTCCCTGCCCAGGCCACAGGCACTGAGGGTGAACGGGGCTGCCTGCATCCAGAGGGCTCCCTTTCCCTCTGTGGGGATATGGAAATGCTTGAAAGCAGGGGCAGCCTTGGAAAAATGCTCTTTTTTAAATAAAGCAAATTTGTTTTCCTTCTTTTCCCTGTGGTTTACTTGCTCTCTTGCACAACTGTCATTCTCCTAAAAGGGTTCTTTGTTCAGCAGTGCACCTGTTCCCAGTGCTCATCCCCTCACCTGAGACCATCATCCTGCTGCTTGCCCTGGTCACACTGGCAATCCTATCCCCTTTCCACATCTGCTAACAGGAGATCGTAATTTGAAGCATGGAAAAGAAACAGCTGGAAATTAGGAACTCCTAAGAAATAAACACACTTTTTTGTGCAAGTTATCTCTTAACAGTGATGAAAAGAGGAAAAGCAATACAGGAATGAAGGGTATAGTAAACAGGTGTCCACAATGCACAGATTTCAGGGTATTCTTAGGGTTCCTGGTTGTTCCAACAACTAACGGCTACTGTGACAGCCAAACATATTTTATTTTTATTATTATTATTCATAATCTGTGATTAATGGGACTCGGCCAGCTGGTTTCCTGTGATGTTTTACCTCACTGGAGTAGAGAAGAAGGTTTTGCAGCTCCAGCTGACTGGTGAGGATCAGAGCTCCTGACCCATGGGGTGGCACCAGCTGATGGAAAACCAGTGCTTCCACCCTGGTACCTGCCTCTGGCTACCTTTCATGCACTTGTCTCTGATCCACAGCACCTCTGGCAGATTAAGCCCTGCCTGTGGACACACAGGCTCCTTCCTTTACAGCCACCAAGACAAAACTGAAAAAGGAGGAGTAATAACTGTCCCTCACCTTTGCTGTAAAAGAGCTGTTTTGGGAGACAGGACTGAAGGCACTGGCCCAGTGCTCAGTTGAGATATTTAATTTTCCACTACTCAGACATGAACAAGCCAAATGGAAGCAGTACAAGACTTATCCCCCTCCTCAGGCTACTGACAGCTTCTTTTTGCTGGGCAAAGTCCCCCTGTCAGATTCCTTACAAACAGCTCCTTATTGGAAATATTCTTGGGCCTGGAGGCACATCACTGGGCATATTGTATACACTTGGTTAATTAATAAACAAAGCCCTCTTGTGACAGCACCTTCTGACTGCACAGGGATGCAGTGCTACTCTTAGAGTGAGGCCATCGTCTCCTGCTGGAACTGGGCAGGGAGATGTTGTGGGACCACAGGGAAAGGGGCAGATCACTAATTTTAACAAGATAAAGGAGGAGCTGGCATATCTGCTCAAAGCAAAATCAAGAACACCTAAGGAAATGGTAAGGTTTCTGTAAAAAAAAATCCTAAGGAGGCTCTGATCTGCAGAGATTGTTTAGGCTGAAATATAGGCTTTTCTGGTTTAATTTAGACCCTAGAAAGGGAGTTATTTTGAAATATACAGTGTGCATGTTCTACTGGATGCATCATGGGCACAACACTGGTTTACTATCCCTGGTCTGGGGCGATTTATATACAAAGGAACTTCGCAAGGAACTAAGTTTGCTTGAGTTTTTTATAGCCAAAAACCAGCCTGGCCTGACTGTCATACAGACAGGACAAAGTCAAAAGTTTTCAGCTGAATGTCTTCCCTTCTAGGACTCAATGCTCTGGATACAATGAAACCGAGATTCAATTAATCCTGATGTTGCTTTTGCAAAAAATAATTTTGCTGAATTTTGGTTAAAAAACAGACCAACAATGGCACATATCCTTGGGAAAGAACTAAAGAATTGTTTAGAATAGAACAGCTTGAAGTCTGCTTTCCTTCACAAAGTCTTCTATAATGTACTACATGTACTGCAAACCTGTAGCACTACCAGGCATGATCATCACTAAGTGAAATTGAACTTAGACTTCAGCAACAAACTTGTTGGTTTCACTCCAGTCCCCAGAAGAAACATTCCTCCTTAAAACCACCTAGTTACCCTGCATTTCACCTTGGAGAGGCAAAACTCAGTAAAGCAGTGAATGTTTCAAGTTGGACTGAAACAGGCTGGCGTAAAAATGAGGTTCCCACAGTAAAAAGCAGTACAGTCTAAGATAGAGAGGTTTTTGCAATGCCGGAATGGCAGAAGATTTTGAAATGTAAGTGCAAGTAACACTGTTACACAGGGACAGAACAGATGCCCATTCAGTGAGTAAACTAATAAGCACAGCCTATCCCTGGCTGCCTTTACTACTGCCTCATTTACACAGCAGTTTTGGCCAGAGCGATGCCTTCTCTGAGTCACACGATGGGGAAGAGTTCGTAACGTTGTTCAGGAATCAGCTTTGCTTTGGCTCCCAGTCAGCACAGCTAGAGGACTGTAACCTGCCATGACACAATCTTCACATGGGGCAAGATGGAGGAGACCCAGTTTAGTCCCCTGCATCCCCGCGGACACACACTCAGCCTGCTAAGCATGTACAGCCAGTTATAACACCTGCACACAGCCTCACAATGTGCTCTGTCTGGCACTCCGGGCAGCAGACAACATGCGTGTAAAGACTTCATGCCCACCTGTTTTCTTGTAGAGATAGCAGCAAGACTGGTAAAAAAACTTATTCAAACTTATACGCAGTTTCATTCTCTGCTATCCAGACATTTCATCTAAGGGCATTTACCTACAAAGCAGACACCTCAACCCATGGCCAGACACCAAAGCGTGTCTTGAAAACGAGCAACAAAACCTACATTTATCTGCTAATAGTGCAGGAGTGACAGCCATGATTCTGGATCTACAGAATTTTGCAAATTCTGAAAGACTTAAATCTCATAAAAGTGATCATGTGAGATATATAATTTGTGAGATACACTCACCTGTGGGGTGCAACACTGGGTAGTAACCTCTTCCACCTGAGTACACGAGTGTGGGCTCATGTACCTGAGCCTGAGTCTGCAACTCAGGATGCAGATTTTCTTGGGAAGCTATTCACACATAGATTATCAGTGCAGAAGGGATCTCTCTAGTCTTGCAAATCAGGGATCACAAGGCCTACCTCAATGGTCTTCTCTTCAAATTGAAGTATAAAAAAGAAAAGGAAAAGATAAAAACCCACAAAGATACTGCGGCTGTCACAGCCTTTTGATTGGTTGCTCTGTGAACAGGGCTTCATTTCTGGCCTTAGTGTGTCTGGCTAAAATTTTGCTAGCTGAAAATGCCCTGCTCCTGCACTGTGACCTGAGCTGGGAAGCCCCCCACCAGCAGCTTCAGTTCTTCACAGAAGAAACTCCCACCTCTAGGCCACAGCTTCATCACCACATACCTCCATGAAGGGTCACTGATCAGACAGGCCACCTCAGCTGGGGTAAGTGACAAGATGAAGGACTAGTCACTGGGAGCAGGCTGGGACCACTGTGCCAAACATGGGAGAATGCTTAGATGGCCACCAACCAGGTCCATGGGGGCTAAGGATGCTACATGAGACACAGGAGTTTTGTACCATGGGCTGAAGACCGGTGGAAGGAAGGAGGCTGATCCTCTTCACAGTATTCCTCATTTTAGATGACAACTCTGACCACAGCACTGATGAAATCTCTGATTTGTCTGGAGCACCAGCAGGAGGAGCTGCCCAAGAGTGGGTGGGCAGGAGAAGCCCTACATGGCCTCCTGGTGCTGGAGCAGGGGGAGCTGCACAGCCATTGGAGATGGGGGAGGTGACCATGGGCTGTGTCAGCCAGCTGGAAGAAAGAACTGTACCCCTGGTTCCCAGTCTGCTCTGAGGTCATTCCCCTTCTAGTAAAGTACTGAGGACCAGGAGTTAAAGCTCTCTCAATGGCTGTGATGCTGTCCTTTAATTGCCCTGTAACTGCTGCCCCCCAGGAGAGGGACTCCCAGCAGCAAGGGAGAGCTCCTGTAAGGCCCTCCTTAGCTGTTTGTGTCCTTCCTCTCTCAGGCTCCTCTGCAGCCAGGAGCAAGGGAGAAATATCTCCAGATCCTTCCAGAGAGCACCGGCTCTCCCTCCAGGTCCCCCCACAGAGAAATATACATGGTGGGACAGAGTGGTCCTGATATTGAGGTGCCCAGCAAGAAAGAGCCCTTGAACTGTACCACCTGTGTGATACCAAATCTGTTTCTTCCACAAGAAACTGGTCCGAGGGATCCAGGTCATCTTCAGGTCAGGTTACATGACAGCAACAGTGAATTGCTCAGGTAAAGTCTGCAAGCAGCCCTAGAACTGTCTCAACTTATGCCGAGCTGTGCAGATACGATCAAGAAAGAGCTTGGAGTTTGCTTAAAGATACTTTAGTCTTCTGCCTCCAGGAGATGAAAATAGGTCTGTCATTTATAGAAGAGGAAAGGCCTTATATTGCTCTGAGAACGAGCAGGATCCCACACAGCTCTCCTCACTTGGAAGGATTTGGCCATCACATTGATGACCAGTGTTAAACAAAACCAAACCAACCCAACTAACCAACCAAAAAAAACCCAACCAAAAACCAATACCAAAAAACAAACAAACAAAAAAAAACCCAAAAAACAAGAAGAAGGAAAATGAAAAGCAAGTTGTTAATAAAATATGAGCACACTGGGCACAGCCTGAAAATTTGGTCCCAAAAGCCCACGATAAAAAAATCTCCAGCTGAGAGCTGACCTCTACATTATAATCCCCAGCACACTGCCTTGTTCTTCCTTAAATGCATGGGGGCACAGGGCTTCTGTCACTTCTTTGGCATGCCTGCTTAGAATCTGAGAGGTTTTATTCTGAGGAAGCTTTTCCTTCATGTTCAGCTTAAATGTGCCATTTCTTGAAGTTATCCCCTTGTCTTTCATACTCTAGCAAGCAAAACAAGTGTAAATTAAATGGAAGACACATGAAATCTTCATAAAGCTCTGTGTTTCCTCTAGCACAGAAGTTCCACTTTGGAGTGGAATAGGTCTTTACTCTCTGTGCTGTACTTTTCTCCACCAGAAAAATGAAAAAGAATATAAATTTTCCTCATGACTTGAATTTAGCTTCATCAGCAGACCCCTGCTGATGTAATTCAACCCAATGAGATTTTTCTTATTTTTTTTCCTGGTGAGCTGCTGCCCCTTTCCCACTCCTCCCATCAATTCAGGCATGGAAAACAAGGGAGGAATTAGACAGACAGAACTTATTATCTAAAAGCTGCAAATTCTGACCGGGCAGGAATAACATTTAAAATTTAAAAAGCAAATTCTATCAAGCCTTTTCCTCCCCAGAGACTACCACAAAAAATATTCCTTGTTTGCCGCTGAGAATGAACCATTTTTCTCTTTCATTTCTGCTTTCTGTCACATATTTCATTTTGGCTGCCCCTTCTGTCTTTCAGCTAGGACCTAGGCTGCTAATGCAGAATCACAGATAACTCAACAACAAAATGCCTGTATTATCTTTTTTTTTTTTTTTCTCTTCTTCTAGAATGCCAGGTAATTGCAACCCTAAAAGCTTTTGCATATTTACCACAGAAAAATGTCCCTCCTGGAGGATAGGACTGTCACCAGGTAGAAGATTTCATTTAATAAGTCTCTTCCAAGGTTTAAATTAGGGGTGGGGATTTTTTTCTGGCCTCCTTCAGAGCAAAGGACAAGCAGATAAAAATCAGCTGCTGCACTGCTACACTGTTGAAGTTCCTGTTCCTCTGAAAATTAACTCTTCCCAAGCTCAGAGCTCAGGTAGGCTTTGCCACTTTGATATTTATGAAAGTCTGGAAGGGGTCTGTTATCAATTCAAGTCACTTTTTTGTCCCCACTCTTCCCCACGTATAAAGCATTGCTTTCCTATTTACAAATACAGCAACTACCCTGTTTTTTTGTAACCCATCTGATGAGCTGTGGATGCTGCCAGGACTCATTTTCATTAAATCAGTCAATAAGAAGGATCAAAAATTTCCCTCTGCCCCTGTTTCACAGAATTACAACAACAAAAACATGGCATGAATATTTCTAAATTCAGCTGTCATCTAAAGACAAATTCTCTCCCACTCTAACCCCTCATTTACCCCGACCCTTAAAGAAGCAGTAAAATTGCTTTTCTCTGTCCTTGGGATGTTGTATCAAGCTGACTGGTATTGACGAGAGGGTCTGAGGAGAACATCTACAGAGAGAGTTTGTGTCCTGGAATCAAGACAAAGTGAAAGGATGACCTCCTAGAGGTTATGAAAAGAAGCTGCGTTGCTGAAACTTCCACAGACTGAAGAGGGTTATGGCTGGTTTACACATTTTGCTTCAGGCACACCTACACAGAAGTCAGAACTCCATCCTTGAACATCCCATACCCGTAGTTAAAAGCACTGTGAGTGGGAATTGACACTTCACAACAGGTCCTCTGTCCAATACCAAATTACTGACAATACTCATTCATCCCTATCAACAGCTTCCCACATGGAGAAAAGTATTTCTAGCCTGGCCAGGCTCCTCGCTCGCCTGGAGCAGAGCTGACAAGATACCAGACAGAATACTCTCATTGACTCTAGAAACCTCCACAACCTCCTTTATAAAGTATCTTCTGCATCCATACAATTTTCCTGTGAGCTGCCTTATTCTTGTAAAGTCCCTGGTTTCACATACGAAGAAAGACTATATAACACAACTGAAATATGTACTGATTTTTAGGTTAAGGTCTTCCTGAAACCACGAGCCTACTTGCATTGACTTGGAAAGAAAATGTGACTTCTCCAGATTCATCCTCTCTTCTGGAAAAAGTCCCAGAGAGAACAAAGTACTACCAGAGGTGAAAGGCTTTCTAAATTGGTACTGTCAAACTCTGTTTTTCCAAAATTTTTGTGGTTATTTACAAATAATCAATGGTTTTGAATGCAAGTAAATTCCAAGAGGTTAGTATAGCATTTCTTTTGTCAACAACAAGCCATTCTGAGAGCCATCCCAGTTTAGGATTAAGGGATGACTCTCAGACATTTACAGGAATGTAGGAAAATATCCACAGATAAAATATTTATCCTAGTAACGTAACAGGAGCTCAGTCTCTTACCTATAGTATCTGGATTGAAGGTAGGTAGAACACACAGCTTTAGACACGTGGCTAGCTGAACCAAAGTCTATGACCTTGACCCTATATGGCTGTCGGGATGGATCTACCAACATGATGTTCTCTGGTTTGAGATCAGCATGAATCAGTCCAAGGCTTTTCAGCTTCATTAGGGCAGTTGCTACCTGCTGAAGAATTGGTCGAATGTACTTAAGGGGCAAGGGACTGAATTTGTTTTGTTTTAGGAAATCATAGAGGTTCTGCTCCAACATTTCAAAGACCAAGCATGTGTGATTTTTGTGCTGGAAGCACTCATATGCACGGACAAAGTTGTAGTCATCCGCACTTTCGGTGCTCAGCCGAGCGAGGATGCTCACTTCAATCTGGCCTTGCCGGGCATAGGAAGGATGGTTCTTTAGGATCTTGATGGCCACAATCTCATTAGTGCCACGTTTCCAGCATTTGACTACTTGTCCGAAGGTTCCACGGCCAAGAAACTCTAACACTTCGTACGTGTTGGTCATGGAACAGAGCACCTCATGTTGCACCAGCTGGTAATCCCCTTCGCTGTTGGAACCACTGTTTTTGGAGGTGGCCGTGGAGGTGGTGGCGGTGGCTACAGTGGCCCCACTGGCATTGTTCTGAATCATTGGTGGATGCTCTTCGATAATCTGCACGCTGCTTGTGTTCTCGATCTCCTCACTCTTCCGCTTAAGTCCACATTTTTGGTAGGTGTCCAGAAGGCTCACAGTGCTGCGACGCATCAGGTTGTGTGGCCCGCCCAGCGTTTGCCCAGACACTGCAACGACACCCGAAGTGCTGTTGGCGGATGTCACCACGATGTGCCCCGTGCTTGCTGGGAAGATGATGGTCTGTTCGTACGGGATGCTTGGATTGGGGATCTGGAGGGAGGCGTTGACGGCTGCTGCGGCGGCTGCTTGGGAGGACTGCACGTTCTTGCTCTGGCTGTAGACTTTGCTGTGTGTGCCGTACCCAGTCATATCCCAGTTCGAACTCGGCTCCACTTTCAGTTTCTTCACGCTACAGAAGGCACTTGACTGAAGGGTGTGAGGAGAGAAAACTTGCACATGCGAGGCCATACCTGCAATAAAACATCAGAGTGAAACCACAGCGTCAAGATGCCTTCCCCAGATTTTTTCACTTGTTTGGTGGCAGGAAGGGGAAATGGGATATGGGCTTCAGATACAGCACACACACACAAAAATCAAGTTATTCCAGAAATATAAATAAATATACTTATATTTAAATAAAATACTATACTGTAACATAAATCATTACTCCTGGTTGAACTATACTAACAATAACCAAGATTCCTGCTCTCTTGTTCTCCCCCTTCTCATTTTTAATAACCGGAATGTAAATGTTATTTTTACCTCCTCTGCCTAAAGTGATGCCTATTCCCACTGTCTCCAGGAATATATCTAGCTCACAGGAAGAACTGCTGTGAAATATTGCAAAGCATTCTGCCTACAGAGGCCCAATCTCAAATCCTCAGGTGCATCCTATATTAAACAGCTTGGTGGATTTGACTTACTCCCTTCATTTATTCCCACAAAAACCACCGTGTAGCTTCTGGCCTGCAGAGAGCCAGGATGGGACCAAGAGATGATACACCATGACAAAATGGAAGTGCATGGACAAAGTTGAAGAGCCAGGACAGAAGCAGCAGATGATATTTCAGACTGCTTGCCAAGTCTGCGTGTGGGAATCGTGCACAATGCTGGTCTGTGCTCAGGGACATTGGAGATGGGAGCTATACAACATGAGCTTCACCGAGTGCTCTCAGCTCTCCTAGATCTATAAAATTGTGTTCATCTATTCTTATTCACAGTGACAATACCATCACTGGAAAGCAGATCCCCTGGAAATGAACAGCACTGATAATGAACCAACATACACATCAGCATGTGGCAGAACTAAGTCCTAATATATACTTTTTCAAAAAAGACAAAAATCCTTCTTTTACTGCAAGCTGCTTTCATTATAGAAGAATTAGTTATGTTCTATGTCTTTATTTAAAAAAACAAAACAAACAAAACAACACTGAACAACCCACAGTCGCTTAAAGTGAACTCAAAGTAGCACGGAGACTGATGGATTCTGAGTAATATTCCACTAAAACAGAAAATCATTCTATTGTGAAAAAAAATAGGTGGTCCACAGAGAAGAGGACATGGAAATCCTGACTTTCTGCTCAACATTCCTTACCCAGAGCAGGGATGAGAGTGCTGGGGCAAAGGTATTGTGAACAACACAAATCTATGGGGATTCCTGGGGAAGGAGTCAGTGCCCAGTGGGACTTTAACAGGAAGGCACAGCCTCCTTCACCCTTCTGTCTGTCGTCAGTGTTCCTTTTTAATAAACCAGAATGACGAGGGAAGAATAAGACAATATGCTGAGCTGGCACCATTGCAGAATTATTAAGCACAAACATAACCTTGACTTGTTTTCAACTTTATAAAGTTAAAAGCTGAATGAATGCTTCAGTGACAAAACCACAACAAACTTTGCAGTTAACGTGGATGACTTCTTTGTGTGAAGACATGGGGGTATCTAACACTAAGCTCCCTTTCCTGGAAGAAACTCCTTCTCCACTATTCAGTGTTGCTCTTTGGAAGACTCTGGAGCTCACATGTACACAACTCACACTCACACACACACACTCACATGCATGCATAAGCATATACACCCATACATAAAAACAAACATTACTTCACACTTCCAATGCTGAGGAGCATGATCAAGCAACCACACCTTAACACACCCACCCGACACCCATTCTCCAGTTAATTCCCAGCAGCCCGGAGCCCAGGACCTGCTCAGTAGAGAGGCAAGCCAAAAAACCAGCAAAGCAATCACTCCAGTTTGCTTCAATATCCCCACCTGCTTCCCTGCACAGGGATGGATTTGTGAAGAAGTGAGGCATGTTCCTATCAAGGTATGTGAGGAAACCCTCGACCCTGCTGGAACAGGCAACACAAAAGCCCACTAACCCTGCTCTAGCAATGAAACTCTGCAAACTATAGCGTGCCCTCCTTTGCAGACTTGACCCTCAGCTTTCATGTGATTTCTGTTGCTGTTTGTTGCTGTTTGTTGCCATTCGTATTAACTCCCCCCGCCACCAACCTCCTTGGCAGCAATTTCCAAGGTCCTTGCGATTTCATCCTCAGACTTCCCCACCTCCCTGCCCCTTTTAGGTGCTTTCTCTCCTCTCTCCTTTCCACAGGGAGATGATGTTGCCCCAAATGCTATATCACGTGGCACACGGTGAGCTTGGAGAACAGCAGCAATATTACTCAACTTGTCATCCTGGACACAAATATCATATGCGAGCGAGCTGAAACTGTGTTTGTTTTTCCACTGATTAAGAAGAGTCACGGTGTTCCTTCTAGTACAGTACCGACCTGCCTGGAGAGTGGGGTTAGTTTGATATATGTTTTCCCCCTGGACGTGAATAATAAAGCAGATGTAATTGGTAACATATTGTGGACCTAGCAGAGCTGTAATTTATAGCTTTATGGCTTTCGTTCCACGGTGTGCTTGAGCAATATCTCTTAATACAAAATAAAAAGGGGGAAAAAAAAAATCCAACACCCGGTTGACGCAGAACAAGGAGAGAGGTTCTTCTCACGTGCTTTTCTAAAGATAGCATCAGAAGACCCAGGAACCCCAAATTAAAGTCAGGGCTGTGAAGCGCAGCAGCCGAAACTTTCTCAGCGCCACTGTGAAAAATCAGGATAATCGCCACCATTAAGAGGGAGACTTTCCACTGGTGCAAACTGGCAGGGCTCCAGTTGGTATCAGCTGACGCTAGAAACAAGGTCAGCAGTCACTCAATGTTGTCAACGTCAGATGGCCGACCGCCTGTGCCCCTTGGTGAAATGAGCTGTTGTCAGGGACCGGCTCCCACGTCAACAACCAGCCCCTTGCTGTCCCTGCAACGCTGCTGGTAGCCACAGCAGGGGCTAATACTGCAGAGGAGGAGCAGAGGACAAATCCTGACCCACACTGGTACCCTAAAAACAGAGAGGGTGAAGGAAGCAGGGTTGCGGCTAAAGGAAGGACTTTGGACTTCTCTGCTGCCATTTTCACCCTACCTAGATGTCTTTATCTCATTGCAAGAGAAACATTTTTCCCCCTTAAAAAAAGAAGGATAAAATCCTCTTCCATCCAAAATGATTTTCTGACATTTGAGGCTTTAGGTGCATACACTGTAAGAAGTATAACTCGGCCAGCTCTTCAGCACAGTCCGATACCAAGAAATTACAGGCTGATTGACAGCTTGGTGATGGGAAAAGAAGGCTTCTGCAGCAAAGTAATTTTTATTGCAAATTTGCCTGTGCAGTTAATGTGTGAAAAACACAACCCTAAATTTCCAGAGGACACTATCAAATTGAGCTGGTGGCATTTTCTTTCTTTCAAAAAGGATCTTTAATCCACGGCAATAGCAGAAATAGTAATAAATGTGAATAAAAGTTGGATGGTTTTTTACAGGGATCAAATTCCTCATTACAGCCTGTAATATGATTTACAGCTTCAGCCTTTGGATTACATAGGCTGACAATACCTTGCCACAATGTCCTTGAAGAAACAATCTGGCAGTAATGGGGTGATCCATGCCAGGCAAGCCCTGTGACAGCAATGCACCTAAGCATCCCCCAGAGTCAGCAGGGATGCTTCCAAGGAGTCTTGGAGAGATGCTATAAGCTACAGAGGGATGAAAACCAGGCTGTTTCACTTGGGAGAAGTCCTCCTTAACCAAAGCTCACAAGAAACCTCCTGTGTGAGGGTGAGCCCCTCTTGCCACCTCCTTTTTCTACAGAAGATCCCAGCAGCCACCTTGCCTTGTTTTGTGCAGGATGACCCAACCCTGGCCTCTGTCTCCTCATCATTTTGCTCTCTGCCAGGAGCAGAGGGGATTAGGATGTGCCTACTAAATGCTCCTGCTTACCCAAAGCCTGGACCAGCAGCCTCACCTACAAAAGCTTCCCCTGGACTAAGGGAAGTGGCAACACAGGCTGAGCTCAGGTTTAGTCTCTCTGCCTTAGCAGGGGTGCAGGGTAGCCTCCCACAGCCCCAGTTAGCCAGCCAAGTTGCAGCTAAGAGCCAGCAACAGCTAAATACAAGCCCTGAAGAGTGCAGGTCTAATTTTTGTATCAGCCCTGAATATAGAAAGACCCTGGAATGGGAGCAGAATCAAGGTTGGGCACCATGCATTAAATAAAATTGATAGTTCCTTTCTTTAATAGTGAGTTTTAGTGCAGTCACTTAAAGCTCTCACACAACTGAAGGTAACTGGAGTTAATGGGGCCTCCCCTGTTCTTGATACAACTCATGTAACTCCCCACAGCATCCACACAAGCCATGTAGTGTGCAGCCAGGGGACAATGCTAAAACAGTCTGAATGACTTTTATTAAAAGACTTGAGAGTTTGGTTTGTTTGTTTTTTGAGGGGTTTTTTTTGGTTGTTGTTTTTGGGTCTTTTTGTGTTTTTTTTTTTCCTGAGAACTCCTCCCACGTTAGCTTTCACTTTGTAATAATTTAGCGGGTGCTATTTACAATTCAGATGGCCCCTCTTCTGCATGCATACACAAATCAGCCAGCTGCTTCACTTGTACTTCCAACAGGTTTCAGGAAAGCAAGTGAGCTAAAGTTCCCTATCCACCCACATCACCCCAAAAGGCAAAAAATACACTTTGGGGACTAAAGAAGGAACAATTCTAAAGTCACCAGTGTTTTTTTCTGCTTTTCTCCTAGAACTTACTGATCTATAAACTTGGCCTGGGTGGTAGCAAGAGAGCAAGCCCCTGCCTTGTATTAAGTAGTAAGTGAGACCTTCTGCAGTACCTGCAGAGCTGCCAGTGCACTGTAACCAGAGGCTGCTTGCTGACTGCTGCCAGAACAACAGTGCCTGCTTGAAAAATACCGTCGAAAGCACATGGCGTGTGTTCAGCATATAAATGATGCACACAAGACACTCCTGAAATAAATATCTTCCACTTCTCCCCAGAGAAGCACGAGCCTGCAAGCTCATAGACATGCCTAGGTTGAGAAGGGAATGAAAATGAGATCTGCCAGGTAGGCTTAATGTATTGAACCTTCAAAATAGCTGTCTCAAGCACAGCACCCTTCTTCACGGTGGCTTCCTTGTGGCCCCTTTTGAGGGGCATTGTCCCCAGTACCACTGCACTCTTGGGAACTCCTTAAAATTTATGTTCCTGGAGGCTACACAAATTCCTTTCCTTGTGCTACCAAATGTTTGGAGACAACCTCGAAGTGGAGTTCAGACCTCAACAGCCTCAGCTCCTTCATATTCTTGGTGAGCAGAACATGTCAAGGGAGCCTTAGTTCCAGGTGAAAATCTTTGACTTTCTGCTCTGCTTTTCCTGTCATGTTAGTAAAACTGTCTGATCCTAATTAGCAGTTTCTTAAATGCTTACATATCATACGACAGTTCTCAAAGATGTGACAGGGCCTGTCCCCTGCATTGCTCCAGACCTGGCTTCATATGGCTCCACATATGATCTACGTCCCACAGCCAGATGCATAAAGCAAGACTGTCCAACACACAGAGTAGCCATAAACAAAACCAACCAAAAAAAGGTGAGCATCCTTCTATTCCCCCACCAAATCACAAAGCTGCTACTGAGCAATGTCCAGGGAACTCAGACCCCAATCAACTTCACAACTCATATTCCCCTGTCACCCCGGAATGCCCTCCTACACATCCCTTTCCTGCATTTAAAGCTTCAGCAAGACGACCCTGATTACTACCTCATAATCCACACCATGACTTTCCTTTATAGTGAAGACAAAAGTTAGCAACCCAGAACTCAGTTACTACTCTTGGGCATGGGGAAATGTAGGCAGTTGCTCTCTATCATGCCCTAGGCAGGTTATTTGGGCATGTGGCTCAGGATACTGCTGCATCTCCTCAGAAACCATCTTTATTCCCTTCCTATTTTAACTCCTTCAATCTAAGGCAATTTGCCTGCTAGGTACTGATGGCTTTCTCAGCTGACCAAGGAGAAGAGGACACAGCCAGTGAGATGGTGCACAACTGCTTTCCCCTCTAAGACATCTCCCGTGTTGGGGAATGCTGGTAGATGGGTGCTTTCTGGTACAAGGTCCCTGCAGAGGCAGCAGCTCCTTTCCCAGAGCTATGTATAGAGATTTTGAGATGGGCAGATCCATCCCTGCTGGGTTCATCACTCCTGGAAGCAATCCTGCCATTCCAGGTGCAAGCTGTCATGAGCAGCTTGGTGGGAAATAGGCTACCCAGAGCCCTGGCATGTCCCACACAGTCCAAACGACCCCGGGACAGACCCTGGACGAGAGTCTGGTTAACAGCTAGGCTGCTCCAGCTCCATCTGCCCACACTCATCACATCTGATGGGTCACTAGACAATGTCATGTGAGCTGGATTTGGACTGTGGGCAACCACTTAAATAAGCATTCTATACATCTGAAACATCAGTACAAGCCAGCAACAGATCACCCTTTGTTACATCTATGCTCTCTTTATTTTGTCTCTGTAGACCAAAGTATATTGCAGAGTCCCTGCAATATCAAGTCTTCCCTTCAGTGTTCAGTGACCACAATTTCCCATCTCATCACTACGAAACTCCACTCTTCCATATCCACTGCAAGCCACAAAGCCCTAATATCCTACGTAATCCAGAAACATGGTGATTCTTATTAATTCTTTTGATGTGGGTTCAGGTGTCCACAAGCCTGAGTAACAGGCTGTAGGATTATCTGACCTATTCCTGGTTTAGGCACATGAAGCAAAATCTCAGGGACAAATACATACACTTAACATTTAAATCCCTGATTACACGTCAGTGAAGGATTCTTCCAGGGTCACCTCCATCTCCCACTTTAATGAACTGCAGTAATGACATGAAATATTACAGATTTCCTCAGTAAATCATGTGACTAGTTTATGTTTCACATTATAGTTAATTAGCAATGCAACACCTGAGAACACAGGTTAAAATATACCTCACCAGAGGCTTCCTCATTACCTCCCTGCTACCGCCAGATGCTACCGCCACTGGACCAGACAACAATTTCTAGATCTTGGTGTGAGAAGGTCCAGCAGTCAAGTCCATGCTCACCTCAAAGGTAACTCCTAGATACCTTCTTAGGGGAAAACCCAGCACAGTTGGAATAGTGCAAATTACTCAGATGAATGTGCCACGTCAGGCTGTTTGGCAAATGCACGTGTGTTCTGGCCACCTTCCTCCTCCCCATCCTATGTCCTCCAGAGCAGCAAAGTGAAGCAAACAGTAACCACAGCATTTCTACAGCACATAAAGTTTACTTTGGAGACCTTTACAAGATAGTCTCAGCTGTAAATATGAAACTGGCCGTGGTTTGCCTTGTAGTCCAGTTTAGCATGCATGTGCATCCCTATGTTTAACCTCCAAACAGATCTGTAATGCAAGAGCCTCTGGGTCCCCATGAGCTCCATCTCTGATTGCTACTTGCTGACAGAGCTGTATCCTGAAAGCAGGACTGTAAAAAAAATGAGGACCTTGGCACGGGGCTCTGCTTTCCAGGCAGTGTGGGTTAAGTCAGTCAGTTGGGTCACTTCAGTTTCTATCTTCTGAACAGAGGTTGACCACAGCATCCCCATCTTATAGGGGAAACAAAGGACACCCTCAATTCCTGACCCCAGGTACTACAGACGCCATTGGCCACCCTACCAGACCCTCTCTTACCCTAGTTCCTGGGAAGGGGTGCTAGGACCTCAGGAAAAGAGGATAAAATGAATCAGTGTTTCCCTCTTCTGCCCTACTGTTCCCCCCTCACCCATGCATCCCCGGCAAGCTCATGGCTTCCCACAACTGCCAAGAGGAAAGGATTTTTTGGCTTTTTCCACCACAGTTGCCTCCCCTACCTGCACTACTTTCCCCCTGTAAATATTAGCTTTGTAATGTCAATTACTCCAACTAGCCTGCAAGTGTGGTGAAACCACAGGGAATGGCTGGCACCTCGCATACCTCACTCTTGAGAAGCAACTCTACTTGTGAAGGCAGGATACGGGCAAGGCTTGTTGGAGTCTCAGGCTGAGCCTCTCACTCCCACAGGATTTTTTCCTAAGTGTTTCACTAGCAAAGAGGCCATTGCATGACATTCAGCCCTTGCTTTGTTTACGAAATCTGAAACTCAGATCAAGCGCTAGCTGGGCTGAAAAGGTCAGTTTGCCTGTTCGCAAGGATTCAGACCTGTTGGAGAGAAACAAGCTTTGGGTGAGGTCTGGATGAAAGAAAAAAGATCCGGGCTGCAAAGGAAGATCAAGATGCGAGGAAAAAAGTGGGAGAAGCTGGGCATGGGGCTCTGCCAAAGCAGAAAATCAAGACAGACTGATCTGATGACCTCCCAACTATCCCAAAGCCAGGATTAGCTCCAGCTCCTCAATTATGCAGCAACATCTCCCTTTCAATAAGAATGAGCAAACGCAAAATTTACAGCACTCCAATACACAGAGAGCTATAGTGTGTTTCAGGAAATCAAGAAAAAGGATACTGCAGGTTAACCACCTCACCTGAACTTTAAGTAGGTAAAACAATTCTGTAAATAACCTATCCTCACACAGGCACATACACACCCACACAGAGAAAAGACCTTGAGGAAGTGTCCTCAAGGAAACACAACTTGAGCATGAATTTTTCACCCTGTCTTCCAGACTTTACCTTCCTCATCCGCATCATGAAGGGTCAAGAAAATATCCCCAAAAGTGATGGTCAGACAGTCAGAGACACTTTCTGGTGTCGCTCATGGCTTCTGTTTGCATTCCAAACTAAGATTATAAACCCAGAAACATATGACATGAAACAGGCTGGGGCCGTGAGCTGGCACCAGAACGAGTGCAGTGGGACTGAGCCACCTGGACCAAAATAAAAACCACTGGGGAGACGCAGGAGTTTAAGGTTGGAGCGTGGACTCATTTTTCCCCTAAAGCCCCTCTTGAATTCACAGGCTGTGCCTGAGTAACCCTCAACTGCCTTAACAGACTTAACTGTCTCTCTCCATCCCTCCTCTGTCACAAGTGGTGAGTAGCTCCTAGAAGACCCTGGTGAGAGGGAGCTGCAGTAGTCTTCATGAGAACCTGGAATGTTTATACCTGCCTCCATGGAAACTCTGGTGACTCTTATGGCTAGGAAATTCCAATCTTATGTAAACTTTTTATAACATAGGAACGGCTGGGGAAAAAATGACCTGGGGTGGGCCTCCGGTTGCTGGCAGAGTGACTGTGAGAATACTAGTAAATGATGAGAGGGTGGAACCACCAAAAAAACCAAAACCAAAACCAGCTAGAGGAATTTAGTACCAAAAATCCTGTGAACTTTCATCAGACCTTATGCACTCAAAACTCACAGAGAGCTTTCCAGTTTTCATATGGATGAAGAACAAGAAGAGACTGGAAACTAGATTCAGCAGTACAGTAACTGGGGAAAGAACTTCAGTGGGAAGGGGCGAGTTTACACCCTATATAAATACCCAATTCATTCCACGTTTGCGGTATTCCACTGTGGGCATACTCCTTCAGTTTGGTAATTTTTAATATCTGAAAATACTCACACTTCCCTCTTTAGTCCTTCCCGGACTCACAGGAGACTGAAATGAGTCACAAGAGGACCAGCTGAGTCAGACAGCCAGAGCCTGGAAAACGATGCAGAATTGGTCATCACATCCACAACTAAAATGTGGCTGACAGCAGCCCTCCTAGCAACCAACCACACAGTAGGCAGCAGGGGTTGGAGACCACTACCACTACAAGCCACTATTTTAAGCCAGACAGAAGGAGGCCTTAAATGAAACTAGTAAAATGCAAAACAAGCACTGACTGCTGGTTCTGCATCTGACACAATGCCCTTCCTGGTTCAGTATCCCCATCCTGGTTGCAATGAGAAAAAAGGGAGTTCCTTATCTCAGAAAAGACCACCTCCATCTTCCAAATCATGAGCAATTTCTAGCTGTTTCACAGTTTTGACAAGCCAAAGACCTAATTCACTGCAGCTCTTTAGAGTATCGCTGAATCTTAAAAATACCGTGTTTCAACATGCAATCTCTCTCAGGACCAAGTAACTATGACCTTTTAAGAACACAAGCCTATATTTCACTTTTATGTGTATTATCTTCAGAACAAAATGAAGTGGGGTAGTTGCTTTTGGACACAGAAAACATATTTCCCCAACAATACTTTTCTAGTTATTACAGAAGTTCAGCAAGTGAATTCAGGACAGTGTTCAGGACAGTGGGGGGCTGTTTGACCTGTTCTGGGGAGCTGAGCACACTTGGGAGCAAATGCAGTGCAAGCCCCCTTTGCCCCACATATCACTCAGACAACAAATCACAACCTCAGATGTGGGCACCAAACAAATGATGAACCAGTTGTCAACCAGCACACCCTGTCAGGCCCATCTCTGACACACCTCAACAAGCTAAGAGTATCGAGTGAACCCCAGTCCTACAAACTTCAGTCATTGTCACAAAGTTTAAACCAGAAGCATTTATAGCAGCACCTACAGAATCTGCATCCCAAAATACAGAACTCGCCTTTATCTTTGTCTTCCTCTATGGAAAACTGGCAAAACCAGAAAGCATGTAGCTGAGCGACAAAAGCCACCAAAGGCCAGGGGAAGCCCTAGTATAAACTATTATGGAAATATTAACTTCAGAGAAGAGACAAATAAAAGGGAGTAGATGTAGCTCCAGAGCAAAATGAACAGTAGGCTGATCTCCAGGGTAGACGTAGTTCTCCCTGTGCTGTTGTGGAAGAACAACACTGACTTGGAAGGGGTCATGTTTCACAGCTGCTCAGGGAAACCCATCTCAGCAGAGCTTGCCATCACCCTGCAGAGTATGAGCCATGCATGGGGGACTCCAAAGCAGTGTGTGGTTATGGGGACAGCACATGGGGGCAGACCCACAGGGTAGGTTCCCCTGTGGCTCACCCAGAAAACCTGATGGCTTGAGCCCCCCCACCACACTCCTTCCAAGCTGAGGCAAAAGGCAGAGGCATGCGAGGTGGCACCAAACAGGTTTTCATGAAACAGCTCTAAATTTCCCAACTAGTCATGTCGCTCCTGTTTTGTCTTGGTTCTTCCCTCCAGCTCATCCCTGGGTTTCAGCAAGGCCAGGATGCATCCACCTTTCTGCTCCCAGCCCTCTGCACTTTTCTCTTTTTGCTTTAAAAAAGGAAACAAAACCGAAACCAAAACATCAACAAAGAAACAAACAAACAAGCTTTTTAATATTAAAAAATAAAAAGAAGAGATGAGAAGTTCAGAGAGGCAGCAGTAAATGAAGAAACCCCCAAGACATAGGAATGTTTGAACCCTAGGGAAGACAGATGTCAAAACCAAGCAGGTGTAACTAGACATCTAGTCTTTTACAGGCTCAGTAGTAGAGATTCCAAGCTGTTCAAACAAAATGATAACTTATTCCATGCTCTGCAAGTTTAGAATATAAATATGAAAACAGATCTTGGCAGCACCAGTAGATCCCCAAATTGATCTCCCTGCTTTCTGCTCTGTCTGTTCCAAGGAACATGCTATTTCTGAAAGAGTTTTAAAAAATAAAAGCCAAGCAAGTTTTCTCCTGTCCTCTCCACTTCCCAAAGCCAACACAAGCAGCTTGCTTAAATGGCCCTCCCAGGCAGAGCACCCAGCACCGTGGGCTGCCCTGGTACCAACCCTGAGCAGCTCAGCAAATGCAGTGCACAGCTCAGAACAGGCGAGCTACAATAAACTTGTCAGACTGTGCAAGACATGAATCATATGGATTGCCACTACAGGAACACAGCCTGTGCAGCCCTGCTAAAACAAACAAACAAACAAAGAGAATTCCTAAGACATTCCAAAACACAGATGTAGGTACATGGCCACACTACTGAGGCTGCCAGTTATGCCACAGGTCTTGCCTGAAAAACAGATACCATCCTGATGTGTGACACTTCAGAAATGGCTGTAGCAGGGAGCCAGGGGAAAGAGTTACAGTCAGTCTCCTCTCACTCAGAACCTGGACCCTAACCACCCAGAGACCTGGGCTGCCTGGGCTGCTGGAGGTGTGAGAAAATACTTGAAGCAAAAGCTGAGGGCTGTGGCTGCAGAGGTTGCTCAGGGTCTCCTGGAAAACACATCTCCAAATGCACTTTGCCAGCTGAAGGTGCTGCCTGTCTTGCACTGTCAGGGAAGTTATGTTAGGGAAACAGTAATGCCCCTCCTTGCTCAAGGTCCTCCTGGAGTCCTTGGTGCAGCCATGAGACTGTAGCATCAAGAGAATGCTGCAAGTGCATCTGAGGGGTCCCCATGCTGCCCCCATCTTTAGCTTTTGGAATGGATCAGGGATGACTGCTCCAGTCATGTTTGTGGGCCACCAGGACATACTGTTCTTCAAGGCAACCAGCAAATGAACCAGTAACTAATTACTAGACTTTGGCTGTCTAGTTCTATCTAGCTGTAAGATGCACATGTAGTTTTCAGTTTTATCACTCCAAAAGAGCCAATGGGGACACAAATCTGTTTCCTTCTTGCTCTTGAATGATCTGTCCCCTCTTAAGCCACAATCCTTCAAACATTTGTAGATATGCCTCACTTTCTAGCCAGCCTGTGACCCAAGAGATGAATCAGGCAGACAAAGGCAAAGGGGAGAGGCCACTCTGTTTGCTTTTCCTGGAGGATCCAGGCCAGAGACTTCAGCTTCTCCATGTCAAGACAGTGTCTTCATTAGAAAATACTCTATAAATTCTTTATTTAACTGTTCCCCTAGGGCATCCAGCTAGACCCCTACACTACAGGCACGTGGGTTAAGCACATAAATTGTCTTAACTGACTTCAGCAGGACAACTCACACACTGAAAGCTAACCACATGTGTAAGCATTATCAGGATTAGGGCATTAGCCATCTTCCCTTATTTTCTGCAAGAGGGTTTGTGCAGGAAAAAGTCAAAGCAAAAAAAACCAAACCCCATAAAACTCACGGATACAGTCCAGGTATCCAATGTCAAACCTGAATCAGACTTAAACTCTCCTTTCCCACTCCCTATTTTTAAAAGGTTGCAACCTCTCAGAAAACCTACATGGGCAATATGCAGGTTTTCTTCTCCAAGAATTTCTTGAGGATTTTTTCTTCGCCATGGCTAGCGATAGGTATAGTCCAGACATCAAAGTTTGCTGCTGCTCACAACAGAGTTCCTCTGCTGCTCACTGCGCTTTCTCCACCTGGAGTGAACACTCCACTTGGTGACACCCCGTTGTCATGGCAGCCACCGGTGACATCACAGAATCACAGAAGTACAGAATGTTGGGGGTTGGAAGGAACCCCTGGAGAACATCTAGTCCAACCTCCCTGCCAGAGCAGATTGATCTAGAGCAGGTTGCATAGGATGACATCCGGGCAGGTTTTCAGTGTCTCCAGAGAGAGACTGCACCACCTCTCTGGTGAGGAGGTTCCACTGTTCCTATGCTCTCTTACCCTTCCAGTACTTTTTTCCATAAGTTTTTCCTTATGTTTAGGTTGAACTTCCTTATTGCTGTTCGTGACCACCGTCCCTTGTCCTGCCACCAGACAACACTGAGAAGAGCTTGGTCCCATCCTCCTGATGGACCCTTAGATAATTATAAGCATTGATGAGATCCCCTCTCAGTCTCCTCCAGGCTGAACAGACCCAGATCTCTCAGCCTTTCCCCGTATAGCAAAGTCTCCAGTGCCCTACCCATCTCAGTGGCTCTGTCCTGGACTCTCTCCAGTAGTTCCTCGACCTTCATGAGCTTGGGAGCTCACAACTGGATGCAGTATTCCTGATGGGGCTTGACAGGGCAGAGTTGAGGGGGAGGATAACCTCCTTCAACCTGCTTGCCATGCTCTTGATGCACCCAGGATGCCACTGGTGTTCTTGGCCACAAGGACCGTGTTGTTCCTCATGGTCATTCTGTTGACCACCAAGACTCTAGATCTTCTTCCACAGAGCTGCTTTCTAGCAGGTCAGCCCCTAACCTGTACTGGCGCATGGGTTTTCCTCCCTAGGTGCAGTACCCTACACTTGCCCTTGTTGAATCTCATGTGGTCTCTCTCTGTACAATTACCCAACCTTTCCAGGTCACGCTGGATGG
The DNA here is from genome assembly GCF_003957555.1 of Calypte anna. NCBI lineage: Eukaryota > Metazoa > Chordata > Aves > Apodiformes > Trochilidae > Calypte > Calypte anna. Next base: position 57,625,884 of record NC_044244.1, on the reverse strand, counting down.
CAGCACAGCTCTCTAGTGTGTCAAGTCACCCCTCCCAACTTTGTATCATCAGCAGACTTGCTAAGGGTACACTCTATCCCTTTGCCCAGGTCTCTGACAAATACTTTGAACAGAACTGGATGCAGTTCCCTGGGGTTGTTAATTGATTTTGACCTCCAACTAGACTCTAAGCCAATAATGACAACCCTCAGATATCTATCTTTGAGCCAGTTATCAGTCCACCCCATCTAACCCACACTTCCTAAGCTTGACCATGAGGATGCTGTGGGAGACCTGTGTTGAAAGCCTTGCTGAAGTTAATGCAGACAACATCCACTGCCCTCCCCTCATCTATCCATCCAGTGATGCCACTGCAGAAGGCTACCAGATTAGTCAGACATGACTTCCCCTTAGTGAATCCATGTTGAATACTTCTTATAACTTTCTGTTCCTCCACTACCTTTGAGGTGATGCCCAGAATGAGCTGTTTCATCATCTTTCCAGGGATGGAGGTGAGGCTGACTGGCCTGTAGTTTCCCAGGTTTTTCTTTTTGCCCTCTCTGAAGACTGGAGGTCTGGACATCACTGACTATTGTTACTTCAGCTAGAAAAGGAGTAGAGGAAGCAGATGAACTCCTGAAATATACTATTTTGGTGTAAACAGCATTCAAAGAAAAGAGGGATTTTTTTTTAAGCTTTATTTTTTTTAAATATAATTTTTTTTAAATTGTAAAAAATTCTCAACATATAAATATAAACAAAGTTTTATTAAAGAAGTATAAATTAATATATATATGATAGAGTTTTCTCTAGGCAAGTCTCTCAAAGTCCCAAATAAGTTTGAAATTTTGTTTCTGTTACCAAACAGAGCCCTTATTAGTTTTTGAAATAAACATTTTCTGTCCTTTTTGTAATTCTGTTTTTAATACTTTAATGTCTCATCACTGTCCCAGAATAAGCAAACGCCATTGCTGTGTAAAGAAACAGGTCTCAGGAAATAACATACAGTATGTTTCCAAACGCTTCATAAATCCACAGGCAGCTTGCAAATACTGCCTGCATTCCTGTGTGAGCGTGGTTGTTTTTCATATAAGTCACGTATTAATGCAATTTGAAAAAAAAACTTAACCCCATTCAATCACATCCCTTTCCACCTTTACACTGAAACCCAGAGGTTATAATTACACCCAGGAGCAGAAATAAATCAAAACAAATGCTGGTGCTGCCTTGTACTCTTTTTCAGAAAGAAAGGTGATCCCATCTATGCTGCCTTATGTTCTCTAACTCAGAATGGGGCAGGCTGTCAGGGAAAGGGGAAAAGAGTTAAGTTTCAAGGAGGTCAGAAATGAAAATGAGGTAATTTTCAGAGGTTAGAAATGTAGTAATGCATCCCATGCCCTAACACGTACAAGATCTTCAGAGGGGGATGTTACTTTCACTACTTCTCTGTCTGCTGGCCAGGACATCAAGCTGTGGCACTCCAGGAGCTTTGTAGAGGGAATCAGGAGGAATGGTGCAGGAAATTAATGAGTTAAGACACTTTCCACCTCTTAGAAAGGGTTCTTTTAAAAGCAGCATATCCAGACAAAGTCAACACCCATCAGTTTGGGTGAAACACCAGAGGTCAAGACAACAGACTGATGCATTACAATGGATTCCCAGGAGGGCCATATCTTAGTCCTTCACTCGTGGGGCTCGACACCACCTTTGAGAGGAGAAAAGCCCCTCCTGTGGCAACAGCCCCTTTCCTCCAAAACCTCTGCTCCAGAGCAGCTCTGTGTTTCCCTTGCTAGGGTCATGGGAGACCCTGGGGACCCTAATGGGACATTAGAGGTGATCTAAATATTAAGTACAACCCAGAGGTAACAAAGGCCACTTGCACCAGTGGTTGCCCCTGTGTGCAGGTACAAACTGCAGGAAACGAGACCAAGGGACTACAGCCCCCTCATTCCTCCCTCACAGGGACCTCAGCTGAAGCAGGATGACCTGCCCTACTCCAGCTTCTTCTCCAGGTTTTGATAGGGCTGAGAGATCTCAGATCATATTTAAACACTGAAAGCTGCCAGTTAAAAGTCAAGCCTCCTTTTGGAGGAGCCAATAGCAGGGAATGTGAAAGGCACTTGCTACGAAAAGAAACAAAAAAGGGAAAGAAAAGAGAAATTCAAACTATCTTTACTCACAACAACACAATCACCTAATGCTTGAACAACTGTAATAACCACACAGGGCTGTCAGTGAACGGAATCTTGCCACCTCTGTGAAGGATAACAAGAAGTCCTTCTACAGATACATCAGCAGCAAAAGAAGGGGCAAGGAAAACATCCATCCTTTACTGGACACGGGTGGGAATATAGTTGTCAAAGATGAAGAAAAGGTTGAGGTATTTAACACCTTCTTTACCTCAGTTTTCAGCAGAAAGACAGGTTACCCTGAAGATGGATGTCTTCTGGAGCTCATGGAAAGTGACATGAATCTAAACAGCCCCCCTGTAATCCTGAAGGACACAGTCAGTGACCTACTAAGATGCTTGTATCCCCACAAGTCTATGGGACCAGATGGGATCCACCCAAGGGTAATGAAGGAGCTGGCAGAAGAGCTCGCCAAGACTCTCTCTATCATCTACCAACAGTCCTGGCTCACTGGGGACATCCCAGATGATTGGAAGTTGGCGAATGTCACACCAATCCACAAAAAGGGCTGGAAAGAAAACTACAGGCCCAGGAAACTACAGGCCCGTCAGCCTGACCTCAGTGCCTGGCAGGGTCATGGAACAGATCATCCTCAGTGCAATCACACAGCACCTGCAGGATGGGCAAGGGATCAGACCCAGCCAGCATGGGTTTAGGAAGGGCAGGTCCTGCCTGACCAACCTGATCTCCTTTTATGATCAGGTGACCCGTCTGGTGGATGAGGGGAAGGCTGTGGATGTGGTCTACCTGGATTTCAGCAAAGCCTTTGACACCGTCTCCCACAGCATCCTCCTGAAAAAACTATCAGCCCGTGGCTTGGACAGGAGCACCCTGTGCTGGGTTAGGAACTGGCTGGAGGGCCGGGCCCAGAGAGTGGTGCTGAATGGGGCTGCATCCAGTTGGCAGCCGGTCACTAGTGGTGTCCCCCAGGGATCAGTGTTGGGCCCGGTTCTGTTCAATATCTTCATTGATGACCTAGACGAAGGGATTGAGTCCATCATCAGCAAATTCGCAGATGACACTAAGCTGGGGGGGAGTGTGGATCAACTGGAAGGCAGCAGGGCTCTGCAGAGGGACCTGGACAGACTGGAGAGTTGGGCTGATTCCAATGGGATGAGGTTTAACACGGCCAAGTGCCGGGTCCTGCACTTTGGCCACAACAACCCCATGGGGAGCTCCAGGCTGGGGACAGAGTGGCTGGAGAGCACCCAGGCAGAAAGGGACCTGGGAGTCTGGATTGACAGGAAGCTGAATATGAGCCAGCAGTGTGCCCAGGTGGCCAAGAAGGCCAATGGCATCCTGGCCTGTATCCGGCCCTGGTGAGGCCACACCTCGAGTACTGTGTCCAGTTCTGGGCCCCTCAGTTCAGGAAGGATATCGAGGTCCTGGAGCAGGTCCAAAGGAGGGCAACCAGGCTGGTGAAGGGACTCAAGCACAGACCCTATGAGGAGAGGCTGAGAGAGCTGGGGCTGTTCAGCCTAAAGAAGTAGGCGGCTCAGCGGAGACCTCATCGCTGTCTACAACTACCTGAAAGGAGGTTGTAACCGGGTGGACGTTGGTCTCTTTTCCCAGGCAACTCTCAACAAGACAAGAGGGCATGGTCTTAAGTTGTGCCAGGGGAGGTTTAGGTTAGATATTAGAAAGAATTTCTTTACGGAGAGAGTGATCCAGCATTGGAATGGGCTGCCCAGGGAAGTAGTGGATTCTCCGTCCCTGGAGATATTTAAAAAGAGACTGGATGTGGCACTCAGTGCCATAGTCTAGCAACCGCAACGGTGGTTCAAGGGTTAGACTCGATGATCTCTGAGGTCCCTTCCAACCCAGCCGATTCTATGATTCTATGATTCTATGACCAATGTCTGTCTTGACAGACCTTCCTGAAAATTCACATGCAGAAAAGGGGGAAATAATGGTAGGACTTCAGTTATCAGCTTCTCAGGGGACAGCGCAAATAATAAGCAGCTCTCTCCCCAAAGTACCCTAATGGCATCCTAGCTTTACAAAAAATGATGCTTGAGTGTTTTTTCTGAAATATATACTCGCCATGCACAGTCAAAATTAAAAAGAAATATAGGGCATTTTTAAGAGAAATTCCATGGGGAAAAGCAACTGTGAAACAGCCAAACATCAATTATGAAAACCACATCAAGAAGAGGCTCTTGTGCATGGGCTTTTGCATTCAGGGATTTGAAGAAAATGTGCATCCTGGTTTGACTCATAATGTAGGCAGAGAATGAGCATGTTTCCTCAACTTGTACAGCTCAGTATGTTCCCATGCTGAACTGTAACCCTTTAAAGTCAGTGTATCTGAACAACTTCCTTGCAACTCTTGCAACATAGCTCGTGGCTCAGGGCAATTTTTGCTCTCCACTCTCACCTCCTCTGCAGAACAGAGTCACCATCCTAACTCATTCCCATCCTAACTTACTGCAGAATAAGCAGATGACTCTATCGTGTTATGGACAAATGCTGTGAGCATCCCTGCCACCTAAGAGCTTGTTCATTGATGGCATGATCATGATTTCTACTTCAAACTTTTCAACCAGCCTCCTCCTCCCCTGCTACTGCCCACATACAACCCTGAACTAGTCAACAGGATGCAGGCAGTGATACTCCCTTCTACCTGACCAAACACGTGTGGTAGAAAAGTGAAATATAAGAAAGTGAACCAAAGCAGAGGGATTTGGATGTGATTCTGCCTGTGAGTGAGGACTGGATCATTTTTCCAAGCTTAAAGATAACAGTCTCATCTGTGTACTACTCAGGATTTCCAGAGGACAAGAACTGGGAATGAGAGCAACCAGAACTGTGAGTACCTGGGGTAAAACCAGGGAATGCCTTCCCACAAGACCTACAGCAAAAAGCAATAGGATGACCCTGTGCATCTTTAAGTATAACTTGCAAGTCTGTTGGTTTGTGGCTCTGCTGCTTAATGGTATGCAGCATTATTATAGCATAAAAAGAAGTGTTGCAATAAAGGAAAAAGACATCTATATTTTTTTCTTATTTTCCTCCATCCCTGATTTCTCTATCTCTCTCTCTGGTCACACATGCTCCTGTACACAATGCCTGGACACAAGGCTTCACCAAGAATTTTCATCTCTGATGATCGATGGCACCAGGCATTTTCCCTGTCTTTTCAGGAGCAACAGCTGTTTACTATTCCTCAAGCCCACTCCGTGTGATAAACAGCTACACAGAAAACAGAAAAAAGGTGAGAACAAGACTACTGAAAGCTGCAAATCAGGAATGCGAGGCTTAGGAAACCTCAGCTTTATGACTGCCCCTGAAACCTTCCTTCAGCCTCCTCTTTTGCCCATGTACAGTAGCAGAGCTGGTAATCATATAATCACAGGCTATTTTTCTATAGTATCTTGGCCTCACCCAGTACAGCAGGATACCCAGTGCTCACCTAGCAAGCAGCTAGTCACTATTTCATCTTCTCTGTTCAAGGTGTGGCCCCAAGTTTTGTTTACTAGGTACCAGCCACACTCTGCTCTGCAGACAGAATTAGTAATTTACTCATGGGCTTTCCTACAGTAAGTATCATTAGAGTAACTGAATGTTTCACCAACACAAAGGAATGTATTTTCACAATGTCTTCATAAAGTAAGACACTGTATTATCCATATGTCATAGGCAGGGAATTAAGGCACAGAAAGATTAACATGAAAAGCTTCCACTAATTTTGACTGCCTAATTGAAACTCTTGGGTCAAAGTTCTTCAGAGACTTGTTCTGTCTGCTAACGATGTGGAGACAACCAACTTTTTTACAGCTTAAAACTTAGCCAAGTTTGGGCTAATGCTCATGAAGCCAGCAGAAGCAGTGCCCCTGACATATATACCATGCAAATGTTGATTGGTTTTTAAGATGGAAGACTATCTTCTCATTTATTTGTACATTCACTACATTCACATTCATCACAAATTTCAGCAGAGGTCTAACAGCATCTATATTTTCTAAATATATGTTGTGAGAAAGGTATCTGGGATGGTAAGGTAGCCTAGAGAGTTTTAGTAAAGTTGTGAACAACCAAAAAAAGAGTCTTCTAACAGGGGAGATGTTGGATGGCTTCAAAACCAGGTCACTGCCATGACATACACTTTTGAAGAAACCACACAGGCCAGATGTTATACTAGCAGTATTATGCCAAACTTAAATGCAAACTTCATTTCATGTCCTGGTTTTGTTCAGATAACCAAGATTAATTTATTTTTAATCTTAATGCAAAACTGAGTTTTGTTGCTCAGTTTCAAACAGCAACTTTTACTTACAGAATGAGCCCCACCTTTTCTCCTGTTCCCTGAGAAAGCAAGTGAAGTGTGGGGCACTGCAGGCAATACTGGTTATAAAATGGATTTAGGACTGACAGATGGACAGTACTCAGAGGTAGTAACTCTCACACTGCTATAAATGGATTCTTCCCTCTTGCAGGGAGATTCACAAATTCCTAAAAAAAGGCCCATCTGAAAATTCTGTGGAGTGATTTATCTGTTGTAACACTGGGAAAACAAGAAAGACAAAAGACAGACAGATGGAGGGAAATTTTTTAAAAAAAACAACCCATAGCTAATGTGAGCCTTCTCCAGAGCAATAATTTATTTGTAGAGACATTTTTGTACAAGAGTAAAATCCAACCTTGCATTCAAGCTTCTCCACCAAGCATGTGCAGGACTCAGAGAGAAACAGAATGAGACAAAATGGGAGTTGGCAGGAGGATTGGTTCCTCCATCACCTTGTTTAACATGCAAGGAGAACCCTGGGATAACTCCTGATGGTCCCTCTTTGACATCCAAGCTTTTTTCCTGGCGAATGATATAAACTGTCCCTCCTCTAGACACATACCATGCATGCACACAGAAACAAACACAGACCCAGTTTCTCTGTCCTGTGCTGAAAACTCTTGTCATATATCCCTGCTTTTCAGCTAGCAATGTCTCCTGACTACATTGACTAATTTAGTATTTTTAATTACAGAGGGATTTACAGCACTGTAGTACAGTGCGCTCTTTTATTATACCCACTGTTTTTGCTGGATCTGGGTACACTCTACATACAAAGTTGCACATTAGACAAATTACACTGCACATTAAGTCAATCTCTCTCTAGAAACAGGATTAGATGAAGAGGCAAATCTTCCTCATTTCTAGTGTATAAATTAATATCTCCAGAATCAATATGAATTAAGAGCTCCACATCAATTTATGAAAAAAAACAAAACAATAGTTGAAACATTCCCTGCAATGAAACACATTTATGTAGGAGATGCATTTTTTTTTCTCCCATTTTGTCTAATAAATAAAACAGCTGGTCCAAGGAATCAGGTCAATCAGTGTCTGGAAAAAGCCCCATTAAAGCTGCTATATAACCTAGTTTCTCAAGCTGCATGAGGCATCCTACTATTGGAGAGGCACAAGTCTATGCAGTGACAGCCTGTATGCCTCAGCTCCTGGCCATTCAGGGTTATGGAGGATATTTATCACAAATAGCAATAACTGAAGCTAACTGAATAGCAATAACAGTTAAAGAGCTAGGCACTGAAGGAGCACAACAAAGACAACGTGATGCATCCAGGTCTATACATTAAATATAGCTAGTGATCTTGGGCACGCAGGTTGAGGTCATCCAACATGAAAAGATGGGAAAGGAGCAGATTTTCATATATGCTCAAATCCCCTCAAAGGGAGCCCACACCTATCTCTGCTTCCACAGCTGGTGACAGCATCTCTTCTCACAGTGTGGACTACTCACTCCACAGCTGCATGGTCCTGGTCCCTCCCACATGGTGTGGTGTGAATCCAGCAGTGCCCAAAGCTGTGGGTGTGCTGTGCAAGCACAGAACCTACTCCAGTGCAGGCAGAAACCTCTCAAGCCTTCTTCCTCCTCTGCTGCACACAGCTATTGTTGTAATGCCTAGGTCCTGGTCACCTTGGAAAATGTACAGGTTCTTCTACAGGTCTGAAAACACTTTGGAAAGGGCATCACAATCTACATCCTATAGAGACAAAGATGCAGCCATAGGAAAGTAAAGCTACTTGCTGAAGCCTAACCAGTGAGGCAGCAACAGAACTGGGAAATTAAACCTCCTGACCCACAACTCCAGGTTTGAGCTTCTTAAATAAGAATTCTCTTTCCTCATTAAAAAACTAAAAATGGGGAGAGGAATATTCTGTATACACAATGAACCTGGCCCTCAGAGGGCTAATGACCTGAAATACTTTTTTTTATTCCTTCTCACCTCCATTTCCCCTGATAAAGTTACTGTAACTTCAAGGACTATCGTTCTTTAATTGGTCTACTTTAACCTAGCTTGTCAGCTCAACATCCTTTTCCCAACCTTCTGAAGCCAGAGACCAGAGAGTAGATTACCTTCTTACTTTCAGTCTCTCTGGATGTCCTCACAATGAGCTGGATAGAGACAACTCCACTTTCTAGATCGTGCTGAGGGACACCAAAATCCCATCCTCTGGTCTCAGCCTGCAGTACACAGCAGCCTTAAAGGGTACCCTGGAGGTAAAACCCGGTTGTTCTCTATTAATTTTTCATTTCAGGAATGGCTCCAGGGAAAGGAGGGAGATATAGGTCAGAGATTTTGGGGGCTGATCAGTATCTTCGTTCATCTTCAGTTTTTTTCTTCTTTCTCCTCTTTTTTTTCCTTTCTTTTTTTTTTTTTTTTCCTTCCAAATTCAGAAACAGGGCTTTCCCTCCGCATTTCTCATTTACTCCATGAACATCATTGGCATTAGTCAGCAAACTCCTGCTATTACCCCCATGAGCCCCTTACACTTGCAGAATGACTAACCCTGCTCTCCACACACTTTGGCTCCAACAGCTGTAGCTGTTTTTCCCCCCTAAAAAATGGGTTTCTGTGTTGCTTACATGCAGTACACCCCTATGGTCACTGCCACATACACTCCCACCGTGTGTGGCTGCAGACACCACAATTTTTTACACACAGAACCAGGAGGGGATGACAGAGCCTGCGTTCTGGTCACTTCTTAACTCACCATCACAGTAGCAGCATCCCTCAAACTGGGACGTGGTTAGCTACTGCCCCAAGCACAGGCACGTGGTGAATGTGATGAAGGAAGCCTGAAGTAACCCGGCTTCTCTTTGTGGCCTTGCCAGTAACCTGGGCTTTTTGGGTCACGTTTCCTCCAGGTGCCTCTTTTAGCCTCTCCTTCCTTGGGCCTTGCCCAGGCACCTGTTTGCCCAGCACAGCAGGCAGAGGGTCTCAGCTGGGCTTCTGAGACACAAACGCAGGGTGAGTAAAAACACAGCTCCTGGTGACTCAAAGACTGCCTCATCGGAGCATGACAGAAGGCTCCCTCTGGCCAGGTGGGATTGCACAAGATGTCCACCCACAGCCACACTCACAGGGGACCTCGCATGCAACTCAGGGTCATGCAGGCATAGCCACAGACCTGCCCACACTTGGCTCTCAGCACCAGGCTCCAGCAAACTGCGAAGTTGTTGCATTCAGCCTTCCAAGGCAATGCCAAGACCACAAAGACCACTCTCCCCTATGTCCAACATGCAAACAGGACACCTTGATCCCAGGGCAAGGCCGAGTCCTCGGGCTACTGTAGGGACGAACTCCCGCCACCCTTAATGGGAACAACTCACATCCAGAGCAGAGTACGTCAGCAAGGATCAGTGGAAAGGGTTGCCAACTTGGTGCCAAAGAAGTCCCTTTCCCATTTGAGCCCATCCCGCCACCAACCATGTTCCCTTTTTCGTTACCTCCGTCCCCATTGCGAGAGAGCCTTCTGCATCGCTGTGTAGGGAGGCTTGAAAATAAACCACCGGCTCCAGTGCCACACTCCCTCCTGGCAGATCTGTTTCTCTCTTCTTAACTGTTTCCAAGTGCCTGGCTGTTTTATAATCCCCACTGAGCATTCCCTTAACTCCTTCCTCACTGAGTCCTTCCACCCTCCCTCGCCCGCTCTCTCTTAAAAGGCAGAAAAAGCCAAGGCAAGGCAGGGGGTACAGAAAGCGAAGGAGGGGGCCTGAATCAAAGAAGGAACAACTGAATCAAAATTGCACATGTAACAGAACCAGCAAATTAGTCATTTCCCCTGCCTTCGCTTACGCAGACAATAGACTCTTCTATTAAAATATTTCTTTTTTTTTCCTCGTGGACATTTAAGTAGATTCGAAGCTTACTTCTTCGCTAATCTCCTCTGCTTTTACATATGGTCATACGCTTCTCCTGATAGGACCATTTTAAATCACACATCAGCTTGGTCTTTGAGATCTAAACCAAAATTGCTTTCTCAAATCACAAGTACATGTGAGTTGATGGCTTCACACCCAGTGTCACCACTACCTCATTTACACATATTACAAAATCCAAAAAGAAGAGAGTGCAGGTATTGCTTCCGAGTGGAAAGGGCCTTGGAAATCACTGTGAGGGTTGTGAGAGGACTGTGTGAAGGAGCCTAGGCAGAGGGACAGAGTCTCCCCGTTTCTGAGACACAGGACACTGCAAGTGCCCTGAAGTGAACTGATAAAAGCCACACACACCACCGGTGCTGAAGGCTGTGCATTGCACATGCACCTGCATATTTGTCAGGGAGGGCCAGTTGTGGGGGAGAAGGAGATACCCGGCTTCAGACATTTTAGGAAACCCACTGGGCAGAGATAGACCGAGATAACCACGATGTACTGCAGGTTACTGTGTGCCGAGGTGTGCTGGCAGCATGCAGGACAAGTACCGTGACCCAGCAGCTTTGTATTTCATAACTGTGATTATGAGCAAAGTAATGTCACAGAACACTCTGGTCCGTACACTGCTCCCATAAAAGGATGAATAGAGAGCACAAGGAGAAGAAGTAGTAGCTTTCCCGTGTCCCTTCTCAGATAGGAACGTGACACCTGCAGCTGGCTGCTGCTCTTTCCTCAAAGCCTATATCTGCTTCTTCCATCCTCCTGAGGTTACCTCTGACAGCTTAACACTCAAAAGTTTACCAAGGTATCTTTTTTCCTTGACAAAATGAGCTATTCTGTGGCACCAGGCTGGGACACAGGGCTTTTGAAAATGGTTCTGCTGATGTTCAAAGGGAGAAGCTTGCTGTGCAGAGGAGTGGTAGAGTTAATAGTAGTAGGATCAGCACACGCTCCTACCCTGCCATCTGCCTTCAGCTGAGCCAGGCCTTCTGCTGAAAAGCCAACGTGGGCTTGGGCCACTGGAGTGAGCAGCAACTCAATGACATGAAAGACTGCCTGGCTTACTTGATTAAGAATAAGATTAAGAGCCCAGGAATTCTGTATAGCACTGGTACTGACTCAGTCTGGGGATTTCATGGGGATATTGAAGCCTGGTTTTCCAAAGAAATCTTTTATTTCACTCAAGTGGGTGTTCACATGCCTGCTTAAAGAAGCCCCATGAGCTGACCATGACCCCCAGAAACAGAGGTCATTTCTGAAACTGCTACACTTTCTTCTTTCCTCACCACCAGTAGAAAGTAGGGATAAGTAACACTTAACTACTGCACTCCCCTGTAATGTTTAACTACTCCACATTTATAAAGTTCTGCAGGAAACATGGGAAACCCACTGAAATGGACAGGTATGCTCCTCACAACCCCAAGTAGCAGATCCCTCATTTGGCCTGAGGACTGATTTCAAGCACTGACCACTGCCAGCAGACCCCAGCAGAGACTGCTCAGCTCTGCTCCTGCACATCCAGACTGATGGCTGCCTCAAGAGCTTTTCCTGTTTGTGTTTGGGTTTTTTGTTTGTTTGTCTGTTTGTTTGTTTTGGTTTTGGTTTGCATTGTTTTTTAATAATAGCAGTCACTTAGGCTTGTGGATGACCTTGAACTATGGAATTACTGACCCACCACCAAACTCTGAGCTTGCCAGTGCAACCATGAAGAACAGGGCTTGGTCCCCTTGAGGGATGGTAAACACCAAACGGCTTTGTATATCTGCAACAAAAGTTGGATCCCCTCTGATGTCATATCATTCTGCCATAACATCCTACAGCAATTTAAAGGTCTCCAAACCCAGGAGGAGACAGACAGAGGGAGAAGTGCAAGAGTGCTGGTCTGGAAGGGGCATGGGGAAGCTGGGATGAGCAAGGGCAGAACCTGACCACTCTGAAAGGGAAAGGAACAGAGAGGCCCTTTCTTTCAGAGGGAGGAAGGGAAAAAGACAGAGAAGAAAAAAGCCTGGAGTTAATCATGAAAAACAATAACTCATCACTTATTTTCATATCCCCTCACTAATGCTGGAATAATGCTAACAGAGGAATTCTTATGGCATGCATGTCATGCCTGCAAATACCAAGTGAATTACTACTCAGCTAGACTATGGGCTATGGCACTGAGCAGCACATTCGTTACAAGCAATTGAATGATGAACAACAGTTCCCAAATTCCTCCTTCACAATGCTACTTGCATTAGTTGTAATTTAATGAGAGAGAGAAAGTTTTGGCTCAAACCACTGAAATAACACTGCCTGCCGCTGCTTCCCACTGGATCTTGTATTAACTCACACCACTACCACCACCTCCTCCTCCTCCTCCTCCACCTCCTCCCTTTTCACACCTATCCTCAGGTGCTAAAAGTGGTGTCATGAAATCCATCCTCATGGCAAGAGAGCATGGCAGGAAGCCCCCAGGCACACGCATTCCTTCTGGCTGCAATGTAGGAGAGGACACAAACCTCTCACTCTCCTCTGCAGACAGTAATGGGAGGGCTGGGGGAGGGGAGGTTTCTCCAGCAGCCAGTCTCTGTCTGGACAAGCCTCCAATTCTTTAGTTTATTCCTCCTGGAGGGCTGTTGCAGGAGAAAGACACCGACTTGGCAGGTCTGGATATGACACCAAGAGCACACAGCATGACCTATGTCAGTGCAGAGCTCCTACCACACATCCCTGCCAGCATGTTCCCCCTGCCTCCTGGAGGGAGCCACAGTGGGTAGCCCAGCCATGTCCCTGTCCTTAAGCCTATCTTAGCTGGTTTGTCACTTCTTTGTAATTATTTTGAGATCTGGTAAGCAGCCAGTAAATGTGAACAGCATCTTTGCTGTGGGTAAGGCCTTCAGGGGTGTAAATGTGCTATCACTGCTGACCCCCTGGGAATCACTGCCACAGATGCCTTCTCATCAGCTCTCTCCAGTAGGTCTGCACCTCCCACATCTTCAGGGCAGAAATCAAGTCCCCCTTCTTTGCTCCATGGATACTGCCACAAAAGAGATGCCTTCTTCAGAGAGTAAGGGCTATGTTGCAGGGTTTTGTCCCAGAAAGAACCTAACTGGCCAGCATCATCTTCCACCCTGGTGGCAAACTTTCCTGTCCCCTTCCACATGACATTTATTCACCATCTGACCCTACATGTAAGGTTCACACCTGAAATGTGACCCAGTGTGTGGGGTCTCAGATGCTGGGCCAGAAGAAAAACGAGAGGTCTGATCCAAGCATCAGACCTACAAGTTAGAGGCTGCAAATATCATTACTGCTCTCCTGGTGTATTCAGCCTCTTTGGTGTTCCCCTCTGACAGATTCCATCCACAGGTTCCTACCCCATGGAGCATTCAGAATTTTCCTTCTCCCCTCTGTGCCAAATGTAATTTATAAGTTCCTCCATCCCTGGCCACATTTTGTGGTGTTTTGATGAAACAAATCCAAACTAAATTTACATGGTTCTGAAACAAATGTATGGGCAGGGGAAGGAAAAATGCCCTTGGGACTGGAACCAAATGTGTTTGTGCAAATGAGACCTAGGATTTACAGTTACCTTCCAGCCTCCAGCATGTGCTACAGTTTTAGCCTTGGTTTAAAACCCATCTGTTTTCTTGTAAAGGTTGACAAACACCAGTGATCCTCTCTCCAGCGTACTGGCCAAAGTCCCATGGACTTGAGGGGGAGGGAAGGTAGGCAGAACGCCACAGGATGCTCCCAGGAACATCTGCAAATGGGTCTGTATGGAGCCATAGGTGCACGTGTGTACTTCCCAGCAACACAACAGACACCATGCTGGGGGCCACATTCAGAACCTGTCTGAATCCCCTCTCCCAAGCCCAGCCATAGCACGGCACATTCTGTGGCTTTCCTAATGTTACAGCTGTGTCTGATGGGGCTCTGAAAGAAATTAAAGCAGTGCTGAAGTGACCCTAAGTGAATGCAACAACAATTGATACAAATTAATAAATAAACAAGGATCACAATTGCACAGGATAAGAAAGAAATGGTGAGCCTCGGCCTGCTGTGCAGAGCCCAGCATCTCCCTGAGGGGCACCAGATGAAAGGAGCCTCTGTGCAAGGAGAAGGCATGAGGAGGGAGGACACAGGCAGGAGAGTTCCCCTGACAGAGGCCCACTGCAATGTTTATGTGGAATTTAGGAGCCTAGCACAGGTGTGGTGGTACCTGCTACCAGCCCCAAACTCAGCCCACTGCCTGCAAAGAGAAGCAGTGACCAGGCTGGAGAGATGAAGAGTGGTTATAAGAGGCAGAACTATAGGGACAAACATATATAACAAGATACATGGAATCAGCTGGGTTGCAGAGAGAACAAGCCCATTATTGCAACAACTTTTTGGGCATCTACTGAAAACCACAGGGATCAGAACCACTAGCCATGATTAATCACATTTGCAGTTTAAAACCCAGCCAAATCCAATGTTTCTGCTGGGACCGAGGAGTTCAGCTGGAGGTTCCTGGCCTTACTGGGAAGGCAGAGGGTGTCCTACCCTTTGGTTCCCCTCCTGGCAGGCTGTCAAGGCTCAGGAAGGGTGAAGTTCAGCTGTAGCACTCTGTGCCACACTTCAGCTCCCTTTAAACCTTCAAATTGGGGCTTACACGGAGCTTATGCGTAGCCTGTCCCAACACAGGGTTGGATTTCACAGCTCTCCCATTCTGCTGGGTTGCCACCTCCAACAAAAAAGGGATGTAGTCCCTGCAGGCTGGCTGGCACGCAGCCCATCCACCAGGACACCCCAAGAATGGGATGAGGAGCACCTCCCCTGTCCTCCCCACATTCCCAGTGGGCAAGGCAGGAGGGCTGAGATCACTGGGAGAGGCTTCCACTTCCCTGGGTTTAGTTAGCCAAGGAACTCCCAGTATCTGCCTTTTCAGCAAGTGTTTCACAGTAATCACAGAGTGTTCCATCCATGTAACCGTGCCTGTGCTTTTCCTCCCCCACACATCCACTAGGCCCCCAAAAAGTTCACCCTGAGCCCCAGGGCAACTGCAGAGCCCCCTGTGCTTGCCAGCCCACAGCTCAGGCTGTCTTGACACCCAGCATTCAGCTCCCACAGGAAGCCAGAACGTTCTTGATATGCCCTTGGCCATGGACACCTTGGGTGGGCTGGTCATCTTCAACCCAACCAGGCTGAACATGACAAGGCTGTGCTGGGGGAAGGAGTGGCAGAGGGGAAGAGGATGGCAGGGACAGGACAAAAGGACACAAAATACACAAGGATAGTAAAAGTCCCATCCCTTTCACAAGCCCTGCAATAATAAGACACAGACGGGAATACCAGCTGCAGTGAAACCCGAATCAAAAACTATGACCTGCAACTTGCACCAGTGAAGCCAAGTGACATAAGCACATTTCCTAGCTCCCTCCTACCCACGTGCTGCCACATGCATCTTTTTTATTGTACATTCTATTAAAAGCATCGGGCATCCCCACCTTAAACCCTGCCCTACCCTGCCATTCACTCTCATCCTATCTTCTTCTTCCCTTGCACAGTATTTTCTACAGGCAGTGGCTTTTTGGCAAGTCTCGGTGTCTGTTTGCAACAGGGCACGGCAGGGGAAAGCCCACATCTCCTTGTAAAGCATGCTCTTCCTGAAGCCCCTTCAGCCCTTCCTGGCTGAGAGGAAATGTAGGGATTGATAATGATTCAAAATGATTCAAGTGCTCCTCTGGGAAACAGCAATGATTTTGGTGGAACAAGAAATAACTTTTAAGCCAAGACCAGTCCTAAAGAAGGGAACTCCACAGTCTGTAGCTTGAGTTTGCAGTTGAGCAAAAACTCAGGCTCAGGTGCCTGCCTGCAGGGATGCTGAAAAAGATACAGTTATTTTATTTAGGTGGTCTCACCTACATTGAATATGCTGTGAGTAATATGGTAAATACATCTAAATGGACACAGATTCCCCAGGGAATATTGGATTTGCATACAGATGCCAGCTACATCAGGACCAGGTAAAGACTTAAATAACTGAAGATACAGACCTAAGGCACATTAGCAGAGCTGCAGATACCCAAGAATTGGTCCAGTAGGGCCACCAAAACCTGGCAGTGGGAGAGAAGTCTAAAAGATGCCAGCCATGCAGCTGTTCTGGGTCAGGATGGAGGCAAGCTGTTGGATGTGGATTACAGATCATTCCTAGTCAAAATATCTTGGGCGGTATTTTCCTCAGAACTGGATTTCCAGTAACCCTTTTCTTCAGCCTGAAAAAAAGTCAGGTTGCTTAAAAAATCTCCCAGCCTTTTACAGGCAGAGTGGCAGTGTCCCCTCCTGAACACACGGTGATTTACAGCCTTCCCCACTCACTCAACCCCTTTACGCAGAGACTGCAGACACCACTCCTGCCAACACATACGCTGTCACAGCATTGCTCCACATAAACACCCTGAATTCACCTTGTTTATATTTCCTCCTGTACAGGCTGTGACAGCTCACAAACAGACAGAAGGCCTAATTTATATTTATAATAAATCTGCCTTCTTCATTCCCTGCAGTGGAAAAGAGCCCTGGTACAAATGCAATTTGCTGAGGGAACGGGCTAACAGCTCGAGCGAGAATCAGGCCCACGTTGCTTTCTCTAGACAAAGAGGATGCATCCACATGCAAACACGTGTGCTCACTCCTACATGTGCCTGAAAACATGGAAAGAGTCCAACACATACACACACATACACTCTTCTACCTGTATTCTCACACACATGGCTCAGCATCTTCTGTCCCTTCTGACTCGCATGGGCTTTCAGGCAGCGCAGGCATATGGAAGCTGCACTTTTGTTATCCAGGTGCTCACAGCCTCAGATAAGCCATGAGAAAAAGACACTGCCAAAGAAGTATTGTCACCATCAATGGGATATGCTCTTGTCTGCGTTTCATGTGTCCTTGTCAGGTGGTATGTCTATTTTACAATGGAGTTTGCAACCTGTTTCTTATCCCCACTTGATAAATGCACACGTGCTCTGAAGCTGAGAGAATGCAGAAAGGGAGTTCAGTGGGAAGTCAGGTTTCTGGTGATGTCAGTGACAGTGCTAGAAGAGATGAAGGAATTTATTATTGTACTCCTGACTAAATGTCATCCCCGCTTCCTTTGTAGGCACATGCCTTGGGGTAGTTATGAGGTTCTGGGTTTCTTCACCACATCCTCTGGCTGTAGCCAAGAGCTGTCCTTTCATTTTAATTCTGGCTTCAGAGGAAAGGTTGCGATCTCTTTTCCCATTGCAAAGGACTTCATTCCAGTTTCCCTTGCCCCCAGCACACTGAGGCTGTGACTGAGGAAGCCAGACTCTGCAGATCAATGCTGTCAGCCTGCTCAGAAACTGGGGCTAGCATGCTATGCTGGCACTGCACATGGGAAACACACCTCATCAGTCCTTTGTGATCTCTACTGGCTCCCAATAAGCTTCCATGAAGGTGACCTAACTACTAATTCCTACCAAGGTGTTCTGTGCTCACCTATCTTCTGAGCAGCTTTAAATCCTAACAGCATTGCAGAGTTTGAGTAACTCAAGAGTTCCCTCCTACTTGCCAACTTCTCCACATCCTGGTGGCACTAAGCTGGACCAAAAAGTCTTTGCTCAACACGGCCACCAAACCCATCAGCAGCCTGCAAGACTCCAGAAAGCTCCTGTGCTCTGATGCCTTGTGAGCTGGAGGCTGGGTACCACCTCATCTTAGCACTGCTCCATTAATGGCCCAGGCCTCGTTCTGCAGCACGTCACGGAACTTCTCTAATGGAAAGAGCTCTGTTACACACCTCTGTGCCCCATTGTGTTGCTGAAGCTAGCTGACACGTTATGGATTACTGCTCTGCTCAGATCCCTCCCCTGTACTCCTTCCTGGTGCACCACAGCTCCTAAGCACAGGATCAAAAGCATTTGTCAACGTTAGGGTGCTCAAGAGCATCACTAGATTAGAGGTGACCCTAGTCTGGGTATTTTAAAGATTAGCAATGGCTGTTTAACTCCCTGTAAATTTTGCCAGAAGAGGAAGAATAAAGTTTATACACACACAGTTATGAGGATATCCAAGAGGGTTTTCTTGGAAATCTTTTCCTAGCTTCTGAAGTCAATCATCTAAATAAGAAAATAGCAATGATGACCAGAAATTACTGCTATTTAGAGGCAAAATAGAAACCTCCTGAAAATCCTCACCTTTTGCAATTTGTCAACACTAAATGCTGCCTATGAGAAAAAAAAAACCTTATGCATTTTGGCTAGATGTTCTTCACATTCAGGTTCATGCTTTAAGCAAACAGATAGAGTTCCTACTAATGTAAGCATGGAGCAACACAGATATCCATCCTTTTGCAATCCTGTTGGGGAGACAGCTCGAAGCGATGAAAGAACTGTGCAGATGGTCACAAACCATGCCCAGCAAGCACTTCCAGAAACAGCACTGCAAAAAGTTAACACTGGGATGAAGCTCAGATCACCTTTGCCATGACCAGGCTCAAGTATTGTCTAGAGCTCACACTTCTGCTGATATATTTCTTTTTGGGATACTTCTCCCTTTCCTCCCCATGTCAGAGCTGGCTGATCTGAGCACCTGTTGCATCCTTTCTCAAATACAGGTTATGAGCTCCTGGGAGCAATGTCGTGCCATGTTTGTAGCACAGAGATCCTTGACTTGGGATCCCAACTGCCAGTGGCTACAAATAACTCGATTAAAATAAAAGTGAAGCTGCACCAAGGGATTATTATGCCTCCAAGTTTTCTCCAGACTAGATTACTCTCAGGAGACACAGGAGAGCTACCACTGAGATAAAAAAAATTTGAATCTTAGCCTAGGTTTACACAAAGACTATAAAAGATATGTGTCTGTATTGTTCTGACCTTCAGGTCTTTTTTTTTTTCCTTCACTTTTTCCTAACCTTTAAAAGGCACGTAAGATAAACAGAGGAGAAACCAGGCAGACAACATCCTCTGAAGAAATGTAGGAATATAATCAAGCCCTCAGTCACACAAATATAAACACCACAATTTATCTCTTCCTCCTCCTGTTTGATATTATCCTCTGTTCTAGTATCATAATCTGTTGCTATGGAAACACCTATGATGTCACTGTCAGAGGTTTATGGATGCCTTGAAGAGGAAGGAAAGGTACATGATGATGGGAGAGAAAAAAAACCCACCTACAAACAGCTGCTGAGCAGGAGACGTTCCAGGAATGGCAAGTGTTAACAGGGAAAAGATAAATACATCGACTGTGTTGGCACTGCTGCAGACAAGAGCAGAATACACACTGCATTTTAAAAATAAAAGAATGCTTACAAATTTTGCCTACAAGTAAAAACATTCTGGGAAAGCTAAAGGAGCTTCCTGAGAAACCAAACTTTCTTTGATATGTTCTCCAAGTTTTCTGGGACTGGGCAATTTCTGAGCCTTGCTGCTGGAGTCCAAGTCTCCATCAACCCACTCCATCGTCTGCTGTAACATTCCCTCCAGCAGTGTTAGCGTAACACCCCACCAAGACAGCTAATAGTTAGGGAGCTTGCTGGCTATCTGCCATCCCATGTGCCTTTACGATCTGCAACTAGGAAAAAAAAGTCATGTCTTCAAGCAAAAATAAACAGAGACACACTGAATCCACTGGATCACATCCAGTAGCAAATAAACACCTTGACCCCAAACTAGAAGAAAAAAAAAGAGGTTTTCTTGCTCTCTTCACCCAAGAGAAAACCATAACTTTATAGACTCACTGCCAAACACACAGAATGCTTGGCCTGCTACAAGACAGAACTGTATGTTTAGCCTCATATGCCTAAAACACACCCAGCCTTCGGGCTATGCACATCCATTCGTGGCACGATGCACGTGTGGATCTCACCCATGTTCTTAGATCCTGATGACTGTGCCTCTGCCACTCATACCCATTCCAGCCTCCAGGACTGATAGTAAGGCATGAGGACAGAGGGTAAAACAGTTACACGTGCCCTTAGAAACAGCATGTGCAGCCTACAGAAAAATTAAGCATGCACGGCCTGCCAGGGAGGAAGAGAGAGGATGGCAGATGAAATTTGTCCCCCACAGCTACCTTCATCATGGGAAGAGCACTGGCAGCAAGGGAGGAAATCACAAGGATCTCAGATCATAAAAAAGTATTGGAATTTCGGACAGTCTCTGCCTCAGCAGTATTTCCCAAGCATGAAGAGCAGGCTCAGAAGTCTTACTGGAATGCTATTAGCATCACCTTTTCCTCTGGTCTCAACACCAGCTGGGAAATCCCTACACGGTCTCTACATCCTGCCTATGAGCATTACAATACAGGTATGATCTCCTGTACTCACCTATCCGGCTTTCCAAAGGAGGTTGTTAGAGACAACTGCAGGGAAAAACCTGGGAGAAACTGATGCCAGCAGGGCAGCTACAAACAGTCCAAGGTGACATCTTCAGCAATTCACCCAGCTTTCTGTTCCTGCTGGTCTTGACTGTGACAGCCTCAGCCCCTGTGCTTTTCAAGGATCACCTCCCTCTCTCCTGTTACAGTCACTTGTCCTCATCTTCCTTCCCTACCTGTCTCTCTCCTCTTCTCTCTTGTTCCTTACTTTTTCTCAACCTGCAGCCCACCCCTCTTTTCCACAAATGAACCCCTGTCAAAAAATACACAAAGGAAACCCACACATTGTGATTTCCTCTCCTCAAAGAGTCCAGCTGGTTTGTATAATCCACCCTCCTGTCTCTTCATCAACATAAAATGCACATTCTCCAGGGTGGGAACTATTTACCCCTTCATGTAAACATCATGCCTAGTGCTGTAAGGTCCTGCTTTTGTTTGGCACTGGCACTACTACAACAAATAAAAGTGTTCTTAGGAATACTTCAAAAGCACTCAAGGACAGTAAAAGAATAGGAGGTGTGAAAATAAAGCTGAGTGTTTTGTGTTTTTTTCAGTGTCCTTTATATTTTTGGGGAAAGGTTCTATTTTTTTTATGAAACAATTGATTTTCTGTGCTTTCTGTCTGGGAGTGTGGAGTGAAAAACAAATCTGATCTTGGTGAAGAAACAGAGATTGTGCTTTTTTTAAATTGTCAGGTGACACCAGGGAGAAAGGGACTGCAAAACTGGGGGCATTACATTAGAATTCAAAACAACCCTGATAAAATTGAAAGGTACAGGATGAAATTCAAATGGAACATACACAAAAATCATACCCTTAAGTAGTATGACTATCTCCACACAGAGAGGACAAAAAAAGGCTCATGAGGCATCAGACCTCTTTAACAGGACCTGGGAGCCACAGCACATCATAAGGTACACACAGGTGAATGATGCCACAGTGCAAAACTTAGAACCAAACAGGAGCACTGCCTATAAGAAACATGAAGGATACTTCTGCTCTACTTGGCCAGCACAAGACCCCTGGTAAAGCACTGTGATGTGGCAGTGCCATTCAAGAGAGAGGTGGACTAGCTCAAGGGAATGCAGATTAGCAGGAGGATGGTCAGAGCTGCAGAAAACAAGACCCAGGAAAAGATGGAGGATGTGTCTGAGATAGGATCTAGCATAAGGAAGCATCTCCTCTAAGCCAAGGAGAGACATGTCAAAGAATAGTTTTTTCCACACTCACTATTGATAGGACAAGGAATCACAACAAGCAAAGCAGAGTGGAGTTACAATGTAAAATCTATTTAATTACAAAGGCAGCTAAAGGCAGCAATGACATCCTGGGCAGGCTGTGGGTCCTCAATACCTGGGCAACATGTTGGATAGGTGTGTTAGGAAGCATGCTAGACAAGCATGCATTTGGTACAGAACAACCTCAAAACTTTTTGAAGTCTTTCCTATGCCTCCTTCCTATGATTTCAATGATTTTTGGTGACAGCTAAGTTTCTTTGGCATTTCAGCATAGCCCACAGACCAAGATAAACCTGTCAGTGTTTAGAAGCCAAGGAGACATTAGGCTGCAGGGTTTTGCTGTGTAACACCATTGTTCCAGGTCTTGCTAATGCTTTTAAGGATTAAAGGTTATAATGAACAGGGAAGACAGCTGCCCTTCTGAGTTTCCCAAATATCTCTGGCAAATACCACTGCCTTGCAGAGTGACCTTTCCCACTTTTCAGGGTAAGAGCTGTAAGCAATTGTTCTCACTTCATCCTATCAGAGCCAAGCACAGGCCCCGGAAGGTGAGCAGGACAGAGAACAAAGCCTGAATAAAGAGTGAACTTCAGCTTCTCCAAGCGAATATTCCATTCAGTAGGAAATCCTTAAGAAAACCACGGGAGCAAAGTATGACATCCCTCACCCAGCATTAAAGCTCCCTCTCCCTCCAGAACGCGATGCAGATGGGCTAAGGCTCACTGCACAGAGATGGCCCTTCCCCCCACCACATAGCTCCATGAGTTCCAGGGGTGCTGCTGCTGATCTCCACTATGATCTCCAAAATCAGAACTGAGCCCAAGAGCTGCTTGAGGGGTTCTTATCCCAAGGACCCTTACCACCCAATGGCTATTTTGCACCCTCCCTCTGAATAAGATTCCATTCCTTGGCACCATCCTGTCAGTGGCTTGGATCAGACAGCCACTCTTCATTTATCACTTGAACATATACAGCATTGTATAAACACTCACTATTGCAGCTTATTACTACCTCCCTTAAATAAATAAACCCAACTATTGAATTCTTTTGGTACTTTGCAATGTGGCACTGCCCTTCCCGGCCTACCGAGGTGGGGGCTGCTGCTCAGATCACCTGTGTGAGGAGGTCTTAAAAGAATGAATTTTACTATAGAAATTACCCAACTCTGAAACCTATCTGAAACCTATCTGAGTGGTTCTAAAATACATGCACTTATCATTTCCAGAGGAAGGACCTCAGCAGCTGATGCAGCCAAATAAGAGAGGATTCAGATGTGGTCTGTACCTCTGTGCTGTAAACTGGGGGAAGCAGTAACATGCTTCTACTCTTTCCCTGTAAGAAACAGACAAATTGCTTAATGCCCTGTCTGGAGTGGAATTATCACTCGGGTTTGTTTTCAAAACAAAAGCTGAACTCTGTACTGCTAGGAGGAATTCTTTTCAAGAGAGAAGGCCTCCTGTTAAACACCTTGGCCTCTAATAGGGAATGTAAATAGCTGAAGAAACAACCTTTCCTCTAAATAGCTTCTAAATCTCACTTCTTGCTATTCACCAATTAACCATTTCACATTCAGAGGGCAGAGACTTCCTAGTAAGGGTGAGGAAACAACCTCATTTTTTTAAGTGGACTGATGAAGCTATAGAGGCCATGAGTCAGAAAGGTAATTCAGCATGTGGCCAGCTTTAAAGACATAAACAATTCTAATGAAGTCAGCAGCACTGCCTGTGAGCTTAAATTTAGGCACAGACCTTAAAATATCTTCTTAAATTGGGAAAGGGAGGAAAAGGGTGGAACTTTCAAAAACATCCACTCTCAGCCTACCCGTTCCTTACAGACACAGGGATGGGGACACTGTAGTAGCTGTCAGCCCACCACTGAATGCCTTTGCAAACTCCCCTTCTCAGGTGTCTTGCTAGAAGGTATATGCTATCCCAGCTGCACCCAGGTGGTCTAATCTGTCTCATACTGGTGCCTCAGCCCAGTCTGAGCAGAAGGTGGTTGAACTTGCCCTTGAGCTCAACATCTGGCAGGACTGCTCTAACACTATCACCTAGGACCCACTCCATCAGTACAGGGATTTACTCCATGCCCAGGTCAGCAAGCCTTTCATGATCTGACTTCCCATAACTTTCCTTCTGACCAAGTATCCACACATTTTTGCATGCATTGCTGTGATGTGGCCAACACTGAGCCTTATTCGTTTAGCCTCTTAGAGTACATTATCTGCCTCTGAATAAATGGTCTGACTTCCAGAGGTTGTTTTAAGTTCAAAACTCGCAAAGTCATCAAGGACGTGTCTGGGCTGTCCCCAATCAGTAGAAGATCTACCCAAATGAGGAGTCATTGCCAGGTCTTACCCAGTGTATATGAAACCACATCCACTGGTTTCAAAGCACCACATGGAAGTGGGCAGTAAATAACAACCACTGGATAAATAGAGAAACCGAGGCACAGGAAAATGAAAATTACTTCATTTTCCTGGCCAGCTAAGGTGTCCAACAGAAGCC
Organism: Calypte anna; assembly: GCF_003957555.1. Taxonomy (NCBI): domain Eukaryota; kingdom Metazoa; phylum Chordata; class Aves; order Apodiformes; family Trochilidae; genus Calypte; species Calypte anna. The sequence continues at coordinate 57,601,432 of NC_044244.1, read as the reverse complement.
AGGAGGTTTTCCCCACCTGCTCCAGCCATGCAGAGGAACATGCTGCATGGAGTCCAAGGGCCGTGGCAAGTAACTGTGCTTGCCTCTTTGTCCAACCACATTGTTTGTCTGCTTGCCCCTGCCCCTGGTGCCGACAGTTCTCATTCCACTTCTGAAAATAAAACAGCATTTTTCACCCATTACATCTCAAACCCATTTAATCGCTAGATGTGGCAGCATGATAAGAACAATAATTAGAACTGGAGGGGGCTTCCTGTTATCCTGGCTATAGCCATATCCTGAGCTAATAAAAACTTTTGGTCCCAGCATTGAGGTGGTTTAAGTTCTGGTTATTAATTCATAAACAGGAAGCGCCTCTGAGTTATCACCTCCCTGCACAAACTTTGGGGTAAAGACCTTTGCTACGCCTCACTGGTGCTGCCTCCCTGATGAGCAAGTTTTGTGCACTTTAACGAGATTTGAGGATGCACTCAAAACCCAGCAGGGTTGGCCGGTTCCTGGCGTTAAACAGGATCTCATCTGCAATGCATCCGGGATCAGGGTTTCAGGATTTCCCAGCCCCTTATGTGACAAGGACGGAGTGTGGGCAGGTCCCTGCCTGTGCTGAGCTCCAGCAGCAGCACTGGTGGTAAGGTGTAATTTACAAATATTACCAAGATTAATTCCATAAGCCACCCACACAGAAAACTACCTATGTGGCTGCTAAAAATACACCCTGAGTTGCAACAAAGTTGTCAGGGATAAGAAAGAAGCAAAGCAAAGAGGAACAAAGCCAGAAAATAAAGGTGAAAGTGTATGAACACCTTTTTTTACCCACTTATGAAGGACTATGGGTACAACGAACCTTGAATATCAATGGACACACCAGCCCAGGGCAGAAAGCTACCCAGAGACCATACACTGATGATGTCAAGCAGTTAAGTCCTCATGAAATGCAGTCTCCCCAGGTCCATAGAGCCTGGGTCTGTTCTCTGCACAGGAGGAAATGTCACACGACATGTGCACCAATGACAATTTTGCACAGTGAAGGCAACATTGCCCAGAGGAGAGTCCAAAAACCCAGATTCTCACCTGCCATAGGCTGGTCTGCTGCCCCTGAAGCCAATACAGCCAGCTCTGAGGAAGCCAGATCTCCAGTCCTCAGTGAGACAGTGACCACTAGTTTGCCCAACTCTGGAGCAGAGGCTATGCAGGATTATACCTGATGAGGCCCACTCTGAAGCCCAATGCATTTTCCCATGTGGCTCACAACCAAAAAAATCCAGGTCAAACATAGTATTACGGTGTTACTTCTGGTTTATTTTACTTGGTAGCTTTTTATGTTGCTCCTTTTACTGCTCAGGTCTGCAACACCGGGGAAAAAAGCGGACAAATAAAATCCAGCAGAGGAGAAGATGACAGCAAAAACTCTGAATTCCTTAAAAATGGGAAAATTCTCCTTACAACAGTGCGTGAGGGGGAGGATTTCACACCAGGTATTTACTTATTTATCATGCCTTGCCTATTAATATCAGGTGAGGCACCACCCTCCTCCCTAGAACCAATTTTTAAGCCGGTTGCTCTGCACAGGCACACACTGCCCTCACCCCCACGTCGAGAATTGCGGGTGACTTTCTGCATGTGCTCTATGTTATTACTCACTTAAATTTCTACTAGAACCATTTCGTAAGCCCTCCGAGGTGTCACATTTCCTCCCGGGGCACCTTTTCAGTCAAAGAGCCTACCGTATTCTGGAGATACTGTTTCACCTCCCCTCCCCTGATTTGTGATAGTGGCCGTGTGTGTGTGTGTGTGTGTGTGTCACCAGAGACTACTTGGCCAAGACCACGAGCAGAGAAGCCACTGCTAGCCCCAGAGCTGGTCCAGCCCCTCTGCTCTTGTGCTCTCCTCAGTGGCCTGACTGTAACTGATGCTCCAGAGGAGGGCTACGGACCAGAATTGTTATCCCTGTAACACGGGGCTTGTAAGGGAGGATGGCAGCCCTTGCCTCCTTCCAAGGAGGAAATTGCATCCCCTGCAATAAGTGAGTTTTTATCTACGCACTGCGATATTGCAGGGAATTCTGAGGACCTCTCATGGCAACTAGGAGGCGAAAAAACATTAATTAACCCCTCCTCTGCCTCCCTTGAAGCCAGCCAGCAGCAATTTAACCCACAAACGTATCGCAATACAAAGCAAATAAAACAATCCCTATCAGCCTTTACAGTATCTACTGGCTCTGCCATTTGGGATATTCACCTACTTCAAGGCTTGAGGCGCGCTGCAGAGCCTGGACACGGCCCCTTCTGTACCGGCTGCAGGGAATTTGTTTTAAAAGGGTTGCTTTTCAGAGCATTTTTTCTGTTCTGTTTCCAGTCAGGCAGAAGGGCGGGCGCTGCTGAAGTTAGGATGCTCTAAGGAACCGCTAAACTTCCACCGCACGCTCCGGTGCGGCACCGCCGCCTCCTCCCCGGGAGGAAGCCGGCGCCCTGCCCGCCCTGGCTGCGGCCGAGGCCTCCTTTCCTTTTTCTTTCCCTCCCCTGGCCGGCTCCGGGGAGGCGGCCGTGCCGGCACTCGGCGGGCGCCCGCTGCGGCGCTCCGGGAAGGGGAGCGCGGCCGGGCTGACCGCAGGCCCCGCGCCTCACGCCTCCCCAGCCGCTGCGGTGCCGCCGGGCGCCGCCGCCCGTCGCGGGGCACCTCACCGCCCCGAACCGCCGCCCGCCCGGCGGATGCGGCCGGAAGAGGAGCGAACTTCAGAAGAATCGCCGCATTACCCACCCTGCCAGCGGCGCCCGCTCGGGAGGGGCTGGGCAGGCTCAGCGGCGGGCGATGCGATGCCGGACAGGCCTCACTGGCCCGCCGGTGGCCCGATGCCGCGCCGGGGGCGGGACAGGCAGGGCCAGACTAGAGGACCGCGGACGGGGGCCAGGCAGGTACGCGCCGGAGCTGCGACCTCCCCGCCGCGGCAGAGGGCGGCGGTCAGGCGGCGGCGGCAGCCTCACCCTGCCCGCGGCAGGACCCCGCGGCCGCCCGCTGTCGTTGGAAGCGCCGGGGGTAGCCCGGGTACAGGGGGCTGCCCGGGCTCAGGGGCCGAGGCCGCTCGGCAGCGCGGCGCGACCGGCAGAGGGCGCCCACGGCGGGCCGGCCCCTACCGGCACCCCGGGCCCGCCGCGGCCCCTCCGCCGGCACCGGCCCGCCGCCGCGCAGGGCCCCGCCGCCGCTACCGCGTCCTCTCCGCTCCGCCCGGCGGCGTCGCAGCCCCCGGGCTCCGGCAGCCCGGTGCCTGGCAGCGGAGAGAGCGGGAAGGGACGGCCGTCCTTCCCCCGCTGCCGAAAACGCTCCTCTTTGTCTGCCTGTCTCCCGCGGGGTCCAAACTCCGCACCGCCGGTGAGCCCGGGGCTGCCCACAAATAACCCGGCGGGCCGGTAACTTTACACCACCCGCCGAGCGCCCTCCTCTCGGCCGCTGCAGCCCAGGCTCGATTTTCTCCTTAGATAAGTTTTACCGGCCTCGCCAAAGGGAAAAAAGTACCGTGTGTCCCTGTGCCTGTGCCGTCTCCCACCCCCCAGCTACCCCCCTGAGCCGGGCGCCTGGGTCTCCGCCGCCACGGACCGACCGGTGCCTTGTCGGGATAAAGCGCCCTCCGGATGGATGTCCCTCCGGTTTATGTAACGCTTTCCGGTCAGCACCGAGCCGGGAGGGGTACCGAGGGACGATAAACGCATCGTGAGGGGATTTAAATCAACCCCGATACATTTTCTAATTTTATATATTGTGGTTTTCTATTTAAACAGCCACCCTGAAAAACGCACCCATCTAACACATAACTCTCTCCCTAACCCTCGTATTTTGTTCTGTTTTTTTCTTTTATAACCCGAAAAAAACTAAGTTAGGGCACTTGGGCTTCTCGCTGCAGCCCGGGTTGGGCTGAAGGAGAACACGGAGGAGCTGACAGGCGCCTGCCGGCAGCCCCGTCCCCGCTGCCGCTGCCCGCGGGGTCTCCAAGCCCCGGAGGAGAGCCCAGGCGGAGAGAACTCCTAAGAAACCGGCAAAAGGAGCGGGGTGGCCGGTTCTGGAAAGGAAAACTGCAGCAAGGGGCAGGCAAGCAAGGCTGGCAGGCAGGCAGGCAGGCACACACACGCACACACACACGGAGGCGCAGGGCAAGCTTCGTCCACCTCATTGTTCTGCTCGGCACCGGCACGGACTTCACCCACCGCCCCCCGCCGCGGCCCGAGCGCCCGGGACCGTGGGGGGTTAAGAGGGGCAGAAGGGGTTTCAGTGCCGAGCGGAGACCCGCGCCTCGCCCCGCTCCCCGCCGGGCGCCGGGCAGGGCGGGGGTGCGCTGCCGCCAGCCTCCCCGCAACAACGCCGGGGGGACGGCGAGCCGCGGCCGGCCGGGGACCCCCGGTTCCCCCCCCCCCCTCCCCTTCCCGGAGCTGGGCGAAGGGTGCCGGCAGGGCGGGCCGTGCCGTGCCGGGTCGGGGCTTACCTTCGTACATGGGGGCCATCGGTGCAAGGACGCCTGTTATTCATGGCAACGCCGCCACGAACGACGCGAGATCGCAGCCCCCCAAACTCAACACACATCTGCCATCTTGAGCGGGTGTCTCTCGGCGGAGGCGAAGCTGCCGCCTGCCTTCTGCATCGCTGCCCGCCTCAGCGCGGGGGGAGCCGGGCACATCCAGCCCCGCTGCCGGCCCTCCGACGCGGCCGGGGCGGGCGGCGAGCGGGCGGGGGGCGGCGGCGCCGGGCCGGGCCGGGCCGGGCCGGGCCGGGGCCGGGGCCGGGGCGAGGCGCGGGGCCGGGCAGGGGCGGCGGGCGGCGGGGCCCCCCGGCTCGGGACGGCGGCGCTGGGGAGGGAGGGAGGGAGGGAAGGAGGAGGGGAGGGAGGGAGGGAGGGAGGGAGGAAAGGAAGGAGAGAGGGAGGGAGGGAAGGAGGGAGGGAGGGAGAGAGAGAGGGAGGGAGGAAGGGAAGAAGGGAAGGAGGGGGGCTGGCGCGGTGCCCCCGCTCTCAGCGCGGCATGGCTGCGTGTGCCGGGGCGTCCGCAAAAGTTGCACTGGGGGTGAGAGAAAGGGAGAGAGAGATGAAGGGAGAGAGAGGGAGACGGAGACCGAGTCGGAGAGGAGGAAAAAAAAAGGAAAAAAAAAAAAAAAGAAAAAAAAAAAAAGGCAGAGAAGGGAGTTTGCAAATAATCAAGCGCCGATGGCACTGATCGCGGCTTCCCAGAAGGAGAGGGAGCGAGCGAGAGAAACCCTCTGCTGAGATTATGTGGGATCTTGTTTAACAACACATTTCAATCAGGAGAAAAAAGGAACAGTCAACAGAAGTTGGTGAAACACTTCTGTCTTCCCCCCCTCCTCTTTACAGAAAAGAGAGGAAGGAAAAAAAAATAAAAAAGGCAGCTGATTGAAGCTTTCCAATTCACTGGCTGTGGGATCATATAATTTGAGCTCGTGTTTTACAATAGCATGGAAAATTCCTACCTCTCCCCCTCTCCCCAAATAAATCTTCTATTCCCTCAAGGCATTTCACAATCTGGTTCACTGACAAAAAGTTCCAATTTATCTTTTTTTTTTTTTTTTTTTTTTTTTTTTTTAGCTTGCTTGCAGTGTAAATATTTAGCGGATGCATTTAAAATAAACATACGTTGTTGCTTTTAGGATTCGGGTTGTTTTTGTTTTTTAAAAGAAACCACATCAAAGAAGTGTTTACTTACTGAGATTGACAGCCACTGCTTCCCCCACCCCTCTTTTCCCCCTTTTTTTATTTTAAAAGCTCCATCTCTCTAGTTTCTCTCTTGCTGTAGGAACGCCAACCCACCGAGCATCAGTTTAGTCAGTGTATACAGGAAAGCTGTCGGTGACACCACATTATTTGGAGCCCCTTTACCTGGCAGGGGCTGTACAAAGGAAGGTCAGCCACCAGGTACCCGTGTACACAGGCAAGGAAGCTGAGACTCACGCAAAGCCTCTGGCAAAGGTGGTAACAAAACCTCGGGCTGTGGTCCTGCATTGACTCCCGCCTGGAACTCCTTACTGGTGAGCAGTCTGGGGCCAGACCAGTGGAGATGTACTTTCTTTACATTACCTCTTGTCCCAAAATAGCTGCTGGTGCCAGCTCAGACCTCTCTCACTGAAGGATTTGATCGTGGCTGGGTTCAACACCTGGTCTCTCCTGTTGATGTCTCAAGGAGGAAGAGGAAGCAAGAAGAAACTTTCATTTGGGAATTGAGAGCCAAGCGCTCCCGCCTGGCTGGCCCTGAGTGCTCAGAGAATGCCTACCCTGGCAGATAACATCAGGCCAAGGTGATGGAGCAGGATGGCCATGTCTGCATCATGGAGGACATGATCCCCAGGCTCCTGCAGGCCCCCTTTGTCACAAGATACCTTCAGCATTTTGCGTGAATTTTTTACCCCACTGAAAAATGCCTGAAATAACAGGAGTGTAGTGTCATGGTCCATTAGCATTCTGTTTACAATATGAAGCTGAAGATCCGTGTTCAACGTGTAAGGGAGTGGCAGGCAGGGCAGGTGGGGGTGGTTGAAGGCGCAAAGACTCAGCACTGGAGGAGTGTGTACAGCAGAGGGAGCAAAACCTGTAACATCTCATCCTCTCTTCATTTTGAAACTGATGCCAGGACGAGCCACCACCAAATCTTGGACAGAAATGGAGCTGCCTCCAGCTAGAACACTGGGAAGTCCAGGCCAGAGCTGGAGGGCAAGCTGTGCAGCTGGCAGCCAATGCAGTATATGAACTTGCTTCCCACCCTCCTCTTATTTAGCCACAGTGACCCTCAGGGTTTGTCTCTATGCACTGAGATGATTATCTCACATGTTTCCAAAACACATTTTTGGTCATCTGTGCTGCTCCCCTCTTTTATGATGGAGAACATTATCTGCTTTGTGAGGCTACCGATGCCTGTGGTTCCAGCCAACCTCCATGCCCTTTGTTAGAGAGGTAGCCATGGAGCCACGAAGGCAAGTCTCAGAGCTATAGAGGAGATGCAGAGAAGTATCAGAGAAGAGCAGAAGACACAACCACAGGAAAGGAGCAGGCTCCTAGAGAAAACAGCTTCACTTCTTGTCACTAGATTTTGGTGCAGTGTGACTCCAGATTAGCCACACCACCCTTAACTCTCCTTGGCTGTGGAACTGGCCACTATGGTGTGAGACTGCACTGATGGGTTCTTCTCCCTTTCCATTTCATCCTGAGATACCATTTAGTTATTGGGCCTCCATTAACTCCACATCCATCAACATGATCACGATGCAGGAATTTAAAACAAACTCACTCCCCACTTCCCTAACAGAATAAAACAGTGAGGAGTCAGTGGGATGGGTTTGCAGGACACACTTTGTGTGGTTTGGAGGTGGAAGTGGTGCTTCCAGACCCTGTGGCTGGTGGGTGGAGCACAGAGGGGGATGCTGGAGCAGCTAAACCAGTGCATGATGTACTTATGCAAATGCTAAAGCTGCTTGGCTTCAAAGCACAGGTTATTCTGCCTCTTTTAGGGGTAAGGTGTTGAACTTGATGGACTACTTGGCTGGCCCAGAATGGCAATTCCTGATTGCTTTTCAGGTTCAGTAAAGCCAAGGATATTACAGATTCTCATCTGCAGATAAGGCGTCCAAAGAGAGGAAAATGTATGGGGATATTTTAATCAACTAGGACCATTCCGGTCTATCTTTAAATGTTTCTGCCAAATGAGGTCACAGTGCATTTGGTAAACAAAAACCAGCCACAACAGGCCCTGACCTCTGCCCAGATTGACTGCTAAAACCTGGTTCACAGCGGAAGTTGGTGGTGTGTGGGCATGCAGAGGGAGCAGGGCTTCACCTTCCTCCTTGGCTCACACAGGGACTTGCCTCCCTCAGAGGAGACTTGGGGAACACGATTTGAGCCCGGGGGTTACGATCCCTTGATGTGCTTTCCCACTGCTGTGCACAGACAGGAATCCACACTGGAGTTTTCTCACCTCTGAGCCTTCATTCCATTCTTACCAAAACTGAGCATCCAGGTAAGGATGATGCATATACCCTTGGTCACTAGGCCTTCAGCCAGGGCCAAAGCCATGGTGTAAATGTACCCATCAGGAGCCAGATAGCAGCAGCATGACCACTGAAGCCCCAAGGTAAGGTCACTCTGCAGGAGAGATCATGATCTACTCTGTGTGCCTGAGACCGCAGGATATGCCACTAAAATTTTTAATCCAGAAAGACACTCCCATCCCAACAGACCACTTCTCTTTCACCCCGTCATTCGGGAAAGGATAGCAAGCCAGCACTGGAGAAGCATATATTAATGTCTCATCATATAATTTTACACTTCTGCATTTGCTTATTTGGGTCTACCATAAACACATCCATAGTCTGAGTGCATTCTCAGCCTTGTCACTGAGCATCATGTGCCCGCAAAACAGCAGCATCCTCATCCATGTCCACTGTGGCTGCTGGGTGGTGGTGGCAGATGCTAAGCCAGGGAGAAGAGGGATGGCCTTTATACTGTGCTGGGCTGGTGCTCAGGGTGGCTCTCGTCCACTTCTGTGCCACATATGCAAATCTTGATGGTACATCACTTGCTTCTCCAGAAAAACACATGGTGTTTGGTAACAACCTGAAACCCAGCCACAGTGGGAGTGGCAGGAGCTACTGCCTCTTGCTGGAAATGGTGGGAGATTGTGACCCTTTTTCCTTTCACTTGGAAATTAACACAGATTTTGGAGACTGAGGTGGAAGAAGGAAGGCAGATGAGTTATAAAACATGGTTGCTGGGCATCATTCCCATTTTGGAGGAGCTGCACGAATGGACACGAGATGCCCTTTGGTCTCTCCAAGCCAGAAACACTGCGAGGACATCACCTTCCTGTCTCTGCTGCCTCTGCTGGGCCCCACTGTGCTGAGAGCATGTGAGGGGCAATGCCAGAGGCACGTGCTGTTTAGATGCAATTTTTTTCCTCTTTCTCCCAAAGAAAGTTGAAGGGATTTGTAGCTTCTTCAGCTTGTTGCCCATCCACGGCATTTTCTTCTTCAGAAAGTGTGAACTTAAAAAATGTATTCATAAAAGACTGCAAGGTACATTAAAGAAACCAACCAACCTACCAAAAAACCCCACATCAACAAATCAAACAAACCCCAAAAAACCAAACCAAACAAAAAAACCTAACAGAAAGATTGTAAGAACACAGGGTGAGCACATCTCTTTCAATGACAGCTTTTAATATCTGCTTGCCTTCATGGAGAAGCTGGAAGGCAGCATGTTGTTAACAAGAATCAGGCCCCAAATCTTCCACATTAAGCAAAGCAAAATATTTTTGTGAACACCCGGGTAAGGTTTCCCAGTGAAATATACACAGATGTTTTCTTCTTAAATGTAAATCAGTGCGGGAATGGACAGTTTAATTAAAAGCAAAATTATTAGGTAAGTGCTGAGGGAATCTACTTTATTTGCTGGGTACACTCACATATTTTTGCTGGTGAGTCAATTGCAGTTTTTAATTTCTTTCCTCCTAATACAATCAGCTCTGAGACTAGCCACTGTGATGTGGAATATTTGGGGGAGGATTTTTCCATGGATAGCAGGAGTGCCTGCTCTGTGTGCAAGCTGCGGGTGCTGAGGCAGCCTGCTATGCTATGTCCATTCTCAGCCTTACGTCTCTGCTAATCATTAGCAAACAGTTGGTATAGGCTACTCCTGTAGCATCACCTGGAGAAAAATCCTGTCACTTGTGACTGGAATTTTGCATCATAGAATCATAGAATTGGCTGGGTTGGAAGGGACCTCAGAGATCATTGAGTCCAACCCTTGAACCACCGATGCGGTTGCATCACTGCTAGCTACTGAAACACTTGGGATTACTGCTGGATGAGATGCTAAGAGAGAGGGGCTGCAGTGTTAGCTGACTTTACAGGTGCTGCTGCACCACTGCTAGACTCAGCTCCCTTCAGGACCACCCATCTTTCCACACTCGACCCTTTTCCCAGGCAGATATTTTGCAGTAGCCTCTCCTGCCCCTTCCCTCCAGCCCAGGCCTCCAGCTTCAGCATCACAAATCACAGAATCACAAATGACACAGGTGGGGTCCTAAGCATGTCAGGAAACAGTTTCCACTCAAGCCCCCAAAACTGGGCTGCTTATTTTTTAATGTTCCGAGTAAAGGTTCTTATCTTTGAATGCATATGGAAAGTACACTGCATACATGAGTGAGGTTGGGGACTGATGACCCCATCCATCATAGCTGAAGTTCAAACTAAGACTACAAAAATCAACAGCAAAATTATCCATGCACCAGCAAGTAAAATTCTATAAGACCACAGACATTTTTACTCAGTCTGAACATCAGTGGCACCCTCAGCGCAACGTAAGTGACAATTTCAGGGGAAATAATTGGATTTATGGTGCAGACATACAGAGGGATGAGACTTAATCCCCACTATGAAGCCAGATGATGCTGATATAATCTCAGTGGCTTAAATTTTTGCATCCCAGTATAGACAGGAGTGTGGCAATGAGAAACAGGGCAGATGTTGGTAAAACCCTTTAGGTACCACGTATGGAAATAAAGGTACTATGAAAGTGCACAGTCTGATTAGTGCCCTGGGGAAGGCAAAGATCTGGGTCACCTCATCCATGCCTGCTACCACATCTGATCACATTTCTGAACCTTTCTTTCCCATTAGGAGTATCACTGAGATAAATGCCCTAAAAATGACTTGGCCTCTCCATTTCAGGGGTTAAATACCATTTCCCATCATCAAGCTTTTGCAATTGGCTCAGGTATTGTTGCCAGGATCTTGGATCCTTTTCTTATTATTATGTAAAAAGAAACTTTGAAATATATATAAAAAAGTGCTTATCAGATAATGAAATTCTAGCTGTGGTCAAGTCTTTCAAACAACCAGGGCCATGATTTAATTAGAAGTAATTATAGTCTTTTCTGAAGTATAATTTTTAGGGTATTTTTTCCCCTGACATTTGCAGAGTGGAAATTAAAAGTAAAATTATGTCAGAATCACGAGATTTCAATCTGCCTTCAAACAATAATGTGGGAAAGTGTCAGAGGTTTGTCCTTGGTTGGAAGGAGGGAAAAAAATCACTGAAGAAAATCCTCCTGGTGAAAATCGCCAACAGCACCTAGTCGTGCATTTTTTGTGCTCAGAAATTCCTGGGAGACTCCTTCTTCCAGAATTTGCTAGAAACCCTCCTACCTCTGCTGCAGTGGGAAAGGGCACATCAGTACCTAGCTCTTAAGAGCACTGCATTTGTGATGCAGGCTTTTTTAATTATTCCACTGGTAAGGCTATATTAAGAGACATGCATGGAGCAAGGAAAAAAAATCCAACCGTTCTGCACAACAAAGATTAAATGTAGTCCTTATATCCTGCTGAAAGCAAACCAGGGCTTAATGAAGTTATTTAATTTTTTTCCCTCCAGTACTTCCCAATTTTAAAAGAAGGGGTTTTTTTCAGATATTCTCTTGTAAATTTTGCCCCTTTTTCACTTTGCAATTCCTCAGCTTCCTTTGGTGGAACCACCAGTGCACCCCCTAAACTCCAGCTCATACACTCTGTCTTATCCAAAGTGTCATTCCCAAGGGAGGGACTGAATTACCCAGCATAAAGTCAACTTTTTTGATGGCCAGTGGTGTTAGCCCTGTGGGCAGAGTCTCAGCTGCTACCAGCCAGTGCAGCTCTACAGGTACCAGTGATGTTGTACAATGCCCACAGACAGATATGCATCTCTAAATACAGCCACTCAGAAGGACAATTTGGCTCAGCCTTGTAAATCAGCTGTTCTGGACTTTGAATAATTTCTGTAGGGATGCATATGGGCATGCAAGGAATCATCTTGCACTCCAAACCCTGTGCTTCTGGAATTGAAATTAGATTTAACACCCATTTTTAAATCCATTCCTGAACACCAGTCAAAGGGAAAGGAGGGAAGTATTTCAAATTAAAAAGCCAACGCACACAAACATATACATATACAAAAATAAAAATCACATATGAGCAGGCTGTGATTATAACACTGTATGGAGTGCTTGTAGAGAATTGAGTGAGGGATGCTCTCTTCCACAAGGTGTGTTGTCTTTTGATGAGGCATTAGGTGAGGTCCCCCATCATTATAGCCTCTATGGAGTTAATCACCAGCTGAGTTGCAAGCCAGATTCCCACTGGGCAATGCCTGTCTGGCCCACTCACGTACCCCACATTGCCTCTCAGCTTTATTTATCTCACTCTTGCTCTCCATCTTATAAAGAACTATTGTGTGGCCTCATTGGCATAGTACAGCTATGTTTGGTCTCAGCCATGGCTTCAGCAGCAAGGGAAGGGACTTTCCTCTACCCTTCAGTCTCTGAAATAGCCTTTTCAGAGAAAGGTATTAGAAGAGTACTGTTAATTATTTTACTATACTGAAAGTTATGATAAGGGAAAAAAAAATATGCAGAGGTAAACTTTTGGACAGGCCTCGTAAGACAAACTCAGTGCCTTTAAAGTAATACAACTTCCTGTGGCACTTTGCCACATTTGATCTTCCATACCTCAGGTATAAGTATGAACATGCTGACAAGAAACCTTGTGGCTTCTAACCCATGTGCTGCGAAGAATCCTGTGGGATTTTCTGGAAAGCAACTGCTTTTCCTAAGTTACACATTTTTATCTCACATTAGTGTTAATGCAGTACCAACATAAGGAAGTGATTCTGCCCCTGTACTCAGCCCTGGTGAGGCCACACTTTGAGTACTGTGTCCAGTTCTGGGCCCCTCAGTTTAGGAAGGAGATTGAGGTCCTGGAGCAGGTCCAAAGGAGGGCAACCAAGGCTGGTGAAGGGACTTAAGCAAATATCCTATGAGGAGAGGCTGAGGGATCTGGGGCTGCTCAGCCTGGAAAAGAGGAGGCTCCGAGGAGACCTCATCACTCTCTACAACTCCCTGAAAGGAGGGTGTAGCCGGGGGGGGTTGGTCTCTTTTCCCAGGCAACTCTCAGCAAGACAAGAGGGCACGGTCTTAAGTTGTGCCGGGGGAGGTTTAGGTTGGACATTAGAAAGAATTTCTTTACGGAGAGGGTGATCAGGCATTGGAATGGGCTGCCCAGGGAAGTAGTGGATTCTCCATCCCTGGAGATATTTAAAAAGAGACTGGATGTGGCACTCAGTGCCATGGTCTGGTAACCGCAGCGGTGGTTCGAGGGTTGGACTTGATGATCTCTGAGGTCCCTTCCAACCCAGTCGATTCTATGATTCTATGATATTAATAGCTAAGCTATTGGTGGTGGATGCACACAACAGCTTTGTGCCTTCCCAAATGGCCAGAAGAGTAGCAGTGTCTAGAAGACAAGCATGTGTGTTTGCTTCCACGAGCTTCATGCTGTCAGCAGAAAATATTTGAAATTGCATTCTGAGTTCCTAAGAAAGAAGAGATGGAGATTTTTCTTTGCTTAGATTAAATTTCCCAGTACCTTTTAGCAGTCCTTCTCCTGCCTTTGCAGGGCCCTCTTACTCAGCCAGGAGTCTGGAGATCTGAGTCCATGACTTGACCATTGATCTGCTCAGGGACATTATGCATTTAGGTTCTGTGGGCCAAGGAATACATTTGGTACAGGCAGCACCTGCCATGACACAGCCCTGAGCTTGATGGAAATCTCTTGGCCAGAGACGGAAAACCTTTGCAACGTCTACACTTATTTGACTATTTAATGGAGGTCATCTCCTTTTCCAGCCCAGATCTCTATAGGAGCTGAACCTGGCCACGATGTCTGTCACTGTTAATGCAGTACCAGTATTAATCCCTAAGCTATTGGTGGTGGATGCACACAGCAGCTTTGTGCCTTGGTGGTTAGATGCAGCCTGTGACAATGGCTTTAGAAATTGTAAAAAAATGAGGTCTTGAGACCCTGCCATCCACTCACTTCCACACTGGCAAAGCTGAATAAATATTTACTACATCTCATAATTAACACCCAGCCACATTCATCCTTACCATTGCAGAGTAGTTCATCTAATTGAAATAAGAATATAAGTAAACTGTTTGTCAAGGCAGTTTATTAGGAAAAGAGTTGCTGTGTCAGGAGCTCCCTCACTGTGAGAGATGCTGTGTTGTCTCTCTTAATATTTAATGCCATTTTAATAGTATTTCTCAGTTAGGGGTGCAGGCTGATGCTACAGACTAAAGGCCAAGCCTGCCAAAGGGGGGAGGAAGGAAGGCTTAGGTACTAAGGTCAGCTCAATTTCATTGACCTACCTACCTGGAGGCTGGACACAGAGCAGTCCTGCTCTTCTTTTAAGGAACACAGACACTCCCAGGCCTTATGTCAGCAACTTCATCTCAGATTTGCCTTTCCTTACTCAAAAGGACACTTTGAAAGTTTGGGACTACATCCTGTGGTGGTAGAGATGCTATACTCACAATTTTCCTTTGGCAAACCCATTTCCCATCACAGTGCCATTCCAGTGTGGCTCATTAATGAGATAAACCATAAACTGAATTACTGTCATGCTTGTGACTGCAGCTGCAGATACAGTGCTTTTACTTATCTTTGGGATCTCTTGTTTTGGAAACCTTTAAACCTCTGGGTTAAAGTCAGAGGTGTTTTTGCTCAAAGAGTGGGAGCACCAGCTTAAGTATCAAAGTTCCCTGCTAGTAAAGCATCCACTGGCACTGCCTCCACATTGCCCTCCTGCCCTTACAGACTTCTCCTGGCAGTGATGCCCAGCTCAGGCTCTTCCTTGTTGTGAAAGTTGCCTGTCTGAAGGACCGGGGAGTCAGAGCCTTTTGAAGCTGCTGCATAATAAGCTATATGTTTTTTCCTAAACATCACCAGAGAGTTCAATAATAATTATATGAACTTCATAATCAGCCAAGCCAATGTAGGCATCCACCTGGCCTCCACGTAGCATTTGTGAGTAATTTGAAACAAAGGGCAGGTACTTTTGAACTCGGTGCACAGGACTGAAGCACAAACAGCTACGGGAGGAGGGCTTCATTATAAATAAATCGTCTCTAGATGTCACTTTGCTGTCTCTGACTTCCCACGCATTGAAATGGTGAGACTGATTCATTTAATCTTACTCTAAAGCAGCAAGCCACAGAGGCAGTTTTCTGGCATTTGCTTAAAAATGAGTAGCTGTGCTCTCTTAAATTGTCTTCCCTTGTATTATATATAGACATTGTGATTAGGGTATCTGCCACGATTATGCTTTTATATTAAGGCAGAAGTTCAAGGCCCTCTCTGAAAGCAGAGACCATAGAACCATAGAATCATAGAATTTTCAGGGCTGGGAGACACATTTTAGATCATCTAATTCCACCAGCCCTGACATGGGCAGGACACCTCCTACCAGATCAGGTTGCTCAGAGCCCTGTCCAGCCTGGCCTTAAAAACTTCCAGGGAGGGGGCTTCAATCACCTCTTTGGGCAACCTGTTCCAGTGTCTCACCACCCTCATGGTGAAGAACTACTTCCTAACTACTTCCTACCCTCCTCTACTTGGATCCATTCCTCCCAGTCCTGTCACCATCTGACATTCTAAAAAGTTCATCTCCAGCTTTCTTGTAGGCCCCCTTCAGATACTGGAAGGCTACAATAAGGTCTCCTCAGAGTCCTCTTCAGAGGTGCTCCAGCCCTCTGATCATCCTCGTAGCCCTTCTCTGGACACACTCCAGCACATCCATGCCATTCCTATCAAAGGGTCTCCAGAACTGGATGCAGTACTTCAGGTGGGGTCTCATGAGAGCAGAGTAAAGGGGGAGAATCACCTCCCCCACCCTGCTGGCCACGCTTCTCTTGATGCAGCCAAGCATAGGGTCAGCTTTCTGGGCTGCAAGGTTACACTAATGGCTCATGTTGAACTTCTCATCCACCAGCACCCCCAAGTCCTTTTCCTCAGGGCTGCTCTCAATCCAGTCACTGCCCAACCTGTATCAGTGCTTGGGATTGCCTCAACCCAGATGCAGGACCTTGCACTTGGTCTTGTTGAACTTCATGAGGTTGGCATGGGCCCACCTCTCCAGCCTATCCAGGTCCCTCTGGATGGCACCTGTTCCCTCCTAGGATGCTCCTTGGGGCATGAGTACCAGGGGCATGAGGGGCATGAGTACCAGGGTTTGGCACTTAGGAGAATTCCAGCATTGCTTGCACTGCTGGTTCCCCCAGCACAGCCAGCCATAGGAAACTTGAGTTTTCAAGTAAGTGCAAATTATTTACCATAATGAGACTACTAAAGGGAAAGGTGGAAGCAGCAAGACTTAGAGACCATTTTCATGCATTTTAGCAATATCAGCTGAGCAATTCTTGTGATCTTTCCTTCTCTACTTCTCTCTTACCCCTCAAACCTGGCTTTTCTTGATAAAAGTTCAAATGCAAAATCTGGACACTCCTGTCGTGTGAACAAGGCTTATATATGTTTGTGTCACTGCAAAGCAGATTATAATGACTACGCTCCATTCATTTTACCCTAATTAAGTTGGTGGAGGTTTCAACACAGATAGAAACTTGATGTGCAGCTCTGCCCTTGACAATTGCATACCAAAGAGAATACCTGAAAGCTCTTGTTTTGCTAAATATGCTATTTAATATTTTGTAATGCTCAGGTAAATACAGTCAGTAAATGTAGAGTCTTCTGCATTTCTATATTATTATGGAGGAGGTCATTAGAGCTGCTCTGAAGGAGCTTCCCCTGTTACGTGTCTTGCTCTGCTGGAGCATTTGGCAGCTACTGAACTGCAGGTTCCAGACCTACTCACTGCCAGCTGTGATGAGAAGACCTTCAAACTCCAGCAGACTCTGAGCTACAGGTCTGGCTGCAGGAGCTCTGCAGCAGGGCAGCAAATGTGACAGAAGTCTGGTAGTCAGGACAAGGTGAAAGGCTCTCTGGGCTCTGAGGTACATGGGGAGATGGAGAGAGCTCTGTGCAGAAGAGGAAAGGTAGGGAGCAAATGTTGTACCTCTGGCTGCTTTTGTTAACCTCGAATAAATATTACTGTGGAATTTAGCACATCAAATTGAAAGACAAGTTTCTCCCATGTGGCCATTGCTGGCTTTTTAGGTTGGTGTCGGATGCCTGTCTTCCTCCTCTAGCTGATCTGCAGAGATCTGTAAATCTGTTATTGCTTCCAGAAAGCCTCACAGAAACTTGTGTTTTTAGTTCATAACTTCGAAAATGTGAGGTCCTACAGCCAGATCTTAATGTTGTTCCAAATATGATTTAATTTCCACTTTTTAAAGATCTGTTGTGTTCCCTTTTTCTGACATAAAAATGCCATACCAGAAGCTTTCCACCTCCCTTGTGTCTCTAGAGGGATTTTCTGAGACTTGAAGGTGACTTTTCTGTGAAATGGTCTCAGTCTTATTGCAAAAATACTTCATAATTTGGACCCTTCTCCTCAGCCTCCAGGAGAGATCAAAAGGATCCCAGAAAAAAAATTAAGCACCATGCATTCCTAGGAGCTGAGCCTTTGGCAGAGATGAATCAATCAACTACCCTTTTATCAGGCAGATATAAACTGACTTGGGGCACTTCAGAGCCCAAGGCTAGTATAAGGCTGCTGGGTTAGGCTTTATTTCCATTAAAAAGCTTGACTGCAGAGGGAGACCTTTGTTTTCAAACAGTGTTTTTTCCATCTTCTTATTTTCACCTTCAAGCTTGCTTGGCCAGTTGGGTATGAAAAGCTTGTTCTTGCTTCCTAGTGGTAAGACTATCTGTTGATGGTATTTATGGGGTGCTAATTACTATCTGTCCTTGGTATTTATGAGGTTCCAATTGCTACAGTACCTAGGTGCCAGGTACAATATCAAGATAAGCACAAATGTTATTGATTGTGGACACTGTTCACCCATCCTAGTGCTTGGCCTCTTTGACTTGAAGACTTTTCTTTGTCCTCTTCTTCCTGCTCCTTTTCATATTTGTGAGGCACCTGAGAAAACTGAGTTTTGTGATCTGCTCTGAAATAACTTTGGGTTGTGAGCCCACTCCTCAAGGTGTTACCCAGTGCCCATGGATTCATCTTGGAGCATGTCACCCATCTGCCCCTCGTGCTGGCGGGTGATACAAGGTACCAGGAGCAGAGCCTGGGTCTGAACAGAAACCTGGGTCTGCTTTGCCTGTAGCCTGTTTGACAGGTGCTGCTGAATTGTTTTTCTGTAGGATGTTTTCCAAAACTTATCAAACTGAGGCATCTGGAAGAGCTGAAACAAAACCAGGTGCTGCTTCTCAGCCTGTGCATAATCACAGAAGGTGCCCTGTCCAAAAAACGTGGAAAACTTTGAATGTTTTGTATCAGGAGCTTCCCAGAAGAGACCAGAGAGCTGCTGGGGCCTGATTGCCATTAATTGAAAGAATTCTTTCTAGCTACCAGTACTAAAGAGATGTTTTGCTGCTTAAACTAGAGCCCTTCACCCACTTGACCAACACCTGTGGCCAGAGGCCAAGTCTCGGTCTGATTCGGAGAAAAACAGATGACTGGGACTCCCTTTCTGCCACTACAGAGAAATGAAAAAGAACCCACAAGAAAGTGGAGATGAGATGAAAAAATGCAGGTCACAGTAGCAGCTAATTCCTAAGTGGGACAGCCATAAGCTTCTTTAATGTGGATAGAGAAGGCAACGTGTTGTTTCTGTTATTGCTTGATTATGGGACAGTAGAGGTAAACTTGCTCACAACTTCAAGAAAGAAGTGGTTGAAACACTTTTAAAAACATTAAAAAAAAAAAAAAAAGGAAAGAAAAGAAAAATTGAAAATAAATATCTGTGAAGATGTTTCCCCTCTGGTATTTTATTTTTCAGTTCGGTTGGTTCCAATTGCTGTCCAAGGAGAAAGCTGGAAATACTTTGAAATGCAGAAGAAAGGGATTGCACCCTTGGTAAGCTCTGCCTGTGGGACAGCAGCTCCTGAACATGCTGAGAAAGCAAAAACAAAGCGTTGTGAACTGAGATTTATCACCTGGTTCCACACATCTATTTCCTTACCCTCAAATTGTCTGAAATGAAAAGCTGTAAGGATCAGTAATTACACTAAGAATTTTCCTTTATGTATCACCACTCACTCAAGACTTCCAGCCCACTACACAAATAGCAGTGAGTTACCTTGCAGGAGCCCTTCAAAGCAGGTAGCACCATTGTTGTCAGCTTGGGCTGCCCAGCAGAAGAGCAGTGGTGGTGGGAGCTGAAGGGACGGATCCCAGGATGCTGTCACCTTCCTCCCTCTCACAAGCTGCTTGTGTCTCTCCTGCTTTGCCCCCTCTCCTGGCTTCTGCCCTCACAGCCCATCTGAGGGCAGGCTCTTTCAGGATGAACGTGCATTGCCAGATGCTGTGGTGCATGAGGCAGACAGTAAGCAGGCAGCCAGCACCCTGGGCCAAGCGAGGCAGCCACCCTGCCCCTGGATTGCTGAGGGCAGCTGCTCCGTGATGCCAGGAGGTCTGCAGAGAGCAAACAAGTCTGAGGTCAGGTTATGCTGAGTCCCAAGGACCAGGAAAGCATCTTCTGTGGCTGCATATGTGAAAAGGGAAATAATTATATGACTAATTAACTGAGAAGTTAAAATGGAAAGCAGAAGTAGGACTGAAAGACAGAAGGAAAAGAAAAGCTTCTAAGATTTTTTTGTAGATGTGGACGTTTGCATTTTGTGTCTAAAGAAATAGAAGGAGAAGTTTAAATCATAAAATCACGGAACCATAGAGTGGTTTGGGTTAGAAGGGTCCTTAAATATAATCTTCTTCCAACCCCCCTGCCATGGGCACAAACACCTCCCACTAGATCAGGTTTCTCAAATCCCCACCCAGCCTGGGCTTGGACATTTCCAGGGAGGTGGCAGCCACAGCTTCCCTGGGCAACCTGTTTCAGTGTCTCACCACCCTCACACTGAAGAATGTTTTCCTTTTATCTAGTCTAAACCTACCCTCTTTCAGTATAAAACCACTACTCTTTGTCCTATTGCTACATGCCCTACTAAGAAATCTGTCTCCATCTCACACTTAAGAAAAAAAATCAAATGGGAAATGCAAAAAGGAACTTAGAGCTTTTGTGAGGAATAGACTGAAGAGAAAGAGTTACAAAGGCACAACCCCAAATTCAGATTTTTTTTCTTTAATGGTAAAAAAAAAAAAAAGAAATGAATTAGCTTCTTACTGCATGAAAGTTAACTTTCTGGAAAACACCTGAGAACGGAATTGGAAATTGTTTACCCTGTTTTTTTGGGTTTTGTTTTTTTTCTTCAGTCAGTATGTGAGGTCATTATTATAAGTATTATTTATTCCAAGAAACATTGCTTTCCTTCCTTCACACCCCTACCTTGCTTAAAGTCAGATGTATTTATTAAATATGTTGAAAGCCCTGAGCTGCACTGCCAACAGTCCCCCTGGACTGTCCACTTAGCTGGCCAACAGAAGGATGAAAGACATGGAGATACCCTCCCTATCAGATTTTTCATTCTTCTTATTAAGGAAAAAGTGGAAAAAGGAATAGGCCTTATGGTACATCCCAAAAGCCAACAGGTGCCAGGGAGAAATAGCCCTTGGACTCAGAGGCTTCCAAGTCCCTTTGTAGAGGGATGTCCTACCCCATCAGTGAAGCTGGTGTCAGGTGAAACTGGGGCAAGAAGATTAGTAGAAAGTGGCTTGCCAAGGAAGCAGGATCTCATTTACAGAGCCTCTGAACTGAAATTCCTGCCTTTAACTTTCTTCCAAAAGGCTAGGTAGAAAACAAATCTAAGTATGGTTTCTTTGCTCAACATCACAAAGGTACCTTCTGTACTCTGCTCTCTATGTTTCTGGATAAAAGAAAATTCAGCAGGCAATTTATCATCAAATTAAAGTCACCATTACCAAAATAAGTCTGAATCCAAAAAAGCTGAATAAATTTGATCTTACTTGTAGAAATGCATTTTGGGCAATGATAAAGAGCCTGGACAAACTGCATCTTGCTAAACTCTTATGTAGGCAATACATGTATGGATTTCAGGAGCAGACTGGTCCAGTGAGGGCTGGAAGGGTGAACTGCAGTGTCATGAGCTAAACTGGAGACAGAGGAGCTGGTTCCTCAGCCTGGAATGCTCCAGAGTCCCTGGAGACAGAGCAGTCAGGCATGTGGTGCCTTTTTTCAAGCCTGGTAAGAAGATAATGGGAGTGAAACTGTAGAGAGAAGATTCAGGCAATGTGATTAAAAAAAAAAAAAAAAAGCAAACATCTCCTTGATGATTTTGTGGCTCTTTGAGCACGATGGGTGGTAGGACAGGAAGTATGGGAGCAGAGGCACAGATAGACTTTATTAGTTTAATAAACTAAACCAACTTGCATATTTAAATACTCCATCACTGTGGCTAGTCTTTAGTGAAGCCAGGTCTTTGTCCAGTGCTATTTCTAAGGAGGATTTTCTTGTCCTTATGCTTTCCCTGCCTACCAGGAGTTTAACCTTCCTTCCCCTTCTTTATGTTCCTCATTCTCACACAACCCATAGGCACTGTTTGTACATTATTACTCCCCTCCCCCAAACTTTCCCTCTCTCAGTTGGTGTCACCACAAAAGAATAGATGATTACTGACACTGATCCTAATTTAATCCTTTCAATAATCTGATTTTTCCAAGCCTATTTCTGTCCTTGAAATGACAGTGGGGTATAAGGGGATACAAATATCTGAAGCTAAGTACAGGGACAATCCACACTATCCTACTCCAGTTTTGACCCTCCACCATAAAGTGTAACCCCATAGGCTATGTGATCAATGCGATCAATCTCTTTCCAAGAGCTGGTAGTACTTTTCATGTTGCAGGTTTACTCTGTGTTACACTAATAAAAAGCTGGGATCCCAAAAAAAGTTTCAAAGATCTTATAAATATAGAATTTTTTTTTCCCTTTGTGGATTTTTAATAAGCTTCTGGTGTCTGGAAATGATCAAGAAGTAAAGCTTTCACAGCAATGTAAGAAGTATAAACCCATTTTAGTTTGTTATTTCATCCAGCAACTTGAGAACTTTTATTTTCCGGGGCTTTAAGGTAATCAGCCAATGTTTTCTCCCATCCTCAATCTCCTTAAGAAGCTTAAAAATGTTTTACATTCAAAATAAAGAGAAACAAATCTGAAAACAAAACCATCTTTAGGGCTGCATATTCTAAATGTTCTTGCTGGACTATTTCCATTATTTGTAACCAATTCATTTTAATATTGCTCCTGTTTCTTGCTAGGTCTGCAGAACTTCAGTTCACACGCCAAGGAGCAGTTCAACCAGCAGTCAGCAGGTTTTTGTCTTTTAACCCCCCAGCCCCCACTTCTATAATTCCATGCAGTGACTTGTTTATATAACCAAATCCCTTTGTTTCTCCAAAAGGGACTTGGATATTCCGCTGAGCGGCGACACCCGTGGTAGGTGATGGTCTGGTTTTTCCAAAGCAAAGACTTCAGTTTTCAGCAGAATTTACATTCCAGTAATAAATATTTAAAGAAATTATAATGGAACTGAAGCAAAGAATGTCCCTCTGAAACACATGCACACACACACACACACTCGCTCACTCACACAGACACACGTGCACGTATACACACACAGAGGGTCAATTAGTCAGGGGTCGGTCACCCTGATGCAGATGGTGCCTCTATACAAACCCTGGAATATTCTACGTTTTCCATCAGAAAACTTGGCCACTTTGTTTTTTTAATACCTTATGAAAAGCTTATAAAATGCTATTCCTTACTGTCTGTGTAGCAGATCACTCAAACATCTGTGTCACAGGCATTTTCTGCAGCGGGATCTGTTTCTGTCCCTGAAATAATGTAAGACAGAATACAAATCATGCTGATTTCTTGCTGTCCTTTCTCAGGTATGAGCTTCAGGATTTTTGATCATCTCTCCTTTTTATACAACAGGCTAAAATTAATGATGCCAGTGTGGAAGTTTTGGAACACACTGGGGCTACACAACTACCGTTTGGCCTCAAATGTGTAGACTATTATTAAGCAAATGAGATACTGATGTGCTTTTCCACTTACAAAGCTTGTATTTGCCCCTGTGGGCATAACACCAGGTGATGTCTTAATTAATGATGGTGAAGATCATATGTATGACACAAACAAAAGAGCTGCTTTTTAAAAACAAGAAAAAAGGAAACATTCCCACTCCCTTGAGGGAGATGAACGAACTGATTCTAAAAAGCAGAACAATGAAAACCAAAAGGGAAAACAGAGAAGAATGTGGCATAAATATTGTAGTTACTTGCAAATGCTCCCCTCCGCAAACAAGATGGTATTTATTCTGTACAGTATGTTGCATCCTGCACAGCACTTCACATTACTCATAGGATAACCTGTCTGTCTTTACATTAGCATTGAACCATGCACACATTAGCAGCACTGTGTCTATGTTATCCACTGGCTGAGCGCTGCCTGCTGAGGAGGAATCAGAGCCTGCTGCCCCTTCTGCCCTGGACTCCCTTATTTCACCAGCAGTTTCACTATGAGGAGATCAGTGCCTGTGGAGGACTTTCCTTGGCAGAACAGACCCACTGAGGCAGCTCAGAGTGCAGGGGTCTGACATGTCCCTCTTCAGAGTGGCAGATGAAAAATGCAGTGGTCAGGGCTCGCCTTCACCCACCGTGTTCTATGCCTCTGCAGAGACTGTATGGTGGAAACAACACACTGGTGTGCACTTACATATCAAGGGAAGACTATTATTTCTGACTTTCAAAGCCTGAAATGGCTTTGATGGGTGGAAGCTGCAGAAGGACCTATGTCTCACAGTCTCGCCAAAAAAGCAAGTGAAAGGGATGAAGAAATGGGGACTGGGAAGGGGAATCAGTCTTGGAGATGTAACCTAAGTCAAGGAGGGGAGAGAGAAAGCAGCATGTTATTTTTCCATTCATTCCTGAATCCGGGACTAAGCACTTCATCTCCATTTCAATTTCCACTCTCAGTTCTGATTTTTCACCTTGAGAATCTGGTTGACGTGATATAAACACACCTATCTTTCATGTTGATCCTGGCTTAAATACAGCAGAATTAGAAATGGGAGTGGAAATTATCAAAGCTGGCCTCTTCAGACAATGACAGTAAACCAGTTTAGGAGAAATGGTGAGTGCAAGTACATGGAAGCATTCCAGCTACTCAAGGTAGTTCACAGCCAAAGACCAAAAGGGTAGCTGTGTATTTATGGCCATGTGAGTATAGACATGCATACACCAGCAGAGAATCAGGGATAACCACTTACATATTCATCAACCTTCCTTGCTGCAGCACTTTTTACAGAGCTTTGGGATGGATCCTCCAGCTAGAGAAGGGAAGGAGAAAGACCTCCTTCCAGAAAGGTGAGACTGCCTCCGGGCCAGGGGTAGGGCAGGAGAAGCTCCTCCTGCGAGAGAGGCAGGCATGGATGGAGGTAGGAGGTCCTCCTGCTTCTGCAGCTTGCTCTTCCCATGCCAGCCCTGCTCCATCTGCTGGCAAGATCAACGCGGAGCCTCCGAAGTTTGCCTGGTGGGTTCCAGCTCCTCCTGTGGCTTCCCCAGCCCAGATACCCTCCATGGTCTCATTTTATCTGCCACAAGGAACAGGGGTGGGGACAGCAGAGATTTCCCCAGGAGCAGGAGGGAGAACAACCCTTTTTCTTGGGTCACAGGATGGGGAACTGCCCTCCCGTGAGCTTCCCTCTACATTCTAAAATGCCACCGAGGTTACAAGAGGGCAAATTAAGTATTGTGCACTCTTGGGTATTCACCATCTGATCTACTGCTTGGGAACATGATTTTGCTGTTCACTTGTGGTCAGTCAAACCCCAGTGGAAGTGCCCCACAACTTCCCCGAGGCTGCACGGCAGAGTGGGAAACTGCTGGGGATGGGGTGGGATGGCAGCATCAGCTTCTGTCTCAGCAAGAGCCCAGGAAATCAGGGTGCAGCTGTGAAAGGCATTTTCAGGACAAACAGGAGCACTTTGCCTCTGGGTTTGCTGCTCAGCACTTTGAGAGGTTATTGTTTTGGCTTTACCCTCATTCTTCCTGTGCCTACTAGGTTTATAAGAGAACATGCTGAAGAAATATCTGGTTTTTGTAAAATATGGAAGCAACAAAGAAAGCTTTTGTCATGTCTGAGGCTGAACGGTGTTGGAAATTTGGCTCACTCGTCTCTGCACAACATGACACAGACCAGTTCAAGAACGCTCCCCTGTGAAAGGCAGCGGGATTTTTTAGCTCTGCCACATTACCACAGTAAATGGCTTTTCCTCTTATCCTGCCTTCTGCTGTTGGGAAATCCATCTGCACCTGGATTTTACTCCTCTTTTCCATATGGGAAAAACATCATGTTCATCCTCCCGTGGTCCTTCCAGATGGCATCTCTTTCAAGCTCCGTGTTAGAGGTGGTGAGGTAAATGGGGTGGGCTGAGGTTCCCCATGTCAGATGGCCCCTTAGGGAGGGAAGTGGGGCAGCCACTGTCAGACTGATGTTTACAGAAAGTTTAGTCTCCAGTGGATTTCCCTACTCAAACAAAACAATAGGAGGGTCTGGAGCTATATTACCCATGCTTCCTCTTTATTCTGATTTTATCTGTGAATTCTTGCAAATAATGAGTGACCAAGACCATTATTGTTCTGGGAAATAGGAAGATGAAAACATTAGACAGACCTTAGCAATTTCAGTGGACTTACTCGTGTTGGATTTGGTTATGCAAGTCTTTACAGAGTCAGGAACCAACAAACTACCTGTTGGAATAAGTAATAAACCTGTGTGTTCACAAAAACACTTGTCTTAGGGCTTGTTTTTAATATAGAGATACTACCTCAGTCAAACAAATGCTAGAGTTCAGAAAAAAAAAAGAAAAAAGAAAAAAGAAAAAAGAAAAAAGAAAACAATCATAGCTCCTCTCTTATTGCTAGAAGACCTTCGGAAGCAATCCGTTCCAGCTTTTCTGTGTCTCTACAGACATTCTCAATGCAAATTGAATGTTGCTGATTAATAGATCTTCTATCAATTGAATTTGAACTGAAGTCAAAAGAACATACTCTTTCATTTTTCTTTTTTTTTTCTTTTTTTTTTTTTTTTTTCCCCTAAACCAGCATTGAAAAAGATTATTCAGAAATCTTGGAATGAAAAGCGCTAGGTCAAAACTCACATTTTTCTAGCAAGTCTACAACAACTTACTTTTAAAACTTACATACCATAGAATCTCAATTATCCTGGAAGGCCTATCTGGGTTGTGGCTTGAGTATGCTATTCATGTGCTGCCAGCTTGCTCTAGAACTTCACTTCAGTGCCTTGCAAAACAGCTGAACTCTTTCTTGGGCCAGACGGAGTCCAGAAATGGTTTGATGGTTTGACCTGAGTATAGAAGTCCTGCAGGCACCCACTGGCCGCAGCAGAGTTGGGCTGTTCCTCAGCACCCCGAGCCATGGAGCTGTGCAGGTCCTCAGCAGTTCTGGCAGGACTCTGTGTCTGCCTCTGCATCACACCCCGAGCTCTGGGAAGTCTTCTTCATTTAGCAGTGTTGCCATACAACTGCACAGATCTGGCTGTGTGCTGTGTGGAAGTGAAGTTTTTGTGTATACCAGCTGCCTGTGGACAAAAAGCTCCTGCATTACTCATGTGTTGTTATTTTCCACTCTCTAGGACCTTTGCTTCTGCTCCTCTTCACCTCAGGTCAAGGGGTACTGTTAGTATATCCATGAGCTCAGTACCTACTGGTCTCTGAGGAACTTCTGTTCCTCATTGTACATTAATATTGTTCATATTTTTGGTGCATATATAATTAATAAACTTGGGGCAAAATTTAAAGGCTTTGACTACATTCTAGAAAGATCATGAATTCTATGTTCTTCGTGAAGCATCATTAAAACTTGCTACCCACGACAACTAATTACTAGGAGGAGATTTTACATTGAAAGGAGAGCTTTCCTCCAACACAGCCTCCTTCCTGATGTTAGAAAAACAAACATTCCCAGTTAGGCAAATAGGGCCATGTTTCCAAAGGGTTTTTTTTGTGGGTCTTGTGGCATTTATGTTCCTGTTGATCTCCACAATTCAGGACAGCGGTGATGATGGGAGAAACTTCACTACCAGTTTCCAAGAGAAATACCTAGCTTTGGGGAAGAAATGCCCAAGGTAAAAAGATAAAGACAAGGTAAAAAACCCCATGTAGTTTAGGATTACCTTGCACAAGTCTATCAATTCAGGTGAAGGTAGCTTGTAAACTGAAAGTCCCCCCCAGCCCCCAGTGTGCAAATTAATTCAGAATAAAGCAGTAGTAGTGGGAAATACATGTCCAGCACAGGAGAAGGGAGTTAAGAAGTGAAGCTACTCTGCAGCAACTCCCAATGTGAATAAGCCCTTAATTATTTCTAAAATCTCACCATTACTAAGCCATGCTTGTAATTTCTAGAGGCCTTGAGTTTCTGGAACAACTGGAGTATGAGATTCAATTGCGTTCACTTCAGTGGAGGATACAGTTAAGTATAGGCACGTTTGTAGGCCTCAGGCTAGTCATTAACTAATTAGTGTATGGGAACATTTAATTTTTTTCCCATCCGATTTTGCGAAGTTATTTGGCAACATTTGCTTATGAGCCTTTTTCCACCTTTTTCTCCCTTCCATCCCAGCAAAACCAAACCTCCATCAGAATCAGAAAGTGCATTGCTAGTGTACTCAACTCCCATTTTCCCCTTGATGTAGACAAAAATATTTGATGAATTTTGCTTTTTTTAGACATATATAAATATATATAAATATATATAGGTGTGTGTGTGTTGGGTTTGTTTGCTTTTTTTTTTTTTTTTTTTTTTTTTTTTAAATTACTAGGTTTTAGTGTTCGTTTCCTTCGCAGCCATACAAAACCTCCCTTCCCGGCAAAGGGCATGTCAGCGGGAGCGGGGGGGGGCGGGTGGTGCTGCCCCAAGGGAACTACAACCCCCAGTGTGCGCGGCAAGGGGCAGCCGGGGGGGGAGCAGAGGGGCAGGGGAGCGCGGGGCCTTCTGGGAGTTGTAGTCCTTCGCCCCCTGCCTGGCTGCCGGGCCGAGGGCAGCTTTCCAAGCACCTGTCTGTTCCGTGGGCGGTGGCGATGACTCCGCTCGCCACCGCTCCCCTCGGGGTGTTGCAGTGCGGCTGCCTGCTGGCAGCCCGGCCAGGAACCGCTGGAGGAGGCACGGGAGGAATTTAAAGGTAAGGCTCTTGCTGGTATTTGCTGTGGAGCTGGCGGAGGATGTGAGCTGTGAAATCCTCATGCCCCTCTCTGGTTCTCCTCGCCCCGTGCTTTTTTTGGCTGGGGGGTTTCGCCAGGTCGTTCCCCTGGCACAGCGCTGGGCGAGGCGTCTGGGCTTGGGGTGGCTTGGAGGGACATTTTGTAGCGTGGGAGCGGCGGTGTCGGGATGTCCTTGTCCCTTGCAGCGGTGGTGAGAAGTGTGGTTGTTGGCTCCACTGTGTAAAGGTTAGCGGGAATAAGTAATCATTGCATCCTAGAAGAAAGTGGGGGAGGGAATCTCACTCCCTCTAGGGACTGAAAATCTTCCTCTAGTGAATAATGGTCTTATAACATCCAGCTTCTGAATTGAAGCTTGCTTTCTATTTTTTTTTTTTTTCTTCTTCTTTTTATGTTGACTTTCTAGGTCCTAATAGAGAGAAATAGCCAAATACACATTTTGCATAAGTGGCTTTTTTCATAAGGCAACAGCCTTTGCCTGTGTATATTTCCTTGTTCCAGTGCTTCTGCTGTTCACTGAACTGGAAGCAAGGGAAAGTCTCAGGGTGTGAAGATCCCTACAGTGAAAATCCTTGGAAATGCTTCAGTATCATCCTCATGCTTAATAAAACAGAGCCGTTTTCAGGACAGCAAAGGGAGGAGAAACAGCTTTGTGTGCTTCATGGGTCAGGTAAGACACTTCTGAACATTTTGGCTGTGATCCTCTGGCAAGTAGGTGCCTGGGAAAGTATTCCAGCCTTGTTGTTGGTCCTTACCTCTGAGTGTAAATTTCCCAGAGAATTTTGGGAAATACTTTGCACAAGGATGCTCTGCTGGCCTTCCAGGGCTCAACATACATCAGGTGGTGATCTCTGATGCACAGGTGCTGGGTGCAACGACACAGTAATACCCTTATGGTCTTTTTTCGGCAAGTAATTTACTAATTATGCTAAATGCCACATTTGCTGTATGCACTCCTTAAGGTCAGTGACAGTCGTTCTCAGCTACTGCTTCTGGGGTGAGAAAGCAAGCAGTGGGCACAATGGAGAATGCGGGAGCGGTGTGAGAGTTTTTAGCTAAGGTTAATGATGCAAGACCCTATTTAAATGCAAAAGGTGAAAGCAAAGACAAGTCAGTCCTAGTCAAGGTATCACTCAACAGAAGATGTGAAAGGCAGTTCTCAGTACTGATGGAACTGTGTTGCCCTTTTAATGGTAATAAAGTAGCTTTGCCATTAATCTGAGAAGATTATGCGGAATGCTGAACAGGTCTGGACAATGAGGCGATTCCTGCTTGGACACTTGGCACCTCAGGGTCACACAGAGGTACAGCTTGGGTGTTGGGTTTGTACACTGGGGGCACCAGGGCCAGTAGAAAGCTACCAGATGAGTAGAAAGCTAATCAAGGAGGTGTCCTTCATGAATCAAGCATGCAGGAATGTTAAACATGGTGCCCTCAAGTGTTTACCTATACGGAGGGGATATGCAAAATGAGGATTTTTTTTTTCCTCATTCCTCAAATCTAATGTTTGAGGATTTGGTAAGAAGTAGTAAAATTTCTGCCAAATAATCCTTTACCTTACAAAATCCAGCAGCTGTAATGGGGAGGTTCATACAACTCATAGGTTTCTGCCGTATTTGATGCTTTCCCTGTTTAGAGTACTAGTGACACTGCTAACATAAATGTAATAGAAAATAATTTATAGGGGCATCTGAATCTGAAAGCATTCCCTACACTTTTAAGAAACTTTCATAAATGTGAGCAACACCATTTAAAATAAAAAAAAATGAGGACCACACGTACATGCATCCTTGCTGAGTTTTGGGTCTTTCCCTGTATGCTGACACCAGCTACACCAACTTAGCCCAGGGGATGAGAGCCACTGCAGGACTGGCAGCTCCATCTCCAAAGCAGTGGCATGGCTGGGGATGCCACTGAAACCCTGGGGAAGTGCAGGTTCCTGAGGAAGAAGATGGTGGTTGTGGGACCTCCTGTTGCACTGAGGCTTGTGTGAGCAGCAGGAGCTGGGGTTGCCTCCATCCCCTCCCTCCTGGAGGTGCAGGCTGTGCCAGCAAAATGTGGACCTCCCTACTCCACCTTTCCCATCATGTCTAAAACAGGCATGGATTTTCCTGTTTACCCAGCCTCAGAGTACCTCCCAAAAAGTGATTGCATCAGGTTTGGTTTCCCTTCCTCATAGATATCAGAAGTTAAACAGGGTGATGTGGCTAATGGGATTATATTGACCCACCCCTGCCATTGCTATGAATACCCAAAGAAATTCTTAAATACCACAGACTTAATGGCAGTATAGTTGCCTGCCCATCTTTGTCTGGCAAAAAGACTGGGGTCTTTTTTATGTTTTTATGTCCACTAACTACTAGTCCAAATTTTGCTCCTTTGGTAGTGTTAAAAATCTAAACACTAGATTATATATAGAAGAGAATATACAGGGAATTTATAGACAATAGACATTTTTTGCAAAGGATAACAATGTGATTTGCAATGTCATTTGAACAGCATACACATAGCTAATTTTTATTTTTATTTTTTTTTAAAGGAGGATGAAGGGGCTTGGAGGCTTGTGTCTTACTCTTACTGACTGTAGAATGGTAACACAACTTTTAAAAAATTGCATCAAGAATCCAACCCCAGTGTGCAAGCTACTAAATTTCAATTGCTGTTTCTATGTCATTATTTCAGTTGCAGTAACTCTGTAAATGACAAGACAAAAGCTTGCTCTTTCCATTTTGAACTCTTTCAGTCCTCCATTTTCACAGCAAAGGTTACCCTGAGCAATGTGTACATCTGTCTGTTATGAGTGTAGAAATACATATTATTCATACCTTGCTGATGTATATGCTGGAAAACAGAAGCTGAATTTATAGCTATATTTCCTCTCTACCAGGGCTTTTAGAGTTGAATGTTTCAGTGTTTCCATTATAAACTTCTGTTTTCTGAGGTTTATAACAGTCTTGAAGAGCGTAGCAGTCTTGAACCATAATAGAAAGTGTGTAATGTTGCATTTACAATACAGCTGTAACTGCACATTAAGGAGTGTAATCTTCTCAGTGTACCCACAATGCTCCAATAAGGTTAATTGGAGTTACATATATTAAGAGAAAAACAGTATTTTACCCTTGGAGATAGTGCTCTCCATCCCGGGAGCTGAGACCATCACACAGGGACAGAATGTGTCTACATGCACCAGACTTACAAAAAAATAATGCCATTCCTTCCTGTACTGTTAAAACACCTGTGGACATCTGCAAAGGCCCCTCGCAGCACCTCACTTGATGCCTAACTGCTTTACAGACTTGGCCAAGAGAAATCAAGGTAAAGGTGACTGGAAGAAACTATTTCATCCTTTCACTATCCCAGCCACAGTGTAAGGTTGTACTTATCTGACATTTGGTAGAAGGCAGCATAAGATGGCAAGGAGGTAGGGAGCTGGACTTGCTTTGAACCTGAAGCTTGGATCTAATCTGTGCTTCAGGCTGAGAGAGCAACTTAACATGAGTGTCAGCAGCGCTGAAATCTTGTGGAGACCAAGTTCTTGCTGTCATGTAATTCAGTCTTCCACTTAACCTCACTTTCTATGTCTAACCCATCGTTTTATTGGGTTCACACCCTTTTGCAAGTATCACTAAACTCAAGCATTCAGAAATCACAAATTTACTCTCAGATTCATGAGACTGCAGGAAAAAAGTCGTACATTTTCTTAACTGAACAATTAAAATTGTTGAATTCGTATTTTTTCCCTCATCCTTTAAGTTTCATAGCTTTGGAACATTTTTTTTTCCTTTCTTTGAGGGCTTGACTATCTTTGTTCCCAGTAAAACCTGTATTTGTCACAACTGCACCAATGAAGAACTAGTGCTTTACCAAAAACTGAACTACGCCAAGACTTGCAGTAGGAACTCAAGATTTGGAAATGCTGTTTTTGTGATTGTGCAATTTTTATTTCTTTCACTTGTTCTTTTTGCCTGCCCTCTCACGAGTCATACAGATCTGTGTTACAACGTGTCTGCTGAGAATGAGAGGGCAGAAGGAATTTCTGTTTTGGTGAATTAAGTGTATTAAGGGGTTAGCAGAAAGAACTGCAGTGAAAAGCGATGAATGGGAGAGCACAAAATACTGAACTAGAGTAAAGCCATCCATATATTACACAAGCTTTTCTGCAGCATATAAGGGGCTGCAATTTGCATGTTACTTATCTATGCTTCCTTTCATATAGATAAAAAGGCCTTTGGGAATATTTGGTATCATCTACCAACAATTACTCATCATGTGATTCATAAATTTACGCAGTCAGTGTTTCTCGGATAGGGGCATGAGTGAAGATAAAACTTTTCCTTGTCCTTGCATTTGTCCCAGAGTGTGACCACAGCTCTGTGTGTTCTGGTGGGTGCCCCATATGTTCAGATTTCCATCTGAACATATCTGCAGTTATGGTAGTTTTGCAATGTTTACTATGGGGAACATTTTCAAAGGTAAGAGAGGCAACAGGGCCCTAATCTCTCCCTGCCTGCCTACAGGAATTAGAGCAGCATTACCAAACCCTGCACTTGGTCATCTCCAAGAGAAATTCCCATGTCCCATAGAGGGATATTTCTGCAGCCTAAAAGAAAGGTTCTGTAGATGCCACTGAAGAATTGCTGAAGAACTGGGCTTAGTCCACAGTGATTACCTCAAGCTGCCAGCTTGGCTCTCTTTGCAGTCATATTTTCTTTTTGCATGCTGATGTAGCCTAATAGCTTCTGGGCTTTCTGAAGTACAAAAAGCATTCCTGTGACAATTGTATTAGTTTCACTTACTTGATTGGGACCTTTATTTTTCCTTTGTGCCAGTTTACTGCCTCTTCTGTGCTGAGAGGTTGCAATGGCTGTCCTGGTTTTGGCATCTTTGTACCGTCTAATCCATTGCACATTCTTTCACTCTTTCTTTCTGTTATTTTACACATCTCAGAGGGATAATTGTGCCCAATCCCTCTGATTTAAGACAATTAGAGATTAAACATAAAGGCAGAGCTGATACTACCCACAGTTCCTAGAGGGCCATAACCCACAAGGATGGTCTTCGTTCACAGCAGTGGGGCTATATGTGGAAGCATATATTGTTTGAAAAAAGAGTGGTGGCCCTCAGGTAAAGAATGCTTCTTTACCTCTTCTTAGGTTTGAGGGATTTTTGGAGGCTTTCGATCTCTTCCTCTTTTTTTTTGTCATTTTGAGTTTTGACAGGGTGTCGATAAATGTGTTGTATTAGTGAATTTACTCTTTAAAATACCCTACTCCCATGTGTCTGTCGTTATCTTTTTACCTTTTCCCCACCTTTGTAGTGAGCCTGTCAGGACCTTGAGGGCACCTGTCATGGTTTAGGCCCATCTGGGACAAACCAGACCTCCGCTCCCTCACCCTCCTCTTGCACCATGGGACAAGGAGGAGAAAATCCACCTGAAGGCTCATTAATCAAGACAAGGACAGGGAGGTTTGCATTCCCCAATTACGGTAACAGGCAAAACCAGACAGGTTCAACTTGGGAAGAAACAACTAATTTAATCTACAAGCAGAAAGAGAAAACATGGCCAGATCTTAATACCTTTCTCCCCGGTCCCAGATCCCTTCCCTGCTGCCTCCCCGTCAGGGCACAGGGAGGGGCAGGGGGGGTTCAGGGTCAGTTCCCCACATGCTGTTTCTGCAGCTCCTTCCTCCTCAGGGGGAGGACTCCTCCTCACATTCTCCCCCTGCTCCAAAGCGGGGTCCCTCTCTCTCCCAGGAGAGTCCTTCAGGAACCCCTGGGACATGAGTCCCTCCCACAGGTGCAGTCCCTCAGGAACTGCTCCAGCCCGGGCTGCACACAGAGTCACGGCTGCTGCGGGAGCAGTCACCTCCCCTGGCATGGGGTCCTCCATGGCTGCAGAGCCACATCTGCCCCTCTCCGTGATCCTGCACAGGCTGCTTCCTCACGTCTGCCCGCCTGTGACACCTCAGGGGCTACAAATCCACATTTACCCCACTGGGGTCCTTCAGGGTCTGTTCCACCTGGCCTTGGTAACTCCTTTACTGACCTTGGTGCCTTTTCTCTGGCATTACTCTCTCACCTCTTCCTCTCTTATGCTTAGCAGGTGTCTTTTATTTATTTATTTATTTTTCTTTTTTGCAGTTTCATTTCTTGAATATGTTACTCGCAGAGGCACATCCAAATCTGCTTGGCCTTGGGCAGAGGCAGAGCAGGGATTGGGACCTGGGGAACTTCCAGCAGCTCCTCACAGGAGCCACTTCTACGGCCCCCGCTACTTCCGAAACATCACTGCACTAACTCAAGACAGCACTGATAGATCTTAATTGTCCTCATCTGAGAAATCCTACCCCTCCCTCCCCACCTCCACAAACTCTGCCTATGGTCCCAGAAGCCCCATTGAGGGTCTGAGTCTGAGACTTCTGTTTCTGACCCTCTGGGTGGCCCCCAGACTCCACTCGCCCCTTGCTGTGCCAAAGGACCCTGTTATCTGCCTCCTGTGGTCAGCCTGACAGGTCTGGACCCCTTCATGAGAGCTGGTCTATGTGTAAGTTGTCCTCAGCTTTCATCCCAGCCCCCCTTCTGGCACTGACAGTCCTTCTCCAGCCTGCTGATGGTCCGTATCATCAATCTAATGCTTTTGAAAGAGTTACTGAGCAGCACATTCATCTAGCTTTTGGCTTGTCCTTTTCACAAGCAGAACACAGAGCGGGTGGCCACAGCTGTATTCCCTTGACAGGACAGTCAGATCTACCTCTTCTTGGCTGCTATTCTCCCTTTTGTCCTTTCTATTTGTTCTTCGACTCTCCTTCTCCTGCTCGGGCAACTTGAAGGATGCAGTGGCCAGGGTTTCTCTAGCTGGCAATCCAGGAGCCATTGTACTGCTCTCTGCAATGCCAATCACTGTGGCTAATTGTCTCTGAGGTGACTGCCCTGCTTTTAAGAAGGCTGCAGCTAATCTTTCTCTAAAGAAATCTCTTTGTATCATTTTGAAAGGATTCCACAGTAAAAGTATTGAGCTGCAAACTGGAGAGATAAGGTAGGGAATATAGTAGCTAGAGATAGTGCATTGAGCTCTCAAAATATGTCCATTAATTGGGGAAAACCAGGGTTTTGCATCTTTCTTTGCACTTTGTAAAGTGCTGAAAAGGACTGGGCTTGATATGTTTCGGTGTCAAGCCCATGAGCTAATGAGTGAAAGAGGTTGATAGACACAGTTTAAAGAATTAATTAATAAACCATTTAGAGAATAAGGGGCTTCTGTTAAGTTTTTAATAGTTCCTTTGAGCTGTGGTCCCTCACTGAAATGCCATTTGGAGAATTCAAGCTTTATGTTTGCTATCTGGAGTAGCTTTTCAATCAAACAAAAGAGGTTACGTGTTTTTCATGGTGTCTAAAAATTGAACTTAAAGAGAAGAAGTTATAGCTTACTGGTTCTTACCATGATACTGTTACAAAGGCAAACATTTATACTGCTCTCTTCAACTACAGGACTAGTCTAGGCAGGGTTCTTAGGCTTTTGCCGTCAATGTGGAGCTATTGATCCATGAACATAAATCCTTACTTATCTCCAGTCAAGTTTATAGGGCAATGACATTATAGTATTGCTTGAATCAATCAAAGTTTCTGAAGCAAGCCATAGAAATATAAACAAGTTACCAATTATTGAATAAAGTCAATTAGCTTAGAAATCCATGGCCGTAGGCAGCAGATGTTACATTAATTTCTGCTTTCTCTGGAATGTCACTGGGGCTGCAGGATCTTAGTGTCAGTATTAGCAAAGGTAACTTTATTTTAGAAACTCATTCCAAGCTCTCACAGCAAGAGGAAGAAACTGTCATTCCTTTTGACCACAAAATCTGTGCTATTTCTAAGTGGACTTCTTTGAAATAACTAGGATATCTCACAGCTTGTTGCTTTAGAGGGGACTTAGTACAGAGGTAGTACATTTAGTTAGCATAATGAGTTTTTTAGCCCCTGTAATATTGACTGAGTTTAAAGTGCCATAACTTTTTTGTCAGCTAAGATTAAATTTCTTACTAAAGGACAAATTTGCATAATATTTTAACTTTCCTAGAATGTTAAGCTGGGGTGCCTGTTTTTCTGAGAAATATTTAGGCTAATATAACCAGGTTCTGACTTAGGGGAACCAATTTAAGTATAAAAGTGTGTCTTTCTGTTTCTCAGTAGGAACTGTCATGAAAGCAGCTTCCTTAGTGTGGTTTCACAGTTACTGTGTTTGCCTTTTGAGACCTAGTTCACTGGAGTGAGTTTGTTCAAGGTAGTTCAAGAATCTTTCATGAGCCTTCTGGTGCTTCCATCCATTTTGGAAGCACGGCAAGACCCTTGTAAGAGGATTCCAATGTCTCTGTGGTCTGTCTGCTGAATAGTTTGTCACAGTTTATAATGCAGGAGTACAAAGTCATCTGATTAAGCTGTTTGGTCAATCCTTGAACAGGGATAGTTATAATGTAGTAAGGTTGTCTCTGTAAATCTCTCTATCCTGCTACATTAAGACACTCAGGACTTTGGCTGTTAAGGTTGTTTTAAATATTAAAAAAACACTCTGTGAAATGTGCCTTTGATCTTTTTGATTGGTGTGCCTTAATGATGTTAAGAATTCGTTTTGGCTTTGGAAAGGTTTTTGTCTTTAAGATAAATTAATATCATCATCAGTTCTGTCCATGGGCTTTGTTAAAACATACACATAAATTAGTCTCTGATTAATCTCAAGGTTTTTTAAGCTGTTCTGTGGTATTTCATTTGCAATACTGTGTGGCTAAGTTGTCTGTGAAACAGAATTTCCTTGATTTGAAGACCATGCTACAAATTTCTATAAAGAAGAACTGCTATAAAATTAAAACTTAACATCTTTCTAGATTTCCTTAGTCTATCATAAAATTTGAGTTACTCAGCCTTAATTAGATTATTATAGACCTAAAACATATGAGGTAGAATAGCAAAAGAAGAGTAAAATTTGGTCATTAGCAGGAGTTTGTGGTTAGTGTAGCTGGCTAGTTACTAGCTGCTGAAATACATGAGACTACATTTTCCATTTGATATGCTTTGAAGACAGGTCAAAATCCTTAACATGATTTAGGTCTACTGAGAAGTTCTATAATCCTGCTTTTTAATAAGCTCTGTATTTCATGTCTGAATGATACTTGTGTGTGTCAAGCATTGCTGAGGCTCACTGCTCCACTTATATTCATCTTTAATTTGAAATGCATTGTTTTTGGAAGAGTATTTACAGAAAATATTCCTGGAGTCCTAGCAGACAGGGCTTCAAGGCACGAAGGCTTCTTGGAAAAATCTGCACTGTCTGGGTGCCAGCTTTTTTCAGTGGAGGAACACTTCAGCTTCTTACACTTTGCATGCTACAATTTACTTCTCTTTTTTAATATTTACTGCTGTGAATGTCTGTGCAAGCTGAAGCTGTATCTGCATAGGACTGAACTGCTGCTGTCATGTAGGTCTGCCATTTGTTGGGGAACTCCAAGTCTGCAGTTCCGGTAGTGCTGGGAAAGGAAGGATGAGATGGGTGTCTTGAGTATGTGTGTTGAGCATGTTTGGATTTTTTTTGTTTTTTTTTCTTTTGTTGCTGAAATTTGTGTTGTTCAAGGTGGTGATCTGTGGATTTCACTTGCCGTGGGGGAGATGAGCTCGGATGGCACCGTGTGAAGGAGATGTGAACCTTGGTAGATGCAACCTTGAGTGAAGCCTTGTGGAGGCAAATGTAGATTGTGCTGCTGACTCATAGCAGTCTGACAGGAAAAGGCTCCTTCCCACTTCTGCTTGTCTCTGGCTTCCTCCAGCATGTGGTTGGTGAGGACTTATCTTTCTCCATAGTTCTTTGATACCATTACCATAATCACCCTGACCAGCGAGGCTTCACAAAAAGAACTGGGAGGTTGGTAAAAAATATATGTGTTATTGTCAATTAGGATGGTTTTATCTCATGTAAAGGACTTGTAAAGAGAGATGCAGAGCTGATAAATAGCTGGGTTTAATTGCTGTCTGCATCCCTGGTTCCTTTCCCCCTACCCTGCAAAACTGTTTGTGGATTTTTGTGACTCTTCATGAAGCTGAAGTCCTTAACTCTGGGATGATAGTTGTGTGTGTGTGTGTGTCTGTCATGAGGAATGCTCCAGGTGGGTTTTAGAGTCGATGTTGTGTGCCACCTTCTTGGAGGTGCCGAGTTAAAACCCTTCAGCAAGAAACAGGTGCAAAGACTTAATAAAACAAACCAAAGAAAACCCCAACATCAACAAAGGAAAATGATGGCTGTTGGTTTTGGGAGCTTGATTATGTGTTCTCTTCCAAATTGGATGCTGATGAGAGAGCCTATTTTCTTTTGTAATACGTGTGTTTAAAACTATTCATCCCACCTACCTCCAAGTGTGACTGGGAAAAAGTTCCTGTGATTCTTAAAAAAAATAAGTGAGGTCTGTGCTTGACTCAGTGTTTGCTGACAGTAGTTTTGCCATTGACTTTATAACAAAAAGAGGGCATAAGTCCTCTACGGGGAGAGAAATATGTCTTTTAATTTAAAAAGCCAAATAATTTAAAGCCCAGTGAAACTGGAATATTATTTCTTACCTTCTGCACTTGTGGTGATTGGTTTAGTTTTTTTTTTAAAGAGACATTAAAGCATATGGAAATGTAAAAATTTTTCTTTTTTCCTTCTAAAGTGCCACAAGAGCAGTTGCTGGTTGGGATTGGCTTGTGCCCACTGATTAGTTCCTTGTGTCACTGGCCTTGAATCTTGTTGCAGTTGTTCAGTTGTTCTTTGGAGAGCTCGGCAGCAGCAGCAGCAGCATCAGCGAACCGGTGGAGCTGTTATTGACCCAGAATAGCAATAGCATTGTTAATACAATAAGCAAGGTTTTCTGTGAGCTAGTGTGCTATTCTGTGGAGCTGATGGGCTGGTTAACACCTTTTACTTATTCTGCAAGGATCTGAGGCTGGAAGGGAATTAACATAGTTGTGAAGCACGGAGAACTAAAATAGCAGTGATTCAGTTAAAGTAGAGCCAAAGCATCTTAAAATTAAACTCCATTGTGTTAGTGACTTTACTTTTTTGATACCTATATTATTAACTTCTCTGATAAGAACAGGAAATGTAATACAGTGATATTGAAGAAGCCTGGCACATTAAATCGAAGCTATTATCTTGGGGTTGTAAGAGAAGAAGCCACCCTTCATCTGGTGTGTTATGGGAATCAGATGTTGCAGATTTTCTGTTTCTCAAGGTTCTTGTATAATTCAGAAAGCTAACTTTTTGTGTAGCTTTGACTTCCTTAACTTTCAAATAGGTTGTTTAGGAAGAGTGGGAAGGCTGCAGTATATATGAGTATTTCTAGTTTCTTGAATAACAAACAGTACCAGATAGTTTGGGGAATTTTGTCATAGGCAAGAGTGTTTGTTTGCAAGCTGCTGCTGCTGTAATCCTGGAGATTATTTTTTTTAATAATGGCATCTGGTAACTTTGTGTGTAATAGGTTTGTGGTCTTCTCTCATATAAATGGTTCGAGGTTTCCTTTGGGGTTGACTTTTTAAATTGGACTGGATCAGGTGCTTGAAATGTGATTGATGTTTGCAGGTGGGAAAATATGGAAGAAAACCGAGGAATTCCGATACTATGGACAAACTATTTCCTCAAGTGCACTCAAACTTAGCTGTTCATGTACAGGTTGTTCAGGGGAGTGTGACAGCTTGACTGTGGCACAACGTGGACTTAGTAGATGTGTCCATACTGATGTTAACCCTGATGCTAGAAACACAGTGTAGCCAAAGTATCTCCAGAGAGGCTGGCTAGTGGTACCTCCAAGAGGGCACTGCATTGAGCCAGGAAAACTTGCTGTGGTACTCATGGATCTGAGATGATATGGCCAGGCAGTTCTGTCTGTGTGGCAGATACTGAATTATGGACCTTTGTTCTACAGTTGTTTCTTCCTGCTCATTAGTTTGTCTATATATATATATGTGTGTGTGTGTTCTAGTAGTCATATTAGAAGAATTTTCCCCTAATTCTTCCTTTTAGTTGTGATAACTTGAAGATTACTTGGTTCCGTTCTTTCGGGGTTTCCGCATGAGCCCCAGATTCATTTAGCCCCAGAAGTAGTCGAGATAGATGAGGAGTTAGACATAGTAGATGAGGATTGGGTTAGGGATCAGCTGAGTAATCTGGACATCCATAAGTCGATGGGTCCAGATGGAATGCATCCAAGGGTGCTGAGGGAGCTGGCGGAGGTCATTGCTAGGCCACTCTCCATCATCTTCAGTAAGTCATGGGTAACAGGAGAGGTGCCTGAGGACTGGAGGATAGCAAATGTCACTCCAGTCTACAAGAAGGGCAAGAAGGAGGACCCGGGTAACTATAGACCGGTCAGCCTCACCTCCATCCCCAGAAAGGTGATGGAACAACTTGTTCTTGTCACTATCTCCAGGCATATCAAGGACATGGGAGTCATCAAGAGCAGTCAGCATGGTTTTATCAAGGGTAAATCATGTTTGACTAACCTCATAGCCTTCTATGAGGAAATTACTAGGTGGATAGATGATGGAAGAGCAGTAGATGTGGTTTATCTTGATTTCAGTAAAGCATTTGACACCGTCTCTCACAGCATCCTTGTAGATAAGTTGATCAAATATGGGTTTGGTGATCAGGTAGTGAGGTGGATCAGGAACTGGTTGAAAGGAAGGAGTCAGAGAGTTGTAGTCAATGGGGCAGAATCTGGTTGGAGGTGTGTGACTAGTGGAGTCCCTCAGGGGTCGGTGCTGGGACCGGTGTTGTTTAATATCTTCATCAACGACTTGGATGAGGGTATAGAATGTACCCTCAGCAAGTTTGCTGATGACACTAAGCTGGGAGGAGTGGCTGACACACCAGAAGGCTGTGCTGCCATTCAGAGAGACTTGGACAGGCTGGAGAGTTGGGCAGGGAGAAACATGATGAAATTCAACAAGGGGAAGTGTAGAGTCTTGCATTTGGGGAAGAACAACCCGATGTCCCAGTATAGGTTGGGGGCTGACCTGCTGGAGAGCA
Source organism: Calypte anna (assembly GCF_003957555.1). Classification (NCBI taxonomy): domain Eukaryota; kingdom Metazoa; phylum Chordata; class Aves; order Apodiformes; family Trochilidae; genus Calypte; species Calypte anna. The sequence goes on along the minus strand of NC_044244.1, from coordinate 57,560,250 downwards.
GTGTAGGTGAAAGAGACCTGGGGGTCCTGGTTGACAAGAAGATGACCATGAGCCAGCAATGTGCCCTTGTGGCCAAGAAGGCCAATGGCATCCTGGGGTGCATTAGAAAGGGTGTGGTTAGTAGGTCAAGAGAGGTTCTCCTCCCCCTCTATTCTGCATTGGTGAGGCCGCACCTGGAGTATTGTGTCCAGTTCTGGGCCCCTCAGTTCAAGAAGGACAGGGAAGTGCTCAAAAGAGTCCAGCGCAGAGCTACTAAGATGATTAAGGGAGTGGAACATTTCCCTTATGAGGAAAGGCTGAGGGAGCTGGGTCTCTTTAGTTTGGAGAAAGGGAGACTGAGGGGTGACCTCATCAATGTTTTCAAATATGTAAGGGGTGAGTGTCAGGGAGATGGAGTTAGGCTCTTCTCAGTAGTGACCAGTGATAGGACAAGGGGTAATGGGTGTAAATTGGAGCACAGGAGGTTCAAGTTGAATATTCAAAAAAATTTTTTTACTGTAAGGGTGACAGAGCCCTGGAACAGGCTGCCCAGGGGGGTTGTGGAGTCTCCTTCACTGGAGACATTCAAAACCCGTCTGGACATGTTCCTATGTGATGTACTCTAGGTGGCCCTGCTCTGGCAGGGGGGGTTGGACTAGATGATCTTTCGAGGTCCCTTCCAACCCCTAGGATTCTATGATTCTATGATTCTGTGATGTAAGTGCTAACAAAGTTCTGTGTTGCAGAAAAGCTGTATTTTGGTTACTTCAGAGAATGCCACTGTCTGTATGCCAGGGCACCCCTGAAGGGTCTTAATATTATTCTTCCATATTCTGTTTTATGGTCAGCCTCTCTTCCCCCACATTTTTTTTTGCCCAGACTTTTCCCTGTTTCCCATACTTGATGCCTAAGAACCTATCCAACAGAACTGATGTCTCAAGCAGTGACTATGTAAATATTTACTGGCATGACAGTCAACAACAGCAGAAAGGGGGGAAATTGCTACATCCTGCCATACAGGGAACCTTCAAATTCTTTCTCAGAGTGTGCAGTCGATGAGAGCAGGGAAAGTTTGCAGTTTGTGCTTGACTTGATATGTTTATGCTCTCTTGGTTCCTGTTTTGTTGCAGATGTCATTCATATAGCTGTGGAAGGCTTTATCAGCTCTTGAGAAAACTTTCCCCTGCACATATATTCACATCACTCAAGCCTGGAGCTGTGGTGGAGGAAAATGGAGCCTGTAAATCTCCTGTCATTTGCCTCCATAGAAATGAATAGTACAACTATCACTGTGGCTTTGCTGGTGGTCTTCCTAGTCCTGCTGTATTGGTAAGTGATGAGATGGACTGCATATTAGACAGAAAGCCTGATGAAGCTCCCTCAACATCTATAGAATCTTTTATTCTTAAGGTGAAACTGGAAGAGAATTGGCTAGAAGGGATGTGAAGGGGTTGGTTTGGGTGGAGAGACAGAAATAAATGCTTAAAAACCTCATTATGCTTCTTAGAAAATTCTCTGCTTGCAATATTTTCTCTTCAGGGCTTTCCCAGCAAACTGCTAAGAAAAATTGTCTTAAAAATCAGGAACTTTTATTGTTGGTGTCTGTAGATGGCAGGAACATTGTTGCTGTCCAGAAAGAAACAGAATACTTGTTACAGGGTCTTGTACCCCTTCTCTGTACTATGCTGCACTCTTGCTCCTTGCCTGGTTTCTTGGCTTAAGTTAACAGACACTTTCACTGCTGCTTTATTTTCCTCTCTTGTTCTTTCCATACTGAGCAGTGGACACAAATCAGAATAATAGCAGCCCTAATGGTAAGCACAGTAGGCATTAAAGTGAACTGTGCTAAAATAAGGAAAAAACCCCTCCCTGTCCAGATAATTTATTTCAGAAATTAAATTAGCTGAACTGCGAGTGCTTTTCTAATTGCTTTTACTTTAATACCTTTCCAAATACTGCTTTCCAGTCAATCAGTGTTTTTTCCATGTGCTCGAGAAAGTTTCAGGGACAGTGGTAGAAAAAGAACCTCTGATGAAAACCTGAAGCTAGTCAAGAAGAGAATTGGTGATGGCACCAGGAATTTAGCACAATTATAATAGACTAAATTATGGATAATTTCTGTATCTATTTCTTCATTCTTTGACCCTGTAGAGCTTTGTTCAACTTCCTTGCATGTCAAAGGAGGATCTAGAGAGACTAAAAAAGTCTCTTTTTTTGTCAAGCTAGTATTTGACGTGTGTTGCCATCTCAAGTAGACTGCTTTCTTAAAAAGATCTGCCCAAATCATCAGAAAGGTCCAACTCCTTCTCCCTTTGTATTTTAATGGGGAAAAGAATGGCAACACTAAATGTTTCAGTAAAACCATGCTGTTTAGTTGTGGATCTCAGTAAACTTAAGGAGATGAGAGGAAGGGCAAAGGCTCATTCACAGTTCAGAAGAGATTGTCTGGTGAAATCTGGCTGCTTATGAGACAGCTGAAAGGGCCTGGTGCTTCCTTGTAGTGCATGTCATGATGTGCCAAGGTCTCTGAAGACACAGAACTGCTCCATGTAAATAAATGTAGGGTACATTGTGATGCATACTTCTCCAGAGCCTCATTTTCTGTTTCAGTTTAAAGAAGGCTGTTCCTCTCCTTGAACTGAACATGGCAGTTTAGTGCAGACTGTGGTCTTGCCATAAGCAAACCTACCTCTAATTAAAGACTGAAGTCAAAGTTAAATGAGGCTCTTGGTTGTGGACAGTCAGCTGCTGGATTGAGTGCCTACTATATAAGTTTCATGAAGTCTAATTTGGGAGTGAGGTGGGAAATTGTCTTACAGTAGAGATAATCCACTCATTGTTTCTCCGTTCCTAGCTGAAGGCAAGTTCAGTGAAGGCATCAAGTAAAGGAAGCTGGAGTTTTATATGGGGAAGTGTTTTATACTCTTACCTGCCAATGGTTATTACTAACCAGTCTTGCTGATCTACACACACAGGTTGATTTTAAGTAGCTTATTTAAATATGGGTGCCTATAGTGATTCTTCTGATGGGAAGCTGGTGTTTCTTAAACTCAGAATAAAATGTTCTGGAACATATCTGTGGGCTGTTGGTAGGTTTGCCTGCTGGCTGTGCTATTCAGATCCATTTATTTTAATAAAATGCAGTGACTGAATCTACAAGGTTAATGATTTGGGGCTTATCTGCAAGGGTGGTGGTTGTTGTTCAAACCTGTCAATCTATAAAGTTTTTTACGTGAATGAGTCACAACCAATGCATGCTCACAGCTTCCTTCCTTCATGGCTGAAACCTTGGGTTTGAGGAATTGTTTAAAGGCCATGTAAAGGGCTGCTAATAGAAATGCAGGTCCCTAATTCTAGAGAATGTTTTTGTTATGATCTTGTTGCATACCCAATTGTCTGGCTCTTCTAGAAGTCAGAAAACACAAGTGTCATGTATGGCGGAATAATTATAAAGTAATAGCTCTTCAAATTCCTTTGATGTTTTCATTCTAAACCTTGTTCTCATTTTTTAATCACTTCTGAATTCTTCTTTTTCTAGCTTTCTCTGCCAGTGCTGTATCTTTCCAGAGGGGCAGTCAGGAGGGGGAGGAGGAGAAAGAATTGCTGTTTTGTATTGCAAACAACAGGCAACGTTGTCCATCTTGATGGTTGTAAAGGGCTTACAGGCTAAACAGAAGGCATTTGCAGGTAAAGAAGAGGGTTGGTAGATCTAACCAGAAACATAATATGGGGATAGCAACTATAGTGTTACTGAGCTATTTTGCTGAGCATGATTTTTGTGGGTAGGGCTACTCTGATTTTAAACTACAGCCTTGAGCTGCTGCCTGTCAGCTCAACCTCAGTGGCTTTTAGAATGTATATTGTAAGACCAGCTGTGATTTATCACAGTTCAGCTGGCGGGTGGTATCTTGTAAAGCTGTGATAAGACCAATTTCTTCACATTTTTGGGTAAGGTGAGGTCACATGAAGCAGGCAGAGAAGCAAGGGTTGATTGAGAAAAGGAGGAGGGGCTACAGCTGCATAAAAACAAACTTCTAGAGAAGATGCAGATCTTAAGAGGCAACTTGGATGATTTAGACTATTATTTATGGTACAGTGATGATCATCAATAACTTTATAACAAATCCTCTAGTGGCACACTTCTGATTTCTCATACATTTTCACCCGTGTAATAGGAAGGTGATGCTTGTAGTGTATTGTGTCAATTTTGAGTCAGTGGAAAATTCAGCCAATATAATCTCTCAGTGTTTATCCTCCACATGACCTTAAGTTCTATTAAATTAGCTGATATTAAAGCTCATTGCAGGGGACATTGGACTAAATGACCTTTAAAGGTCTCTACCAACTCAAACTATTCTATCATTCTATATGCTCAAGCCTCCTTGCTGTCCTTCATTCCTGCAGAACTTAGCTGTCTGCTTCCCTCACCATCCTTACTGCTTTCTCTCAGTAGGTCAAAATCTCTTCCCACAGACCTCATATCATGGATTCTTTGGAGGCTGTTGCTTCCTCATTGCTATTGGGATGGACAGTGAAAATGCTGCTATTTTGACAACAGTAAGGCATAAGATGGCTAAGACATAAAGCTCACTAATACCAGTGGCTCAGCTCTGAGCACTCCTAAAAAATCTCCTGTCTGTGTCCCCCTGACCTACTGTGATTTCTACTAGCCAAACTGATTATCAGAATAGTTTTGTTAAAGAGCACTTTCTTTCTCTCTTCCAAGGACTGCTTTCTCTATTTGCTTAATCTCTGTGAATCTCATTTTTTTTTCAGGCCTGAAATAAAAACAAACATTTAAGGGATGAATGAGGTTAACATTCACAAATCCCAGTGATATTCTCTACTGAAAAACAGTAGTATATCTATGCAAGTTATTGTTCATTTTCATTTCAAACATACACTGAGTTGGGTATACTGTGCTTGGTTGTAGCTGGAAACATTGCTTTGTGTCTTTCTTTTTGCTGTCTGGGAAAATGTTTGATAAAATGAAAGCAGGAGTTTATCTTGCTTTAAAGTTTAATGTACCATAAGCTTAGCATTATGAAGAAGCTGTCACAGCATTCAGATACCTGTGTTCAAACTGGATTATCAACCCCTTGTCTAAACAAACCTGGGTTTTTTTAGAAACATGGAGGTTGGATGGGAGGTGTTTGTTTATGTTTGTAAGATACAGGTCTAATTGCATGCTTTCAGGCATAGAAAAACATATCCTAGTGGTGTTGTTTTCTGTTTCTATACAGCTAAATCACTCAGAAAGATGCTATTTTTACCAAGAAATAATATTATGATCACTTGTGTTACAGACACATATGGAGGGACTGAGAGATTTGGGTTCCAAAGGATCTCGATGCTGTCCACCCGTTGCATAACAAGTCAATCCAAATGTGCCAAAGAATTTGCAGCCTCTGATCAAAAAGAATGAAAACTAAACTAGACATTTGCATGGGAATACAAATGCGGGGAATACTTAGACATGGGGTACAGCATGTGTTAGAGTTCATCACTTGATACCTGTCACGGTTTAACACTGGCCCGGCAATTAAACCGAATAACAGACGCTCTCTATTAATCTCTCTCTCCTTGATAGAGAAAGGAGAGAGAATAAGGGAGAGAGACTTATGGGTTGGAAACTAAACTATACAACTTTAATGAAACAGTAATGATAAATAGGTAAAATTACTAAATATATACAAATATACAGGAAAATGGATACCACATTCCTCCCCCCTCTCCCCCAATAACTCTCACGTCACCACCGAGGCTGCAGGGCAGCCCTGGGAAAGTCCAGGTTGGACTCCTGGAGTCAGCAGCAGTCGGGAACCGGAGGCAGGATATGGGCTGGCATGGATCAGGACCACAGGCAAACGAACGGACGGGATCCTTCCAGGATGCCGAGAAGGAAGGGAAGCAGGAAATCAGGAAAAGATCTGGCTCGGCCCTCGTGATGCCTCAAATTTATACTGAGTGTGACGTATATGGGATGGAATACTCTGTTTGGTCAATTCTGGCATCTATCTTGTCCGTTCCTCCCTAAAGGAGGGTTCAGGTGGGACCTCTTTACTCCTTCTGGAGGGTAAAATGTTTTCCTCAGAGCTGAGCAGTGTCCTTGGCTCTAGCAGTAACTATAAACATCAAGTGTTATCAATCCTAGAAACACACACTGTCTGAGAAACTTGCTGTTAATTTCAGCAAGTGCAACTACTTACAAGAGACTTAGCTAAAAGTAAAAGTACAAAACAGAAAATCACCTTTATCCTGGCCCAAACCAGGACAATACCATAACAGTATCAGACCACATCTGAAGTTAATCTTGGATACTATTGCTTGTTCGGCATTATTTTACATGTGTGGTTTTGGAAAGGACTCTCAGCAAAAATAAAGCTGAGAGATAATTTGTCTCCACATAAAAACTTCATTCTGATTTTGCAGAACTTCGCTATTTGGGCTTGATCTAGGCAAAACCGAGATCAAGTAAATCTCAGGCATTTTGTTTGCTTTTTTTTTATTTTTTCAATTTTTTTTTCCAACTAGGTGCCACCTAAAGCTAGATCTTGCACCATTTTTTGCTTCTCAAAAAAAATCAGTATTTACAAATTCTAAAACTTTGTTTGGTAGTGTTTCATTTCTAGAACTCTAGGCTTATGGTTTGAGTGCAGGAATAGGGTTGTTCTCCCTAAGGCATCCAGATAAGGCTCCCAGACACATCCAGTATCACACAGTACAAAACTTGGATCCTTTCAGAAAAGGAGTACCAACTGTGTGGGTAGGCCCAACTTTCCAGTTATCACTGCTGCCATCAAAGGGAAAGGGCTGCAAGAACCCCTGTGGCTGGAAACAGGCTTGGGTACAGGGCACCAACATACATCCATAGAGATGATACAATCACAGAATTATTTAGGTTGGAAAAGACCTTTTTAAAGTCATCAGGTCCAACCAATAATCAAATGCTGCCAAGTCTACCACTAAACCATGTCCCTAAGTGCCACATCTACACAGCTTTGAAATACCTCCAGGAATGGTGACTCCACTACTTCCCTAGGCAGCCTGCTCCAGTGCCTGACAACCTTTTTAGTAAAGAAATTTTTCATAATATCTAAGCCTCCTATGGTGCAACCTGAGGACATTTCCTCTTGCTCTATCACTTGTTATCTGGGAGAAGAGACCAATGCCCACCTTGCTACCACCTCCTTCCAGGTAGTTGTAGAGACCCAAAGGGTCTCCCCTCAGCCTCCTTTTCTTCAGACTAAACAACCCTAGTTCCCCCAGACACTCCTCATAAGTCTTGTGTTCCAGACCCTTCACTAGCTTTTTTTGCCCTTCTCTGGACAAGCTCCAGCATCTCCATGACCTTCTTGTAGTGTAGGGCCCAAAACTGAACACATTATTTGAGATGTGGCCTCACCAGTGCTGAGCTGTACGGCTTGGCTCTCATGTCAGGTTCAGAGAGTCATTGAAAGGTTCAGAGAGCATCCTAATCCTTGGATGTTAAAGCATGATTGTTTCCCCTGCTGGCAGAAGCTCCCAGACAGTGAGTGCTCAGGGTCTGGTGGTTCTGCTCTGCTGTGGGGCTCTGCCTTCTGAGTGCCCACTGGACCTTGGAGCTAGGCACTCATGTTATGGTCCCTAGTGACTTTTGCCCTGTTACTACCTTGTAGCTGCTCCGTTTGCACTGAACCCTCCATCAGGTTTACAGGGCCAGAAAGCAGGGATGTTTTGTTTTGTTTTTAATATTCTATTGACCCCATTTGTTTTTTCCCCCCTAAAATCATCATTATGCCAGTGGATGTCATTCTGTTTCCCTTCCCTTCATCCATATGGCTTATGAAAGCTAGTAGGATAACAGAAAATACCAGCAAATTGCTGTTGATGACAGAAAAAACCCAACAGATTCCAAATTGTCTTTGTCACGCAGCTTTACATCAAGCAAATCTGAAATTCCCACTAAAGTGTCAAACATAATTTGATCCCACAGCAGTGCAATATGTGGCCTTCTCTTTGAGCTAAATCAAGCATCTCTAGGTGAGCCTGAGAAAGAGCAGAGTAAGATACTGAATTATAATCTGGATAAGTGCCACACCACAAATGACTAAAGACTTTCTTTCTCTGAAAAAAAAGGTAGATTTGGTCATCCAGAATGAAGCCCACTGAGTGCCCTGATTATGCTGCTTTTAAGTGAACAAAGGTAGTTTGTTTTTTTGTTTCTTTTTTTTTTTTTTTTTTTTGAGAAGTGTAAGTTTTTCATAAGTTTTTTTTCAGCTTTAGAGTTAAATTTTCTGTAATGTCCTCAAAAGATATTACAGAACCTTGGTTCTCATGATAAACATAGCTCAACCTCTAGTTGTTCTTCACTCCTTTTTGTCTTTGCATCAGGCTTAGTTGATAACAATGCTTTGTGTGTTTTGTCCTGATTTCTGTCTCACAGGTAAGGAATGCATTTGATTACCATACCTTGTTCTTTTGTGGGGAATTTTCTACAGTATTTAATGGAGCTGTCTGAAAACTATTTTAAAATAAAATATTGACATATTATTGAGATTGTCTTTTATCAGTTCTCCTTGACATACCCGAAACCTTTAGATGGATTTTTCTGTTATCTCCCTAGGTTTGTTTTTGACTTTTTTTTTCCCCATCAAAAAGAGTTTATTGTTCCATGAGCTCAGTGTGTGCTAACTGCTCAGAAACATCCAGCAGAAAGACCTCAAAGTATTTTCTGGCTTGGCTCTGGAAATGTATTTAGTTCATTTTCACAGGAATAGTGGAAGACCTTGAGAAATTTGTGTTCAATGTCTGTTTCTCCATTCCCTTTCTTTATGTGTCGGTGCTTACCCTGGTGACAAATCTATGTGTTTATTTTACATAAATTTTTTATGGCTGGAATGACTGTGCAGGTCAATAAGGATACTGGAGTTTTAGTGCAGGGGTCATCAGGCATGTGATAGATTCTCTGTATCTATTCCTCTGCTAGTTTCCTCCCTGGCCAGTCCCTTCTTTCACAGTTCTTCAGAACCTGTGAGGTTGCTGGTCAAATTTATTAAGGAAAAGGGCAAATATGTTACATTGGTTTTTTTCTTGGATAGGAAAGGAGTTGGAAACTTCTCCAGAAACTGCTAGAAAAGGACTGGGAAGATAAGTGGGAACAGAAGGCTATAACTCAATATAATTTTGAAGTGGGTCAGTACAGATTGAGGTCAAGCACGTTTGGCAACGTTGCAGCTGGAGGAGAGAAACTGGTTTGAAATGTGTGTTGGGAGTAGAGCATAGGGCAGTGGCTGGATGTGACAAAGTGAAGTCTCCTTCTTTAGAAATAGTTACTTTTGGCTACTAGAAACCTTGTGATGCTTGTTACAAGTTGAGGGGTATGGAAAGGTTTAGAAGACACTGGATGCTGGAGGAGGTGGGTATCTGGTAACTGTGTGGTCACAAGCTCCTGTTGTATGAATGCTCTTGGATGAGAACTACTGGCAGAGTTTTGAACCTGTAACCTTAAGTGTTCTTTTAACTTCCTCAGTAGCAATAAATCTGATGTAATCTGTGCATGCATGTTTGTGGTTTCTCATCCAAAAAGCTCCAAAGAGCTTTTATGTAAATACCCTCTCAGTAGAGCTATAACAAGATGAAGAGGTCATCAAGGCATGTGGTTTGAAGTGTGGGAAAGACATGAAATACAGCCACTCTGGGAGAGGAAGGAGCAGCTAAAGAATCTTCAGTGTGTTGCATGCTAGCATGAGGGACAGAGAGAGGGGTGGTCAGGACTGCAAGGGCTTGTTTCCAGTATGATCTGTTTGCTCTCTAAAGACTTCAACAAACCTGTTTTAAGACCTGAAATACTCATGATGGTCTGAGGTTCAGCAATTTCTTCAAGGGAGACCTCAGTATAAGCTTCATGGCAGGAAGACTAGGTTTATACTGTATGTTGTATGTTTATTTTAGGATAAATTTCAGTGAGTATAGCACTGATCTTCTGGATTGTTTCATGTCTCTGAAAGTTATAGTGTATTGTGGCCAGCATGGGACTCTGGGCTGCCCAAATATTTCCTCAGTAGCTGGTCAGGTCAGAGCTCTGGCTGAGTGAGAGAACACAGTTTTAAGACGAGCTGAGACCCCTTGGAGAATCAGAAAAGACTTCAGATCCACTCTGTATGTAATGAAGCAGATCTGTTCTGTAGTGGTGTTCAGCAGCCTTCACTTCTAGGTACGTTTGCTGTCTCTCATCTCCTCTTAAGAGCTAAGAATAGGTGGTATGAAGATAAAGGATGCTCAGTTTTGTGATAACTATTCCTATCTATGGCAACAGACCTTGAATCTTTCAGATCTCAGAAGAATAGTATTTTTAATCTTGTTAGTCTACTAGAAAATTTCAGACTTCAGGTAATTTCTCACAGTTTGGATACAGTAGTTATGTTTTTAAGCTTCAGAAAGTTAACGTTATTAGCAGTAGTTAATGAATTAGTGGTTTCACAATTCATTTCCTTTTCTGAGATACGACTTTTGCTGATTACAAATGGAAGTGCTGTCAACTTGAGTGCAAAACCAGTCATCTGGTGTTCTCCTAGAACACAGAGCCCTGTTGTTAAATGAAAGAGACCATCAGATCTTGGGTGTCAGGCATGGAGGAGTGAGGAGCCTCCCCAGAGCAAGGCTGCAGTGTGAGCTTGGAGTATCAGCTGTGGACACAAGATGGTGGAAGGACTGTAAGGATCTGTGCCTCTGCAGGCCATGCATCTCATAGGGCCTGGTGTATTTACAGTGTAAGGATCTTCATCCTGCCAGGACTAAGCCTGGGATTTGAGACTGGGATTTAAGTAGTTTGTCCCTAACCTGCATCCTCAGCTTTGGAAGAAGCAAGATGTTAACAAGCATGTAAAAGAGACCCTTGTTTCCATGATACTGGTGACTTAGTTCCTCTTTCAAACCTTGGTTATGTTGCTGATGGACATTTTTTTATTTAATTTTTGACATTTCTAGGGATTTAAGGCAGTAAAGCCTTTTCTTTCTTCTCCCCCCACCTTTTTATTTATGTTCCAGAGTGAGAGCATAACCAAGATCTGAGCTCAGTGCCATTTTATATTTTGAGCAGAGATAAAAATCTCATTCCTTCTATAAACAAAACAAATCAACAGATGATGCCCAGGAGAACCATTTCTCTATAGCCATTTTCCTCCAGCTGCTTTCTATTCTGTGCAGCTAGCAATGCACCATATGAAATACTTGTATGCCTTTCTGTGTGTGCAAAACACAGGTTTCCTCCAGACAGTGGCAGCTCCATCTTAAAAAAAAAACAAACCCAAAACATAACACATTGTTTTATTTTACAATGCTTTAATAACAAGATTACAAAGAGAGATGAGATGTTTGGTTTAATAGCATATAGCTTAGCAATGAAAGCGAATATACTGGGGTGGGGGGACCTCTGCAGTCACAGCTTCTGGGTCTTTACTCTGAATGGGTTTGGTCTATTGCCATGGGAGGATGAGGGGCAGAAATGATCTGAATGAGTCTGGGCCCATAATAAACACGGGAGGGGATAACAGTACAGCCAAAATGCTGGTTTAGAATTTGCTACCCTGCTTGTGCTTCTGTGTGTCCCTATGTTGCTGAGGAGTTCCTCTCCAGTGCTGCAGTGCTCAAACCTGTTGCGAGAAAGAGTCCAGGAGTCCAGTAGAAGTCAATGAGAAATGCCACCTCCAGTCTGTTGGAAGCCCTTGTTTGAAGGCATCTCGCCTTTTCCATTTTCCTCTTTGTTTTTTTTTTTTGTTTGTTTGTGTTTTTTGTGTTTTTTTCTTTGTTTTTTTGTGTGTTTTTTTTTTGTTTGTTTGTTTTTTGTTTGTTGTTTTGTGTTTTTTGGTGGTATTTGGGGGGTTTTTGTTTGTTTGTTTGTTTTGGTTTTGGTTTTTTGGGGTTTTTTTGGTTTTTTTGGCTGTGGCCAAAAGCTATGGCTGGAGAAGGGCTAAGACCCAGCAGCCCCATGGTAGGAGATGGATCACATACAGTAAAGAGCAGAGGGTACTGGATGAGAAGCTGGTAGAGAAAGTGCACAGTGCTTGGAAGCAGTTGCAGGGCAGCCCTTGGCAGAGGTGTAGCTGGAGGTGTCTCTTATCCCAGCAGCATCCTTCTGCACATCTCCCCCTCCTGAGCTGTGCCTCTGTATGGGGGGAGAGTAGCTATCCAGATGTTCCTAAACTGAGGCCTGGGGGAGTAGTATTTATCCTTGCAGGGGCAGAGAAAGGTGATAAAAGTTTGAGCATTGCTGGGTTAATGGACTGTCTTTTTGCCATAAATAGTCAGTAGCCTCTGAGATACAGAGGAACTTGGAGCTAGCAGAGAGGCAGGAAGGCAGTAAAATTTGGCAGCACTCCTTCTGGTCATCTTGATAAAGCATGGTTTAGAACTGAAGGAAAAAACTGTGGTTTGTCATCAAAAAAGCTCCAGAGGGCTTTAATGTAAATACCCTGTATATGTACATGTATTTGTAAACAAATACATACACATGCATAAGAATAAACATACGTATAAGTTTATATTTATATATATTGATTTTTAGCATGTGACTTGAACAGCTTCTAAAAAAGCATCTGAACATAACTGATCTGATTCTTGGATACATCACACTGTGTCCCAGAAGCAACTCCCTTATCCCATCTCTAGCCAAATGACTTCTGGCAGCTAAGGAAATAACCTTGGGTAAAACCAATAGAACTTTTATAACAGGGACATTAGCTATTGACCCTGCATGTATTTTATGACACCACCTTGGGTTTGCCTTGTATATCTTCATTCTGTGGCTGATATGTTGTTCTGGGTTTTTGAAAAAACTGTGGTCTCTCCCCCCTACTCCAGCATCTGTCCTTGTGGCACTCAGGCTGTGGGTTGATGTTCATCAGCAGAGGATTGTTCTCCAGGCAGATCTGATCTGGACTAGGATGGGCACATGAGACAATTTTGATTTAATTAATTGGAGTGCAGGTAATGTATTCCATACCTGCTATGCTACTGGGAGAAGACAGGCTGTACCCGATCTAGTTCAAAGTTCACTTTTCAGTATTAACAAATTCAAGTTAACAGAGCTGACCAACGTTTTGGGTGATGTGGCTGGGATGGTTTTGATCACAGGCTTCTTGCCCTAAGCCTTGATTCACTGTATCATTAAAATATTCACTTGAGAACTCAATTACATTCACTTTGTGCAATTGCCCTGGTAAAGTTAGGGACCAGCAAGAAAAGATCAGTAGAAATTTCACCGACTTCCAACTGCATACAAATCAGTTTTTTAAAGCTGGTGTGTAAGAATATATTTCCCAAAGTGATTTGCTTGTGTCTGAACATTTAGGCTTCTACCATCTATGGAGGTCAAACTCAGAGCTTTAAGGAAATGGAAGGTAAGTGCTGAAACAGAGCTTTAGATGTCCCAGATGTTGGTGGCAATGGCTGGTTATTTTCCTGGGTAACATTATTTTGTGTTAAGTTATAGAGCTTACTGTAAAATTTAAAAACATTGTGGTAAAGTTTATGTGGACAACTTGCCTCATTCATTATCCAAGAAATTCTGAACTCTTAAATAACAGCTCTAAGCTGATTTACTGATGCAAGCCCTTTAAATTCATAGGCTGAATGTGGCTTGCATTGCTTAGATCAGTGATAAAGCAGAGTTGTTTGTGGTTTTTGTTTGGGTTTTGTTTTCTTTGGTTTTATTATTTCTTACCAGAGAACAGTTAGAAATAATTCTCTCACCTTTCAACTTTCACATGGACATTTTTCTGACTGAAAAACATTGTTAAACATAATATGGATAGAGTAAAAGAGCAACCCACACAGAAACCCAATCTGCACCATAAATCCTTCTCTGAAGTTGTTCACACTGGTTATGTAAATAAAAGAAAATTGATGCTGTTTGCAGGATTGTGATGATACAGGGGAAATTGCTCTTACATGGTAGAAATTGTGTGCACCTATGTGTGCCCAGCTATCTGGCTGCCCACCAACCTTTTTGTTGTTTTGGTTAGCTCTGTAGCTGGTAAACATACCACAGAATCACTACCTGGGGCAAAAAGTGTCCTTTCTCAAGGTTTTGAGATCATTAGAATCATTATAATAGCTTTATAATAGCTCTTTTGTCTTTTCCTTGCTTGACGAAGACCTTTGCACTGAAAAACATATTGCTTATCTTGAAAGGAATTATTGCATGTATTCAGACATCTATGATTTTCAATTGAATGTGGTGGATTCTCGTTCCCATTCCAACTAGTTTGTAGAGATACAGAGCACTAAGAGACATTTCAGCTCTGATGACTGTTGATCCCCAAGGATGCATCTGATCCATCTATGGGGTTTTTTTTGTTTGCAAATTGCATTGCATTTGTAAATAGCTGGTGGCCAAAATCATTATCAATGTGTTAATTTAAAGATCAGTCAGTGTTTTCAAAAGCTGGACAGTTTCAAGAGCTTTCTCTGAGCAAGTTGGAGGCTTTGTCTTTTAGGCTGTGAGCAAACGGTTACAAAACACAAGAGAGTTGGTAGGAGTTTGTGGAATCATAATTAATTGACAATGTTTTTTCAAACCCCACATTTTCCAATTTAAAATAAGCTGTTAAAATAATTTAGAACAGTGCTGGGATAGTCCCTTGACACACGTGGGTAGCTTTGGGTTAAACATATAAATAATGCTGAAAGGACTATATTTAGTTCCAGACTGATCCAAGGACAACTGAAAAACTGAAGGTCAAATAACAAAATGAAGAAAAGAAAATTATAGCCCTCCTTGTTCTGTTCTGCAGCGTGCTGCTTGGCAGCCATGAAGGTTCAATACGGGGGAATTTGTGACATCCAAATATTTATGATTTGTACTTTAAGTAAAGCAAGTAAGCATGAAGTGTGCGTACTTATCGACAAAATCACATCACTGAGTCCTGTCACACTGAATCTAGGCAGCAGCCCATGGGTATTGCAGAATTTCTGAGGCCTGGATATTAAAAGATCTATGAAAGACCAATTAATCAATTACTCCTTTCCTCACACTCTGTCTTGACCCTTGAGCTCTAGCAGTTTCTGCCTGAAACTGAGCTAAAGTGTAACCAGGTGCTAAATGGTGGCCTAAGACCCTTGCTTGTTGCTTTTTTTTCTTTTGTACAAGCTGTTAAAACTGTTGAAGGAGGGGGACTTCATGCCACTACTGACTTGGGAGAACTGAGAGTCCATGTTTGAGCAGGAGTTTGTTTAAACATCCCAAGCCCAGAGCTCAGTGCTTCCATTTGTGTGTCCAGTTCTGGGCCCCTCAGTTTAGGAAGGATATCAAGGTCCTGGAGTGGGTCCAAAGGAGGGCGACCAGGCTGGTGAAGGGACTCGAGCACAGACCCTATGAGGAGAGGCTGAGGGAGCTGGGGCTGTTCAGCCTGGAGAAGAGGAGGCTCAGGGGAGACCTCATCGCTCTCTACAACTCCCTGAAAGGAGGGTGTAGCCAGGGGGGGGTTGGTCTCTTTTCCCAGACCACTTTCAACAAGACAAGAGGGCACGGTCTTAAGTTGTGCCAGGGAAGGTTTAGGTTGGATATTAGAAAGAATTTCTTTACGGAGAGAGTGATCAGACACTGGAATGGGCTGCCCAGGGAAGTAGTGGATTCTCCGTCCCTGGAGATATTTAAAAAGAGACTGGATGTGGCACTCAGTGCCATGGTCTAGCAACCGCAACGGTGGTTCAAGGGTTGGACTCGATGATCTCTGAGGTCCCTTCCAACCCAGCCAATTCTATGATTCTATGATTTGCAGAGATGAGGCAATGAGCTTCAACCCATCAAAGCCAACTCTCCCATGGTGGTGTTTTTTGTCTCCCTGGTGAAGACACCAAGTGCTTGTGCTGCTGATCCAGTTAGGATCCAAGGTGAGAGCTGGGCTGTATTCTCCTCACCTCAGAAAACCATTTCACTGCTGCAGGTGACACAGGTGGTTAGAGCCACAGGGCCAGATTGCAATGGGCCATGCCTGGTTGTTCAGCTGAGAATCTGCACATGGTTGGTGAAACTCTGAATGCTCAGGCTGACAACTGATGGAGATTGTCAGCGGTGTGATTTGTGCAATCATGTTTATGATTTATGCAATCATGTTAGATGATTTTCATGCTTACCTAATCTTGCCAAGCCTGATCATGCCTGTCCTCTTGCACACCTCCCCAGCATGCCCAAAGCACATACCTAATGGCCAAGCAGGCCACAGTTCCTGGGTCCGGGTCCCTTCCCTGGGATATCCACTGGCCACTTTGCTTCAGCCAGTTGACAGACACTGATTGCCATGATTTTATTAGGGGATTTTGTCCAATTAAGTGTTTTCAGAGGCTTTATTGCTTTTGAACTTGTTCACACTAGGCTTCCTCTCCCTGAACTGCTTATGAAACCATATATATATAAATATATATATATATATATTTATAAGGATGCCTTAGCAGCCCTCAAAAATTATAGGGAATATTGTCCCAAGATATTATAGGGCACTTGTCTCAAGATGGATGCATTCAACTTTTAAACTGCAACATTCAGAGAAACTGACTTCTTTTTCTTAAATGGAAACCATGTCTTGGATGATCCGTATTTTTTGCAATTTCACTTTAAATCAAGGATTTGCACATCAGAGCTAATGGGAAACAATGATTTCCTTCCTGGCTGTTGTTTACATTTCCTAGGAGCAAATCTCTCCCTCTTTTAAAAATATTTTTGTGTATGCTGTATCTAGACATAAATCAAATTAGAAGAGGCTTAGTAACTAGGGCCATAACTTCAGCAAAGACTTAATCTCTTTGGAGAAGCAAAGAACAAATCGGGATTGTCCTCAGTCAGAGTCCCAGCTGATGCATCATTTGTGGTCTCATTGTTTCTTCAGCACCTGAATTTATTCTATGTTTCATCTTGACTGTGTTTCAGAATAAGATGTAAACTCAGTTATGGTTTAGAAGATTGATTGAAGTCATATTCTGATGAGGGCCAGTGTAAGCTGAGGCTGGACATTTGGCCTTAGAAGATTGTGTAAAACATTAATTTCTGCAAATTGATCTTTTAGCAGATGTGCTTCCAACAAAATGGTTGTTCACCCACTTCCTTTTTCTTTTAATATTACAAGGACCACTTAAATAAAAGGTATTCTTTCCATTAGTTTAGTTGTGCTGTTCATGTAGAGCTTATTTTTCTTTACCTCAAACTTTTACAGATTATTTACAGGCTAATTATGAGGAGTCCGTAAGTTTGGATATGCATCCAAATGATTGTTATTTTGTTTTTTAGCCACTAAATATTTGTGATTTGGGTGAGGGATCCCAGGGCAGAACAGGGAGTTGAGCAGTGCCACAGGTAAATGTGTGTGCGGTTCTGGCTTTGCTTCAGTATACAAAGCATGGCGCTTGAATGTGCATACACAAGAGGAAGAAGAGGAGATAAATTCCTCAAGCTTCAATTTCCCTTAGTGTTGACTACCAAAAAGCAATTAAAAGGGAACTCCCAGCCCTCAGTATTTATGGTATGTCACCACAGCGTATTTTGGAGTTGTTTTTGAAGGGCCATTAACCTCACTACCTGAAAGCAGGCAAGCAACCAGCATTCTTCTAACTGTCAAATGCAAGTTAAATGGATGCTTTAAAATTATTTTTCATCTATGAAGAATGTTTTGTTGTTCATATTTAGTCTGTAAGGGTGCTCAAATGCTCCAGATACAGTGAGAGGCAGCTGCATCAGGAGAAATGATCTTTACACGATGTGCTATCTAACTATGCATGCCCTTGTGATGGGAGGAATATACCTTTCGTAACAAAACCAAGTAAGAAATATCTTAGGAACACAGTAATCTTGATTATGATCTTTATTACCTTGCTGTAAAGCAAGAGCAGCACCACTGAACTCCACAATTGAAGTGAACTCTGAAATACAGAGCAGAATAAATTCACTTTATATACTTTAACTTGGAGAAGACAAATCTATATGGCACTCCCAGAAGGATTTCCAGCATTCAGTCATATATCTCAGCATTGCAGGTATACTTGGCAAGCATATTTTGCAGTAGAAATATCACTGCTCTTCCACAGAATGCCCTGGCAACATCCAAATTTCCTAAATAATCATCATACCTACTGTTCAAGTGTGTGAACACTGGGAACAGAAGTATCAGGGGGAACTTTTACAGATCTGGCAGAAAAGGCATCTCTCGGAGAATAGGAGACTTTCCACTGGTGCAAACCTTTGCTTTTTAGAGCCCTGTCTCTTTGCTGAAGCAACCATCTGGCCATCTCCGAGGGATGTGGTTGATGATGTGTTGCTGCTGGGGCTGGGTGTTATCTCTCCAGGTGTCTAGGAAAGCCTTGCATGCCATCACCATGTGCAGAACGAACAGCTACAGGTTTTTTAATGCTTAAATTCATTATTCAGGTTCCAAAATGTTGTGCAAGGTTGGTGGGGTTTTTTTGCTTGTGGTTTTAATTTATTTTTTGAGGGGTTTTAATTTATTTTTTGAACCCTAACCCTTCTGATTTTCTTTTTTGCTATTTAAGCCATAAACATGTCTTCACTTGCTCATAGGTTTTGGGGACTTTGAGAATGTTTTCAGTTCTACCTAGCAGCCACAAGCCTAGATATAAGTTTTAGTTGGATCCATTTTTGCATGACCAAACTCCACTTCCTTATGCAATTGTACATCTTTAATACTGATGCTTTCAGAAAAATCCCAGTAATGAAGGATCCATTACAAAGCTTTGAGATTTTGTTGCCAGGTTTATTCTTGTGGAGCAGAACCAATAAAACTTTAAGGAAGACGCCTTAGCCAAGTTTTTGAAAGTAGGCTATTTTACTGTGAAAAACAAAATTAAAAAAAAAATGTTGGAGATTGAAACTCGATTTAATTCATGCAACCATTGCAAGGTTTTTTGTGAGCTGGAACCAGACAAACAGGTGTCAGATGCATAGAAAACAAAGTAGTATCAATATGTTGGCTATGAACTGAGTCCTGCTTCCTCCTCCTTGCATGCATGAGTTTACAATGAGAGTTGGCAAAAGGAAATAGGTTTGCACATGATTAAATGTTGACAGCTGAGGAGCCTGGCTTCATGTCTACAGAGGTAAAATGTAAGAAAGGCTGCAATAGCAATGTGATGTTAGGGGAAAAAAAAAATCTCCAAAATGTTCCAGTTTAAAAAATACTCTGATTCAAGTTGCAAAAGGAAAATCATGTTTCCCTCCCGGGTGTGTGCTGTATTCCAGAACAATTGAGAAATACATGCTAACTGGAAAAGGGGAACAAGTTTTTCTCTTTCCTGGACTTTGGATATAGTTGTTTAGCCAACACTGAGAGAATCTCTGCATACTCAAAGGCTTCAGTCATTTCTGAAATATTGATCTGGGAAGGTCACTAAATTCCAGAGCGGGTGAGGTCAGGGTAATGAGATCAAGTGACAGGCCCAGTGGTACCCACTGATTTAGTTGTTTAGACACTGTAACCAAACCATGACCCTCTTGTTCTGCAGCCTCTTTGATCTAAGGATGTGAAAACACAGCTGCTTACTGGATATTGCATGTTACTATGCATGGAGGCGTTAGGGTAGCTTTTTTTTACATTTGCTTCAATTATTCTGGGGTTGGATTATAAAAATTAGCATCATCCACCTGTCCAGCCTTCTCTCTTACTCAGAGCCCTGTTTCCCTCTCTGTTGGTGTAACTAATGAGAAGACAACCACGCAGGATGCATGAGATACTGCTCCATCTGACTTGGGGATGGGAAAAAATCCTCCTGAAGGAGGCAGCGAGCAAGACTTCTAGAAAAAAATATATTCCAGAAAGGTATTGGTGGAGGGGGGAGGACAGAAAATTTTGCTGTTTTCACTCCTGGGAGTTTTGCCTAAGGACTAGCCCTGGATCAAAGTTTCTTCTAACAGACTTTAGGGTGGCTTTAGGTCACTTTGAATTGTGCATGGGGTGCTGGCAGAGGACCCCCTGGCTCACAAGCTTTGCACGAAGAGACTCATTGATGCCCCATTTCTTAGTACAAATTCCTCAGTGTCCCCTGTGCCCTGTGTTTCTCTGTGCGATGCAGCAGGCAAGGCAAAGTCTCCAGTGCACAACCTGGATCTGCCACAGGCTCTGTCTCTGCATAAAACTGCCCATGTTATGGGCCTGTTCAGGGATGAACCTGTGTTTATTTCTCTGGCTTTTGGATGGATGTTTGGTTTTCGACATCTCTGCAACACAGTGATTCCCTCTGGAGATGTTCTGTCATCAACTCTCCACTACCTATGCCAGAATCCACAGGGTATTTCCTTCCCCAGGCAGGAAAACTTAGGTATGAAGCAGAAATTAGGCCTATTAAAAGCTGTACCATGCTCTCATGGAAATATGTACGCAGATCCATATGAGATCATACACGGGAGCCCAGCTGCTTCCTGCCCCCAAGTTTAAACACCATGAGCACAATAGCAAAGTTTTCTGCTGTGACCTGGAACCACTTAGAGCAGAGGAGCAGGGTGGAGAATTTATGTCTTGCCCAGGGCAGAGCACATGGGCTCCCGGATGTTGTCTACTGTTGCCTTTCCACTTGCACAGAACCTGATCAAAATGTTTTTGCAGGCTTGCTCCAACTTTCCTGCATGGATTTTAATTCTTCATTTGAGGACTCTTTGCAAACTAAGCAGTAGCAGCCAGTGCTCAGAGAGGGCGAATGTTGAGAGCACAGCCAGGGCCAGGCTGAAGAGCCAGGCTTCTGCAGGGCTTGGCAGGAGCTGGAAGCCTGCAGTGCTCTCTCTGCAGGTATAAGGATTGGTCTCCTTTCCCCACAGCTGTAAGTGTAGATGGATTCAAAACCAAATAGGAAGGCAGCCTGGAGTGCCACTCTGTGTGTTCCTCTGAGCATGATTCAAAAGGTTGTGCTGGGGAAGTTTAGAGATGATTAGACATGCAGGCTGGCATCAGAAACACAAAGTGCATCCAGAGAGGCACCACAGCTCCCTATGAAGTCAAGCAAAAATGATCCCATGATGATTTCTCTCCATATACACACTCTTCCACAGAGACCAGTGTGGGGTGTGGGCACCTGGCCCCAGAGTGCTGAATGCTGAAAAAAATATGCTTGCTGACCAAATAATCTTGAATACATTGGAGGAGTCCAGTTTAGTTCATAATCTTTTTAAGTTTTACAGTAAGCACTAACTTCCACATCCTTAAAGTATGCTTAGTAGAAAGATGGTTGTCTTTTGAGGAAGGCAGGCAGCCACACCGAAGTAAAGAATTGAAGCACCTTCTTTATATGCTTTTTCTGCTTGTTTTTTAAACAGTGCTGGCTCTCCCATTTTGTATGTAGCATTTGCACAGTGCATGCATGAAAGATGAGCAGGAGAACAGTCACTCTAGGCACAGTTTTTTGCACTGTGCACAAAGGTCTGGAAAAGGCAGTTTTTGGGAATGCCTTCCTTCCTGTCACAAAATTGCCCTTAGCTGAAGAAAAATAAATTGCTTTATGGTGGTAGCTTTTTGTTTTTGCATGAGACTGGAGGTGTTTTATGGCAAAACTAAGTAATTGAAGTGCTCTGGTCTTTTTCTTCTGTTTGTTCCTTGTTGTGGTTACCCATCACCCGCCAAATGCAATTGCTAAACGTAGTATAACACCAAAGCAAATCTGCCAAACATGGTCCAAATTCATAGCAAAGCAACAAGTACTTATTTATATTTTAATTTAATGTGAATATTTGAGTAATCAGCAGATCATTGCTGAAGTGCCTGTCTGAGCTTTCATCAGGTTGATTTCTAATGTGGATTTGTATCAGAGCTTGTATAAAGAATGAGAGTGAAAGGAATTATTTCTACTGCTAAGCATTATCTGTGTGAAATACTCACCTAGAACAGGAGAGACCTAGCTGAACATTTCAAAGAAAAATAGCTTTCAAAGCATGCCATTTCTCTCTGTTCTAGGTTAAATGTATTATGTGGAGGCTTAAATAGCTACCTGTATTCTGCTCTTTCATAGAATGTTGGGAAACTGTCTGGAAGAAAACAGACATGTGGGCAATCCTGACTATTTAGCTTTAGCTAGAGTAAGCTAAGGGCTTTAAGGCCCATATTCAAGGTTACTGAAAGATGAGCTATGGGCAAAAGATAAGGGAGCTGGCAGCAGGAAAAGATAACAACAGGATAATGATGTAGCCAGCAGAAGTTCTGTGAGAACAGGTTTTGTGGCCAAGATATAGCCACCTGCAAGATATTGTTATATAAACAAGGGCTCTATATACAGGGAGTGTGAATTGTTAATAGACGACTTCACTTTAACCATATTGGTGACTACCTGTTGTCCTTAAGCCTCCATGGATTTTTCCACAATAGAATGCAATAGGGAATGGTAATTCACTTTTGTGTTTAATATTGTGAAGCTGTGAGCTGGCTGTAAAGACTGGAAGAACACTTGCACCCGGATGAGAGCCCTGCTCCTGTCCCACTGTCTGCTGAAGACATGGAAGATGTATGGCTGGAGAGCTTCACAGAGTGCTATAAAACTGTGTCAGGAGCATCTTGCTGCAGGGATCAAATAACTAAACCTGCCCAAGGCTGTTGTCTGTTCTTCTGATATGATGCATACTGATGATAGAGTACTTACTTCTCAAAGAAAATTCTGAGCTGGCCACATTTGAAGGGGACCGGGAAGTCCCCTTGCAAAGTGATGAGCAGCTCATGTTTAGTTGCTCTGTTACTTGCATACTAATTGAAAACATACACACATTCAGAGCAGAGAAAGGGTGGCCAGAGCATTTTCACACGTGACTCTTGAGGTGTTAAATCAGCCATCACCTTGAATTGCTGCAGTGCAGGAAATTGGAGCTGGGTCTTGCTGCAATTCAGCGTGAGGCTTGTCTGCCCAGGGAACCTCTCTCTGGGGTCAGTGGGAGCTTTCATGGAGTGAGGTTTCATGGTCCAGTACAGGTCAAGGAAATGAATTTCAAAGATGTTGTAGTGAAGGGAGAATCGGGAGAATGAAGTCAGTACTGAGGTGTGTAAGCAAGTCACTGAGCAAATGCTATTTCAGTAGAGGGTGTTAGGTAACTGTGGGGAATGCTGGTATTATTTTCTGCTTTACTAAAGATGGAAACACTTTGTTAAATTTAAACTCTGGCTTTTGCCTATCTGGTTCTTATAGCAACCCTGTAAAGTGCCTATGTGATATTGAAATGGATTAGATGGGCTGTGGTGGAGACTGTGGGATTAGAGCTCACTTTTCCACGGTCATCCACTTGCTCTGGGCTATGTTTTTGCCTCCTGTACAGCTGTACCTGGCTATAGGTATGCTCCTGCTCAAATTCTTTTCCAGAGTTCAAAATGCCATAGTCTTGCTAGCATAACATTGCCAGCCATGGAGCATGTGTCACCCCAGCAGGCTGTCAGTATAATTTCTCTTTTCTTGAGATCCTGGCATTAAGGCAAAGTACAGAACACACAACAGCAGCCAGACAGGAGATCCAGGGGATGCTCAGAAGTGAGAGGGTGCTACTGTGGGAGGCCATGTTTCTGTAAGCTTTTCTGTGAGTTTTGCTCTTCCCCATTATTACAAGCTGTGCTGGAGAGAAGGGCTAATGGACAGAGATGTTGCACTGTGCCAGGGCAGAGTTGTGTTCTTACAGAGCTCAAGATTATGCCGTATCTGGGAAGAAAGCCTGGGATTATTCAGTCGCTTGCGTAACTGCTTGTAAGAGTGTTTGTAATCAAGGACTTGGGTTCTGTCCATATTTATGAATGACCAGGGCTGAGTCTGGGCATAATGCCAGCACTGATACTGTGTGTGAGTTGCACAACTATTGTGGATAGATGACAGAGCTGCTTCACACTAGGCTGTGGGATGGACGGGACATCTGGCAGGGTTTGTGCTCCCTGCTTTGAGCAGCTCAGGCACAGTGGGGATTGCTACTGTATGAGCACACAAGCCCGGCACACTTAAAAGTCCTTCTACTGATTTAGCCACTATCTCTGGCTAAATCAGAGAGCTCTTTCTCTCCTTCAGAAAATTTAATTAGTTACAAGTCACCTCTTGAATTTATCAGGAGCTGGTCTCCAGCAAAAATAATAATAAAACCCTCCATCCCAGCTATTAGCTTGCTTGAATATAATTGACTCTTTTTGCCTTTCATTAATGGCATATGGATACAAAGTCTTTACTGTACTTGTTGAAATGTTGGGCAAAGTGTTGCAATTAGTTCCACAGCTGCTTTGGTCATTGATGTTAAATGCTCCTGCTTCTCTAGAGGCCACTTTAAATGTGAACCCAATCCAGGCCATTATTACCAAAGCCTTTTGCTTTCACCCTCAGTGGAAGGTGTGGAAGCCTTGATGTTACCTAGAGGAGAAAAGTAGCAAAACTCTCCTGTGTTTGTTTCACTTACACCTCAAGGCTCTGCTCTGCCATGTGGTCTCCCTGCACCACTGCTGGGCATCCCATCAGGGATCTGTGTATAGCTCTCACACTGCAGTTACCACTTTGCAATGATCAAGTCACAGCTGGTCTTTGTGTTGTATTTTCCTCCCCTTCAATGTCCCCTGTGTCATGCGTCCAGGTGACAGTCCCTGCTGACAGGACTAGCTCCCAGTGCTGGTCTTCAGCCCCTCCTACAAGTAACCAGGATCCTCTCAGCCTCCTGTGTCTGCTTGTGCAAGACAGAAAGCAGAGAAATCTTCCTGCTCTGCAATCCTATGATCTAAAGCAGAGGACTGCTGGGACTGCTGTATTAATTATTATCTAATAGTTGTTGGCCAGTATCCTGGATGGAGGCTTTGCTTGCTGTACTGACATCTAGCCAGTTTGGGTAAATACTGGATTGCGTAAGAGAGAAGCAGTGAGAAAATATCACACTAATCTCTCAGAAACAGCCTGAGATGTATGACTTCTTTGCCTTGTCCTAAATGAATTAACACTGTCGTAGAAAGTGGAAAAAACCCAAGTCTCCTTGTGCTTCCTACTTGTACAGAGTAAGAGAGGAATTTTCCCTTCCTGACCACATGTTGTCATGTCATTGGATCCCTTCTGAAATGACACAGAATTAAGGATATAGAGTAATGTTCCTGTGGTAGCGAAAGATACTTATGCTCTAATTTCACTTCCTTACACTAAATAATCTCTTTTTTTCAAGAAACACAGTTCCAAGTTAGTGGGAAGTTGCCCTGTTTATTTCCAGCAAATACAAGTAAGTACAGACAACAAAGAGCAGTTTATTTTAAGGGGAAATATAATTCCCAATTTTAGCATGCTGTCGGTCATCTGGTCACAGAAATATTCTGTTGTTTCTCTTCTGGAGATGCAACAGAATTCCCTCGGTTCCTTCTAGAAATGTGCATGTACAAAGCACCCAGCAATAGAGCTCTGAAGGACCTCATCTTTCTTTCAAAGTAGCTGCTTATCCAACTCCTTTTCAAGTATATTTTTGCCCAAAACCAGGATTCAGCATGTTGGTTGTGCCCTCTGCTTGAATAGTTTTTAATTCTTCATAGCTCTCTGGCTGGACCAGTGAGACCGCATCATCCCCATCAGCAGCAGGAGCACAATTCAGCCCTAAAGAGTGCACTTCCTCATGGTGGTCTGTCAGCAATTAGCAGGAATGACACTTCCCTTTGAAAACTAACCCTTTTTAGGAGGAAGACGGTGGCTGCTAGTTTTAGAGAGCAAAAAATGCAATTATCTTTACCAAAGGAAGGGAGCAGCTATAACAGAATTTTTTTATCAGGCTAATTTTTAGACTATTTGGGTAATTCAGTGATTATTACTGCACAGCTCTTTTTCCTTAGGGGATGCTAGGCTGTTCCAAAAGCATTTGTTAGTTTACTTAGACATTAAAGGGGTCCTTATGAATTTAGATTATGCTAAAGTACTTCAAAGTGTCCCTAGAGGTGCAAGCTGCTTTGAACTTAACCTTTTCTGCCCAGTGTTGTCATATGTGTGAGCCCAAAGACTGTAAGCAAGAGGTCGGTGATTCTCAGTCTTTTTCATACTCTGACCTATGTTATAACAGGAAAAAATAAACAAACCAGCTTCCCTCTGATCTAGCCAAGAAGAATGAGAAGAAGGTTTCAGTGGGCCTCTTTGTAACTCTCTTCTTAACCTACTAACTCTCCTGACCCATTAAATGGGACAAGCAGGGAAAAAACAAACAAACCCAACTTTAAATACCCATTGCCTTATTTCTAACTGATTTCCTTTAAAATATGTTTGGTCCTCAGGGCATCTTGAGATCTCAAGTTTCGTTGTTTTTTTTTTTTTTAATATAAAATTTGAATAATGAAGCATGTGAGACAGTTACGTGGAAAAACACAAGCTTTAATAAAGCTGGTCATGCTTCTTGTGAGCTGTGTATATCACACAAAAATGTGTGGCTGGATCCTCCTCTGGGGCTGTTCAAAATAACTGCAGTGACTCCAGCAGTGCTGTGCTGATTTACGTGAGGTGAGAATCTGGCTCACATCCCGCATTATCTTGCAATGTGACTGTAAGGCTGTAATGCAATCTTATGCACCTCGTTGGGTTCAGGGGCAAAATAAGTGCCCATGTTTATTTTTAGAAAAGCACGTCATCAGAGAGGTTCATATGATTCTCTCTCATAAAAATATATATATATTTTTTTGATTGCTGTTGAGCTCTTTTGGTGCTTGGAGACTTAAAAAAGAATAATTCAGTATTTTTCTTCACTCAGGTAGCTGGATAGTTTGTTTTTTCCCCTTTCTATTGCTTCATGGTGTTGGAGGTTATACAGGCCAGACATTATTTTGCACATGATGCAACACAGCTCTTGTTTTTCTTGAAAGGTGGGTCCGACTGCACTTTTTTTTCTTTTTTAGTTTTCAGGTGTCTCTACAGAGTCTGCATTCTCCTTCACTCTTTAAAATAGAAGTTGGACTGCTTGAGGGTTTTGTGGGTCATGGACTTCTCATTTTCCCATCTGAAATCTGAGCCCTCAGACCTTACAGTCATCTTGGCTACAGATAATCGTGACGGTTGTTTTTCCCTTTTTGACCCTTTGCTTCAGTCCCTGGGCTACAAAGGAAGCATGAGGGCTACTGGTGTCCTTGGGATCAGGGTCTGTTACTGATCAAAAAGCCTCCTGGACGTGTACATCCTGTCTATGTGCCAATATCTCTCCTAATAGCATTAGGGAGGATGAAATTTGGAGTGTAAGTTATTTCTGTAAGCAGAAAGTGCTGCCTGTTTCCCCGTGAGGCATGAGCAGCCTTTTAAGAACGTTTGGAAGCGTGAAGCAACAAGGTACTACTGGGTGTTATCATCAGCATTCTTCTTGAAACTATTTTTATTTGCACATACTTTATCTCCAGCATTTCTTTAGTCTGAGAAGACCAAGCAGATGCCACATGCACCGTTTAGCCCGGACGGCCAGATGACACAGTGCTGTTTTGACTCGAAAGTCAGACTTCTGCTAAGCATCAAGGGGCAAACCTTTATCTCTGCACGTAGTGCTGAGGGGTATAGGGAAGAATTAACTCCCTCAGTCAGTGGAGCTGATCTAGATTTTCCATTGCAGTATTTAACTGTGAGCCTACTAGATACAAGGCTCTTTTCTCTGACACAGCTTTGTGACCTTCTATGAAACTTAGATCTACCACCCCTGTCCCAGTACCTCTCCACCATCTATTTCTCCTCTGAAATTCAACTACTGCAAAGAAAGTGCAGAAGCCTCTGCTCAATACTCAGATAAAGGTAAATGAAAAGTCTTTGCATTCTATCCCAGCTCTTAATGAAGTGCAATCACCACCTTGATCCTGCTGGAATGAAGATTGCCAGTGCCCCAGAGAAAGCGACTGGCTTGCCCCCAAGATGTGTGTAAACCATAAAGGTCGTTCTTGAAATGAAGAGCTTTGTAATAAGAATTTGTCAGTAGATTGTAATGTATTGAGTCAATTGGACTGACATGGGTTCTGGGTTGCAGCTTGCTGTTAAGGGCAAATTCTTGTCCCCTACCAAAATCCTTTTAAAAATATCTTTTAAAGCATGAGGTAATCTTGTTCTGTGGAAAGTTTAGTGCATTTGTCTTCCCTGCTGCAAGATAAGCATAAATTAGGCTGTGTTATGATAGAGGTGCTCACTGAAACAAATTCCTAATAAAAGAATAAACACGGAAGCCATCTGTCTGTACCCTCCACATTCCTAAGTGAAGCCTTCCTACTAGCACAACTTGGAAGGGAACTGGTGGGGTGGACAGGGGATTCTGCTTGATAGTAAGCACCAAAAAATAAGGAGAGATGCGTTGAAGTTAATTCTACTTCCCAAAAAGTAAGTCAGATTCCCACTGTACTTTTATTATGCCAGCCAAACTAATCCAAATCTCATAAGCCTTTGCTTTCAAAAGCTGGGGCACTCCAGCAATGTGAAAAGCTTCTTCCACTAGATCAGATGTGCAACTTTCTTGTTGCTGTGTTGTCCAGAGTTTAGCCACTGAAGCCGTACATTTGTCTGCCCTATCTCCAAAGAAAATCCCACTGTCAGAAATGAAACAGTTTGTAACAGGTCCAAATTAAAGTACATAATTCTTTCTAGGTTAAATTATGCATAGCTTTTCCCTGGGTTTGATGGTGGCTTGCAGTCTGTCTTGTCCAACCAGAAGACTGCATTTAAATAATGCTTGGTAAATGGATGCTTGTTATAAATGTCAAGAGCTTAAGAGGAGTATGCACTGACGAAGGACAGAAGAGGTTTGACCAGTTTCATCCACAGTTCTAAATTATTGATCCTGAAAACAGAATCAGCTGCTGAGCAGTGTTTAGATTTGAAAGTGTGGGCATTAAGAAGTGAAAGGTGACATTCCTTTAGAGAAGTTACTCTAACACAGCACAGAATTGTACTTCTGATACTGGTTTCTGCAACACATTTTGCCTTAAGACTTCAACTACACAGTAAAAAACCCCTGAAATTCTTTTAAGAACATTGGTTTTTGTAGTGAAATGAGGCAATCAGGTGTGGCTAATTACGAGGTGGGAGGCGTGAGCTTGTGCCAAGCCCACCTGTGCCCCATTAAGGCCTACCCCAGCTGCGCATGAGCAGGATTGGGCAACCAATAAAAGGTGACCTTCCGAGTGAATGCCCAGCTCACTCTCGAGGAGCCAGAGGAGGAGGTGGGCTGAGTCTGAAACAGAAGCATGGAACAAGGCCAGCCAAGTCTAAAGGCGACAAGATCAGAGCACTGTTTGTGCACCCCAACAAGAACACCTGCTTGACTTCGAAGCGCCGCACCCCGAGAAAGGTTTCGTCTGCTACAGTTTTTCCAATTTGAAGGTGGGAGAGCTTCAACAAAGGGTAAGGATTTGCCACTGGTGCACAAGTCCTCTTGTCAGAGGACTAAGAGGTCAGAGCTAAGAGTGGAGCTAGAATTTTGGGCTTTCTTGTCAGTGTGCTAGATCTTATGCATGGCATTGTATTGTGTTTGTGTGAAAAATGAGTACCACGAAACTATCTTTTCTCCCCAGTGTAGCTGCAGTGTTTCCTGAATATTGATAACAAAGTGAAGCGTCAAGAATAAATTCTAGGACCCATATTTCAATTGTTCTGCAGATGGTGATTACAGAACAAGGGGAAAGTTGTGGTTGCAGTGAGTGGCCTGTCACTGTCTGAAAGCTGCCTGGGCTTGTCTGTGCCTTACTTGCCCTGCATTAGATGGGCTGAACTGAGTTCCTAGTGCATGTGATGGTCTCCTACATAAATGACTTGGGCTGGAAGGAAGACTATGTGGTGTTCATCTCAAATTCATGGCCATCCTGGGCTGGTTTTGAGAAGGCAGGCTGCCAGTGCTAGGTGGCTGCTGTTACTCTGTACTGTTAGAGAAAACCTTGCTTCTTCTCATGTTTCATTGCTTGCCAATTTGCTCCTGATCCATATAGCTTGTTTTACCATGAGAGCCCCATTCTGAATGATTAACACCAGTATTTGCCCTTGCAGAATGCAGGTGCCCAGAACAGGAGAGTCTGTGGCCCAAGGTTTCTGGTGCACCTTGTTTCCTGACCCATACAAGAGTCCAGAGGAGCCACCATGGACCCTCCAAGGTGTCCTTTGTACCAAGCCCATGTCCTCACTGGCTCTGGCAGCTTTGGCACAGCATTGTCAGTCCCTCAGAACCATGGTGACTGCCAGCTCAGCATGAATCCTTCTTCACCCCTCTCTCTGTTGGTTCTGGTGGTACCCTTCCAGTAGCACCTCATAGTACCAAGAGACCTTTCACAAACAGTATATCTATTTGGGAGGGGTATGGATTGCAGAGAGAAAGGGGGGAGGGTTTTTTAAACTGCCTCCCAACAAAGATTTGTTCTTTCTGTCTGTGGTTAATATTGATTTGACATATATTTTCTGTGACTCAATTTAGTCTTTACACTCATCCAGCTGTAGGAACTCTGGTTTGCAATTGGCTGTGTGAGTAATCCTTTTGTGCATTTCTTGCATTGTATGCACAGTGTCAACTCTCACCTAGCACGTCACATCCTGAAAAAATCCAGAACCCTGGCTTCTTTGAATTTGCTCTGTTGGATGCACACACCAGGGTTTGTGGGTTTTTTTGGGTTTGTTTGTTTTTTAAACAAAAATATCCATGAAGACAATGCTGTAGTGTTAAACTTGTATCCCCCCCCTCCTTCCCCTTCTCCTACACTTGTCCATCCTTCCTCAGCCCGTTGAAGGCATATATAATCATTTGACTTCTTGGCCATATTTATTACATGAACAGCAATGCACAGCAGCACCTATGAGCTTTATAGAGGTCTTTTTCACCTGATGGGCTTGTGCAGCTCTCAGCAGGGACACAAGGAATATGTATAAATGGAGTGGGAGGAAATACTGAATGCATACTCATGGGAGAAACTACAAGGTGTGAAGGAGGAAGAGGGAGGGGATTTTTTGGGTTGAGGCCCCTTTTGTGTAATTTCTGCTGACTGATGAAGGTGAGCACTCATGTGTTCACATTCTTGCCTATAGATCACGCTCCCCTCTGGATGTACATGAAGGGCAAAGGCAGACATCAGCTCTTACCACTGTCCTATGC
The DNA here is from genome assembly GCF_003957555.1 of Calypte anna. Taxonomy (NCBI): domain Eukaryota; kingdom Metazoa; phylum Chordata; class Aves; order Apodiformes; family Trochilidae; genus Calypte; species Calypte anna. The sequence goes on along the minus strand of NC_044244.1, from coordinate 57,529,253 downwards.
CTTTTGAGAAGGAACTGTTCTGCTGCCACACGGGTTGGAGAGAGGTGGCCATGGGACATGATTTATGACTCTGTGCACACCCTCATGCTTGTGCATTGACAGTCAAACAGGACAATAATATTTATCATGTTTTGCTCTTTCTTTTTTTTGTTACATAAGTAGGGGATGATATAAACAGGGAAAATAGTTCATGGAAGCTTTCCTGGAAAAGCTTTTTCTTTGACAAGATTTTCCAAGCAATATCTGAAGGTGGCCTACAAGTTAACCAGGGCAGGACTTTTGCATGGATGTGTAGTGAGAAGACAAGGGGCAATGGTTTAAAACTGAAAGAGGGGAGATTTAGGTTAGACATTAGGAAGAAATTTTTTCCTGTGTGGGTGGTGAGACACTGGCACAGGTTGCCCAGGAAAGTTGTGGATGCCTCCTTCCTGGAAGTGTTCAAGGCCAGGTTGGATGGGGCCTTGAGCAACCTGGTCTAGTGGGAGGTGTCCCTGCCCATGCAGGGGGAGTCGGATCCAGATGATCTTTAAGGTCCCTTCCAATCCAAACCATTCTGTGATTTTATGATTCTATGATTTGGTCCATGCACATATGCACACACACCTGCACAGGTTTGTATGGAAGTTTGACATTCCTTATACCAAATTTATAAAATAGGTGTAAGATTTAGTTGGCAATTTTGAGAGATATTCTTGCAGTTTTTTTCCTCCAGTTCCTTTAAAATAAACCAAAGTTTACTGATTTTGAACCGACATTTAAATGGTGGTAGTCTTATGCAAAGGACAAGATCTACTGAAATAAAATACTGAAAATCCTCATCCTGTATTCTGCTCCGATCTCATAGCTTACATGCGGGTAACACATTTTAAGATCAGTGAGATTCTCTTGCTTGCAGACAACATGATTAATTAGCTGAGGGACAATAATTCTGCAATTGGTAACCAATGCGGAGTGTTCTCAGCGCAGGTGAAACAGCCTGCTTTGTATCCTCTGGCACACCATCATGGACATTTCTTCTTCAAAGGGAGCCCGTGCTGGTGCTGTTGGGCAGCAGAATCCATTTCTGGAAGGATTTCATGGTTGTGAAATCCTTGAGATCCAACATGGAGGGAGATGTTGCCCTTACTAAGTAGAAACCAGGTGTGAATTTGAAGCTCTGCAGTGATGTGCCACCCCTCTAATGTGCCTTCAAACTTTGATGGAGGAGTTCTTTAATTTAAGGTGAAGTGTTTAAAAGAGCTGTGGATTTTTCCTCCCCTCAGCCAGAAGAGAAACCATCTGGCCAGAATAGGATGCGTCTCACCTATCCATCGCAGTGCTCCTCCCTTGTTCTCAGAGGAATAAACTGGGCTTAATATTTGATTCTGTACTACATGATGATGATGTGCAGGCAGTATAAAACATGGCCCTTGATGCATACAGGTAGAGCTTCACTAAGCTTCCCCTGGTAGAGCTTCACTAAGCATGCTGGCCTTGCTATGCTGCAGTGAACATGGTTCTGCTAGTGCAAGGTGGATGGTCAGCATGGTGGACTAGTAGTCCTGTAGCAGTACAGATTTTTCCTACAGTCATAGTTTTGCCAAGGATGTGTGAAGAACAGGAAAATAGTGTAGGTTCAGTTTTTTGGATGTGACAGTTTTGAGGGCCCTATGGTGCCTCCCCTATCCCAGTCTCAGGCTATCTGTGGTTCCTCATCTTTACAGCAGAACAGGATACACTTGTCAGGACAGCAAGTTAGATAATATGAGGGTTTTTAGAGTTTCTAAGAAGCAGTTATGGTTTTCCCTTTAACATAAACTAGTGGGGGTTTTTTTGTTTATTTTTGTTTTTTCTTTTTTTTTCTCCCCACAGAAGTCAGTGGAACTACTTTGCTATAAAACTTACTAAGAAAGATCATATTTGAACACTAGCTTCTGTTTTTAGTGGGGGTTTTCTGAGTCTTTTCTAAGACTGTTTTCCTGTTGGTATGTCAGTACCAAAGACATGCATTTGGAATCTCATGTAGTTTGAGAAGCGTTAAAGGTATTTTCCACTTTCTAAGTTCTGGATTTGAGGGAACGTAATGCTTTTATTACAGGTTATCAGATCACATCACTTACAATTTTCTCAGAAAAGCGATCAATTTCTGAGAATAAAATGGCATTGAAAAAAAACCACATTCAATTGTTTCATAATATAGTGCCCCTTAGCCTATCTGTTGAAGATTTTTTTTTTCCTTGTAATATCTATTTGCAGAGTGGCTAAGTGCTGAAGTGCATTTTCCTAGTGTTATGCTTTGTATGAAATGTAGCTCAGAAAAAGTGCAGTACACCCTCTACAAAGGCTTAATATAAGGCTTAAGCTCTGCTTAAGAGTTTAATATAAGCCCTGTTTTGATGGGCTGAAGTAGGATACCCGCTGACTCTGCACAGTGATGAATTTCACCTCTATGGTGTGATTTGCAATTGATGTTAATAAGGGGATGGCTTACAGGGAAAGCAGTCAGTGTGAAGACAAGTGTGGAGGCTCTGCCTTTGACTGGAAGCACTGGTAGGTGTGGTGCTCTAAATCTGACATGGCTGTTTTCTAGCTTGTGCAATACAGGAATGGGGATGCCTGTCAAAACAAAATAATAAAAACAACCTTTTTTATTACTGCTTTCCACTGCTTATCGTGCAGACCAGTAAGAGAGGTAAAGGTGGGTGAGAGGCTGCACCTGGGAATGGGGCTCCTGAGATGCTGAGCCCAATCCCCTGCGATTGCAGACACCTGTGTTATTCCCTATAAGCCTTCTCATGAACTCATAAAGCTTTAAAGCTCTGTCTTATTAGGTGATTTTTCCTCCTCTCTATGAATAAGCTCAGTAACACATCCTTGTCTTCATGCCTCAGAATTCATTAATTTGAGGTGTGGTTTTTTTCTAAGAGACGAGTAAGAGATCTTATAAGGAAAGAGGTAAAAAGGAGCCAAAAAATTTGTCTCGGTGGCCAGATTTGGGGAAAACTTTTGCTGAGAGGCAGAAAAGAGGGTGGCATACTTATATCTATGAAAACAGGAAAAAGATAGACTGATGTCTTCAGTAGGACAGAAGGGAAGGGAGACACAAGAAGATACTAAGTGAAAGATGTAAGAAAGCATAATTTGATTTTTCAATCCATAAAAACAAAGATGAGAAGACTTTAATTTTAAATTATCTTCTCAGAATATAAAGTGCTCTAAAGAAGAGGGTTTTTTAGACTCACTGATTACTACTGAAAATTGAGAAACAGCCTTATAAATACTAAGCACTGAGCAGAAGGCAGCAGCACCAAGCAGTCGTGGGGTACAGTGACAACCAGCAGATGCAGAAAGCAATCATTTGTTGTGCTGCCCAGCACTCATGGGCCAGCTTCTTGCCTGAAGAAGAGGCCAGGGTCTGTGTGTATTTGGTTAAGACTTTGAAATGCCATTGGCAATGCAGAAAGGAACATATCTGAGTTCTGTATGGCAACAAAGTGCCAAGGGATGTGCAAAATAATCCATTAGGATGTGGGAAAAATATCTTTTGTACTATTAATGAAAAAAGTTTATTACATCTCATCCTTTTTTAATTTCTGCTTTTGTGTATGTTTTATAATGTACATAATTTATGAATACAGAAGTTCATGTGTATAATTTATAAATAAGTATATATCCATATGTTGGGGGGTGTGTGCTCAATTTTTTTACTGTTGGGGTTGCACAATCAAAAAGATTTGGAGTTCACTGCTCTATGGATCCCTCTGAGACAGCAAATGCAGAAAATTTATTGATAAAATACACTATGACAACCTGGACAGTATTTTTTTTTAATGCAAATCTACAGTGTGCTGCAGCCTTTACTGCTCTGAAAGTCTTTCACAGTGTTGTTCATCTATCAGAGGAGCTAAAAAGGCTTCTTCACAGTGCTTTGGGATGTGGCTGAGTGGCACAGTGAAGCTACAGTGTTGGTGTTGCCAATTTCTACATATGGCTAAAGCATTTCCAAGAGAGGGGCCATTGGGAACAGGACCAGTGTTGTTACAGTAAATTTAAGAAGTGGGCTAAGTAACTTATTTGGTAGTTGAGAAGTAATCTTCACATTGCCCAAATTATTTTTTTGCTTCACTCTTGATCAGACTAGTGTCTGTACAGCAAAGGCAAAATCATTACATTGCCTCTATCAGGCTCCAGCCTGTGGCTTTCCATCAATCAGACTTTGTCAGCCTTTCTCGTGTTCTGCAAAACTTTTCATTCCATCAGCACAGCCAATTAACACGACCATATCAAATGAGATAACTTGCAGAGTAAGTCTGATCCAAAACCCACTGAGGTCGGCTGAGGAACTCCCATGGTCTTCAGCACATTTGGGATGAGGCCCAGGATAAAGAGCTTGTTGAAAGAGGGTGGTTGAATGAGTTCCTAGCTCTTTTTCAATAGATTTGATTGAGCTGTGCTAAGAATTTTTTCCACCTGGAAGGAAAAAAAAAAATGTGTAACAGCATGTTTGCAGAGGTGCTTGTGCTCTCCTCCTTTCACTCCCCTCCTCCCTGCATGCACATCTCTTTAGCACAGAGGCAGACGTGTGGTTGTGTCAACTGACTGACATGAAGCAGCATATCTCTGATAAAACTGGGACTCTGTTTGATGTAGTTGCAGTACTTGATTTGAAAAAGATTTTTTGAAATCTATTTTAATGCGGATTTTTAAAGCCTGTAAGGTAATGAGCCAGTAAGACTGCTATTAACACTTCAATCTTTCTGATACCCAGAATAAGAGAAAGAGATGGATTAGATCTGTCTTGTATATTTAGCCAGCCTTTTTATGATTTAGTTGAAGTTAATCCTGTTTTATATGCTGAATTTTGTGTTTGAGTAGGTCCAGATTTTTTGCAAATGTGAGGTTCAGCTATGTGAAAGACTGTTCAGGTGTGCTGAGATGTGCACAGTGATATTTCCTGACTGCATCATTCCTCCATTTCCAGATTTATAGTTCTCTAATAATGTCCATTTTCCAATGCAATCACACAGTAACTTTCACTGACCTTAAAAAGAGTGTTCTAGGACTGCCTGCTCATGTCTGTCCTCTTGTTTTCCCTATATTGATCACAGCAGGCTTTAATAATGATCTTCAATTTCTGTCATTAATGTACACCATGGCAGCACCGTGTCCAATTATTTAAAAGAAAAAAGCACAGAAACCACTCTGTTATGTATTTTAGAAAGGAATTTTCTGGCTTCATATAAGGTCTCAAGAGAAATGACCTATACTCTAAATCTTTTGTTTATTTTGCTCTCCCCTTTCAGGGCATGATCATAGTTATACTTATGAAGAGTTGCCTGTGTACAAACACAGGATGCTATTGAATGTATGAAGCATACCTAATATTCACATACTTATGATTACTGCATGTTCAAGACTGACTAATTACACATGACAGCACAGATAATTAGGGCTCTGTGTTGGCACGCACTTGGTAAAATTGTGCATCGAGTTGTGTGTCTCAGTTGTGTGAGAACTCTGTCTTTGCTCTTCAAATTCCAGCTTTTGAGGGCTAAAGAAATTTTGTACACAGAGCAGGGAGGGCAAAGGCAGCGGTTCTGTTGTTGCCTTGCACCCTATTCCTTGGGCTCTCTCAAAACCCTGACCCCCACTCTAAAACACACTTAAATCCTGTGTTGTTTGTTTCATCTGTCCTCTTTTATTTTCCATTCCTTCTGTGCACTGTTATTTCTTGCTTGTGTTACTAGTGCAGCAGCAAACACTTGCAGCTGTGGCCAATGTGGTCAAAAGCCCCTTCCTCTGCTATCTTCAGGGGCCTATATTTGGACACTTAGAGGTAAATAATGTGATATTTTTAAGAAACAGTTGGGTGTCTGCAACTTCCCTTTGTTTCTGGAGAATTTCTGTGCAATGCCTAGTTAAGCTAGAGCTTTTTTTTTTTTTTTTTTTTTAGTAGCTAAATGTAGACTTAGGAGCTTTGTCTTTTGACACCCAAGTTTGAAAAATGGGGCTGCAGGCAGGGATGCAAAATGCGTAATCTTTCTCCTTTATAATGGGAGAAACGCTGAAATACGTTTCTAATATGTGAGGATAATGCAATGTGGAATATGCAGCCTCTGGGTTATTTCTTGATGTTTTTTTAATTAAATCCAGGAAAGTTTGCTTTGTTTAAGATCTTTATAAGCTGAGAGTTGGTGAGTACCTGTTGTGTGCAGAACTTCTCTTTTGTTGCTTGAACAAACATAAGACCATGGCCAACTCATGGGCAAGGTGGCAAAGCCAAATCAGCTTACGTGGGTGCTGTAATTACTGTGTCCTCTGGGTGCCTCAGCTGCCTGAGCTGATGAGACATCTGTCAAAAGCACTAAATTATCCTTAAAAACAAAAACCTACCATACTTGCACCATTTTAGAGATGTGCAACCAATTTTATCAGCAGCCACAACTTGCTGAGGGAACAAGAGGAACCCCTGCAGATGTGGATGGCCCGAGGCTGTTTCATGAGGGCCTCTGAGCCATCTCCTGTCTATTTGTTGCAATGTTTCACCAACCAGGTGCAGGAAAGCAAAAGATTCATCTGCCCTTTTGCCAACCTGCCAGCAGCTATAACTGTAAAATTCTCCATGTCTCAGTCACAAGCCCTTCAGGTAACCCAGTCCTCAGATTTGGTCCCATCACCATGTATTGCCATCAAACCCTTCCTTCCCTTTTCCCTCCTCAAATGCTGGTTTCTAACATCACAGATTGGTCTTTTACTGCTTTGCTCTGTAGGAGGCAAATTGAGCACATGCAAAAAAGGGCTGTGCTCTACAGTAAAATACAACTCCACTCAAATAGACTTGTTTCAGAATCAAAAAAGCAACTGTTCTTCTGACCTGCCAGGAGAGAAGAGTAGTAACATAGGGTTAATTCTCAGAATGTTGAAGTCCACAGGTGGTCTGGCATTAGTAGTAAGTCTCAGGTGCATGATATGTTGCTAATGGAATAATTAATCATGCCTGCTTGCATTCCATAGGATGATTAACCACTGCAGGTATGGCTGCTGAAGGATATGGGGTCTACTCTGGGTGTTCATGCTTTTAAGTTAAGAATATGCCTTATGAGGTCTGGGATCTCGGAGCAGGTTAGAAGAATGAGTTGTTTTTCAGATTATGTTGAAGAGAAGACTTGACTAGATCACTCTACCAGAACATCTTGTAGAAAATGCTCTGTGTATTAAAGAATACATTTGGGTGCACTGACTTCGAAATGGTAGGTTTTTGCAACTTTTTTTGTTCTTCCTTCAAAGATGCTTTAGGTAACTGGCAGTAACTGGAAGTTGGAAACCACTCTTTACAGCTGTTCATACATCCACAAATCCTCATCCCTCTGTAAATCCAGAGGGCCACATGAAGTTACCACATTGAGTGGCAATGTTCAAAACGATGACTATGTTGTGGTCTTGCATCTCTGTCTGTGGTAATGCCCTTTCACTATAGACGTTCCCCTCTGCACGTGTAGAAGAGTTTATTTCATTGTTACCTTCAAAAAAATTACTGGTCCAAATAGTTCCCTAGGTATTTTTTTAAATGATGATGATGATTATTTATTTATTTATAAAGAAAGTTGAAGACTTGTGGCATGATTACTTTCCCAAAGAGCCTTTATTTGGTATGCAGAGGGGAGATCTGCCTTTGCTCACAGAGGTCTTTCTGTTGTTTTTTAGATAAAAGGCTCCATTCCCTGAAACATCTTTAGTGAAACTACGTGGTAGGATAAGGTAGTAAAATAAAAGACAAATGCTAAATTCTGATAAACCTTTCAACACAGGAAAGCCTAAACCTGCTTGGGTCTGCTTGACTAATTATTAGCTGGCTTGGTATGTTTGCTTAGGCTCCCATTTAAAGAGGCAAAGCTTTTGTCTTTGCAGATAAACTGTAGTCAATTTCTAGCCAAAGCCTTTTTGTTGCTGCCTTTAGCTGTGTGACTCTATTGGTGTGGAAGGGGCAAGTTCTGTGACTTTGTCACTGATTTGTATTGGTAGTACAAAAACTTCCCTGATGGAAGAGGAGGAAAATAGTCCCTCTTCCATCGACAGCAAACAGCAATTAGAGCAATAGTTAATCACTTGTTTATTTATAGGCCAGAATGAGCTACACTTCCATCTAGTTTGAATTCCTGTGTACTCAGGCTGTGCATTTGCCTTTAGACTTCGTAGGGGGAAGTGCTGTGTTTTGGTTTTTTTGTTGTTTTCTCTCCTCTCTCTCTTTTTTTTTTCCTTCTGTCCTCATTTTTTTTCTTCCCCTCTTTGGCCAAAACAATTAGAAAAAGAGGGGGAAAAAAGAGAATTTTATTAATCTGAAAGCTACAGTGAGTCCACTAGCTTCCCTGGTCAACTGCTTAAATCTTTACATGCCGTCCATGCCAAGATGTGGCATCTAAATTCAGGGTTACATTTCTCTAATGTCTATACCCAGCTCCAGCAGTGTTTTGGTTTTGTCAGGGAGGATGGACAAAGCTCACTGCCCGAGCTTGTTCCTGTGGAGGTATTGTAGGCAGCAGTCAAGCCACCTCTCAGCTTTCAGCTCAGTATGCTGCTCTAACTGAGCTACTTAAGCGTCTCACTTAAAAGTTAATTTCATTTTTTCTTCCCCATCCTTTGATCTCTTTCTTCTTTTTCTTTTGAGCTCCACCCAGTACTTCCACACCTTTCCTGAACAGGACTGTGTGTAACAGTTGCATGGGCATCTTACCTGTGCTCTACACGTTGGTTCCTCAGTTCTGCTTGGTAGCCCCTTTTGGTAGATTCATAGATGAATACATAATTATGATTTCCTGAAGGATTCAAAAGTACCTTAGCTTGAGTTAGATATTCCTGGTGTAGAGACAAAGTGAATGAATAAAGCAGCCACTGTGCAGTGTGGTGTGCCAGTATGGGACTACATCACCCTACCTGGGCCTTTAAATTGCAACCATTGTTTCACTTACCACTTGGGAGAGACATTAAAATTAAAGCTGATCTTCAGAGCTCTAGTAGTGGCCAGTGAGGGTCCCTTTTTTTGCAGGCTTCTACACTTGATTTGAGGGTATTGTAGTAATGCTTTCCTGAATGTCTTTTCATATTCCATCAACTCAAAGGTTTCTTTCCGTTGTTGGTTTTACCATGATCTTCCAGTCTAGCTTCTCTTAGGATAGACACTACACTCAAGATCTCCAACAATAATTGAAAAAATTGTCTTCAAATATCCAGTTTAGTGTCATGGCCAGCTCCTTGGTGACAAACTAAAGCTAGAAATAATGATATAGGTCTGTAATGAGCCTTAAAAAAAAAAAATCACTGTTTTAGCACAAGAAATACACAAATTCAATGCAATAATTAACTCATTTCATTGTATTAGAGTTTCTTCTTTGTATGTGGCTCAAGGTAGTGCTGAGATCCTGCATCCCCTCTCCAGCCTGTGACTTCTCTGAGACTGACAGGCTGAGTTGCCCTTTCCTTTCTCTCAGCAGGCTTCTTCCTTCCTTCCTGCCAGGTTTTCTGTAATTTGTATCATGCCTCTCTCTTATTCACTTCTGCTCTTGATCCCAATTCTGTTATCAGTTCTTTTATTTTTATCAACTTCTTAATCGCTTTTGAAGAGATACCTGCATATCAGCATTTAGTGCCTTTGTTCTGCCTCTGGAAAATATGGCCAATCTGCTCGTGGGTGCTTGTGGAGAGGGAGAAGAAAACTGTCTTCTTAGGGCTCCAGTTCTCTTGCCCCTCTTTGAAGGTGAATCATTCTTGGTAATGATTTGCTATTGTTTACCTCCCTGAGGAATTTTAGTTCATTGTGGTAGTTAAAAAGTAATCGAATGGCAGTGCGCAGTCTTCCTTTCACTTTAGGGGACCCCATGATGATGATTTATTTATCATTTTCATTTCAGCAGGAGCTATGAACCGCTGTCAGAGATCACTGTGCACATGAAGGCTGTGTGAGGTAATGGAAAGATGGTTGCTGTCTCAGTGTGTTTGCAGCTGAGGCGTTGAAGTGTTTTGCTTTTGTGTGCCAGGAGTGTTTCAGACTGTTTAACTGAAGGAGAGAGGGTGAGCAGGGAGAGGGGTGCAAGAGCAGGTCCTTTGAGAGATGCTGTGATGGTGGTCTTTAACAGATCCATATGGTTTATTACTTGTGCAACAGTATACTACATGTTAAAAACCCATGTCAAAGGAACAGGTGGTTGTAATGGGTTATGTAGAATCACAGAATGGTTTGGGTTGGAAAAGACCTTTAGGATCCTCAGGTCCAACTGTCACCCTGGCACTGCCAAGTCCACCACTGGATCATGTCACCAGACATCACATCTACATGGCTTTAAGATGCCTCCAAGGATGGTGATTCCCCTCCCCTATTCCAGTGCCTGACAACCCTTCAAGTGCAGTATTTTTTCCTAGTATCCAATAATACATCTAATACAAATTGCATCCATGAGCCTGTCAGATAAGGACTTTGAGGAAAGACGTGACCAGTGTGAGAGCAAGGATGCTTCATTAAACTTTGCTTTTCCTGTCCTGTGCACAACTGCTCCATGGACAGAGGATGCTGTCCTGTGGCAGCATGGATTATGGAAGATCCAGAAAAGCAGGCTGCAGAGGAAGCTGCTGTGTGCTATGACACCGTGTAATGTAAATCAACTCTATTCCAGGAAAGTAATTTCCATGCCAGCCTCTACATGAAAATTATCTGACTTGAACAAGAGTTTCTTTACAAAGTTAGAAGAATTATTCTTAAGGGTTGGAATTTGTCTGTGTTGTGAAGAAATAGCCAGAATGGACTTCAAAGTATGAAGATGAGATAATGTGCTACAAGCACTTCTCTTATAACCAGCAGCCCTCTCAGAGAGCAGCATATCAGCTTAAAAAGTATATTTCTGCCTGAATGGTCCAACCTGCTGTTTTACAAGTAGTGCATGGTGTTACTACATTTTGTGGTGATTAAAGGAGGAAAATACCTTTCAGTCCATTCTGCTCTGGGTTTGACACTTTGTGCATACCTAGTCTTGCTATTCCTGTGTTTATTTGATCTCTCGGCCTTCTTACAGCTTGAATGTGTGATTCAGAGCTCCAAGAAACCCCAAATGCTTTTGTTTCCCTGTGTTTTGGATGGCACTTGGAAGCAATACCTGAGCCTACTTTTTTTTTTTTTTTTTTACAATTTAGTTTGAAGACTCTCCTTGCAGTTTGTATCCTGTGATCTTTTCATCCTGTCTGTTTGAAATTCTGCTTCTCCTTTGGCTTTGTTTGGCATCTATTCAACTGTTTTGTAGTAGGTATCAGCCTTTGTTAGTGGCCCATGATAGCTTACTTGGGCTGGTGGTGGTGATTGTCTGCTCAAGCACACTGAAAGGTGATTGAAATAATTTCACTGCCCTTCCTGTCTCATGCCTATGGTTGCTAAAAGGGGATTCTGCTAGTGCTGGTGTGGGAAATAAAAGTTATGTATACTCCTTGCTCTATCTACTTCATCTCTTACAAGATGAATTCACTTTATGAGAAGGACTGAGTTCCTCTTTCCTGTGGGCTCAACTCATATCAGTACATAGGTACTTGAAACATGTGAATGAGGTGCAAAGGAAAAAAAGGGGGCTGAGTTTTTCTGTATTTCCACAAGCCTTTGAAACCCCAGTACTTCTGCTCACTGTTCATGTGTGCAGCAGCCATGACATTGGAAGCATTGTCTGTTTTTTACCTTCAGAAATTAATGATGATGTTCCTTGGTGCCCACGGTGCTTTGTTGCTCTCATGAAGGGAGCTGTGGACACCTTTCACTTTAATTCTCATGGTATAAGATTAATACAGCAAAACATGGAGCTCCAGACTTGCACTGTTTAGATGTTTTACATGTATAGTAGCTTCTCCTGTTTAATTCTGGGGCTTTGTAGCCAGCACTGGTGCTATTTTGTAATACAGCAGATAGTTCTTTTTTCCCTGAAGCATTCTCACTTTCAATGGGTCTTCCAGTTGGTTCAGCCACCTTCTAGGAAACTGGATCTAGGAAACAAGCCCTCCAGAAGGGTCTGCGCCTCCTTTGTGCCTGGATGGTGTGGAAATGAAATCTGTGTGCTTTTGAAGTGTAATTTAATACATTTTGGTGAGTTTTATTGGGAATGATATAAAATCAGAAAAATCCAAGGACTGAAAAACTGAGCAAGAAAAGTAAAATGAAGAGGTATTGTTTCTCATCAGAATATTCCAAGTTTCCAAGTCATGGGGAAGCAGACAGAGGATCCAGTATTAATTTCAAGTTTATCATAGGCTATCTGGTATGTACTGTATTAGAATATCTTTCCTGTAATTAAGGGTCAGACAGCATTGTCATTGTCACCCTCCCCAATATTATGGATTAGAGCTTGCATAAAATAACTAGCTATGAGCTGAGATTTTGTGTGCTCTCAGACTGAGAGCCATCACTTCCTTTACTTTTAATCTGACATACTTAATTATAGACTAGGTTGGAGAGCACCACAAATTAAGGCTGTGTGATGCTCCCATTATGCAAGTCTATTTTCAATTGCTTGATGAATAAGTATCTGGGCTTGAAGTTTTCCAAGGCCTGTGTCTGCCTTAGGTGGAATTATTGAAAAATCTCTGAATGAGTACCATACTTTCTGAGAAAAACGCTAAAGGGAAATGTTGGTTTGTTTTATTTTTGGCACCTTTCTGGTTTGTGGTTTTTTATTACTCTAAAGAAGTGGGTTCAGTCTTATTTATTTATTTATTTAATATTAATTTTGCAGGGATTCAATGTTTGGTGAGAGGAGGTGTTTTTTGTAAGTGGATGTACTTCTTGCCTTTCTCATGCAAATTTGGGCAAATAGTAAGTCTTTGAAAAGTTGCTGTTAGCACACGCTCACTGGAGTCTCTTATGTTTACATATAGTTTTAAGCTAACATTTCTGATTCCTCCTTTATTAAGTTTATTCCCACCCTTTGTGCTGAGGGCTGACCAGGCAGCAAGTCCCTGAGAGCAGTTCAGCTTGCTTCAATTACAGGCAGTGTGAAAAGCATAGCTGTAATGGATCCCCCATCTGATACCACCAGGGAGGCTGGGGCACAAGAACTGCAAGTGAGGAATCACTGTCACCTCTGCACCCGCTTTCCCCCCTCACCTCTGCACCCGCTTTCCCCCCTCACCTCTGCACCCGCTTTCCCCCCTCACCTCTGCACCCGCTTTTCCCCCCTCACCTCTGCACCCGCTTTTCCCCCCTCACCTCTGCACCCGCTTTTCCCCCCTCACCTCTGCACCCGCTTTTCCCCCCTCACCTCTGCACCCGCTTTTCCCCCCTCCCCTCTGCACCCGCTTTTCCCCCCTCACCTCTGCACCCGCTTTTCCCCCCTCACCTCTGCACCCGCTTTTCCCCCCTCACCTCTGCACCCGCTTTTCCCCCCTCACCTCTGCACCCGCTTTTCCCCCTCACCTCTGCACCCGCTGCATCCCTCTCAACTCGACCACCACTTGTGTGCCAGGGAGGAGGGGAAGGGTTGTGGACTGTGGGTGTTGAAGTGGTAAGAAAGGAGGGCACTTGTGCACATGGTCCTGGGATAAATCCCTGCAGGGAGGATGGCGTATGGAGCAGGGGGCTGTGTTGGGAAGAGGTTGGTTGGGGAGCTCGTGATGGAAGGTGAGGCAGAGGCTTGGCAAGGGGAGCTGTGTGGGTCTGCTCAAGTGAAAAGCAGAGAGCCATGGCAGGACCTTGGGTGAGGAAAAATGGAGATGTGGTAATCATCGCCAGAGGAGCAGATGAGGGCTCAGCTGTGAGGTGTCAGTAACCAGCAAGGAGGCTCACATTTTTGGTTTGGGAATTCTTCAGTTTTGCTGGTTTTTTTTGGTTTGCGTGGGTTTTTTTGTTTTTTTGTTTTTTTCTCTCCAAGGAAGTATTAGACCCTCTGGCAGGCTGTGCCTCGCAGCTCCCTTGCATGAAAGACAATCTGCTTTTCTGTCAGCTCCACCATTAGCTCACTTGGCAAAGGTCTCTACCACAGTCTTAGGGTCTTACGATGACCCCCAGGGATGCAAAATGATGCAATATGATGGATTTTTAATGAGCTTTTTAAAAACCTGAGAAGTTGCGCAGAAAATTGCATTAAAGGAGCGTTGTTAAGGTTGTAAAGTCAAGTACACATGAGTTAAAAAAAAGCCAGAATAAAGTTGGGCGTTGGATCATTAATTCAGGCTCTCTGGACACTATGAAATGATCTGTGGTGCTCTAATCACATCTCTTTCTGGTCAGCAGGACCTCTGCCCTCTTCAGTGCACTGGATGGGTAGTGGCCTTGCACTTTTAAATTAAAAATAAATAAAGAAAATAATTTTTTAATGTGCCATATAATCAGAAGGTCTGCCTGTGCTCATCCAAGACTGTCTAAAGGGAGGTGAATTGTCCCTGAACTCTGTCAGAGCTACTCATTTGAGACTACAAGTGGCGAAGAGGCCTGAAGGTTTGTTCCAGTAACTCCTTTTCTCTGTGCTTTGGTGCCTGCCATCCTGCCACCTATACACTAAAAGGCTGTTCTCATAAATGGAGGAAAGGCTGTGTTCCCCACCTTGTCTTCAGTCAAGGAAGACACCTCGGGCCCAGAAGCACTGGAAAGCGCTGACCTTCTTGACACAATTTTGTCTCTTCCAGGCCTTTCCCTGACAGGGTGTGACTCCATGCAGCCCTAGTGCCAGCTGTTTTTCCATAAAGCCACGGAGTGGCTCTGTACATACTGGTGCTGTTAAATGTGGTACAAGACCTGAAATCTGCAGCCAGTTCCCTGACAGCAACAGACATCCAGCAAGTTGTCTGGTGGACCAGAAGTGCATGGATTAAAAAGTGAAAGGCAGCTGAGATACGTATACTCTAGTGGGAATACAACTTGGCTTTGCCTGCGCAGCACATCAGCACTTGATGTGTGTGCTAGATAACATTTCAGGAATGCAGCCTCCATAGCATTGCAACCCCTTTTTGACCCTGTCAAATAATGGGCCAGTGGCCTAGTGAGTACTTCCTTTATTGCAATGAAAAGCCAGAATGACCAGGTTCCCAGGCAGACTTTCCTCCCTCAGACTGAATGCAAAACCACATCTCTCATCCATCCCATTATTGCTGGGATGTAGGGATGGCTGAGATTCATTCGGAAATGGGTGCCATGTTTTCTGCAAATGGACTTGTATCACTAGGATAGGAACTTGCATAACAATTAGGAAGACTAAGTAGACTGAAATTTCATGTCCTCTTAATTATGCAATTAAGATGTCCAGTTACAAAATTAATACCTGTAATTGCATGCAGAGGAAGAAAAAAACTTTGCAAAATTATACTATAGTTTTAGAAAGCCATTTTCCCCAGCAATGCACCTGCCAACGCAAATGTCAGTCTTCCTGGCTGAAGCAAGAACATTTATGGCCTTGAGGTGGTACTGTTTTCATCTGTGTGCTTCACAATTTCTGTGTGAATAAAAAGAGGAAATTTGTTTTCAAGGACGGAATGGCACCAGTGGTCCTAGGGAGTGAAAGGAAGGCTCAGCCTGTGGTTAGGGCTGTGACAAGAGAGCTGAGCTTTGCTATCAGCTCTGACCCAGGCTTCCTCTGGACGTTCTGTTTGGCCTTGCATATCCACCAGAATTCAGGTCTGCTGTGGAAACTCCTTCTGGTGAGCAGATCTCCCTTCGCACCCACATCGGGTGGAGGTCCCAGCTCCTTTCCAAAGGATATGCATTGCTATAAGGGCACAGCAGACTCTGTTGCTGTTGACCTCTGTCAGGTGTTGAGCCAAAACCAAAGGGCTGAAGCTGTGGATTTATGACTCTTGTTCTTCTGCTCTTTTTTTTGAAAAGTCACTGCCCAATGTGAAGGGGCTTCATTCTGAGAGAGGTGATGAAATATTGTCATTGGCCTGCTGTAAGGGCCATCTGTCTCTCCCAGGGCTACTATGGAGCATAGTGAAGTGTGTTGCTTTTCTGTATGGGCTTTTTCAATTAATTGGCCTTGATTCATTGCTTTTTTTTTAATTTTTTTTTTAACCAAAGCAAGCAACATCCAAAGCTTTAAAGACACCGTGACAACCTGCAGCCTTGTTACAACCAGTCCCTTAAGCCTACCACTTCTCTTAAGAGACACTAAAAGAATTGTTCATCTGACCAGAACAGTATGGATTAAAAATGATAGTTAGCAGATATATGAGGATAGATTTAATATTGGGCTTATAATTTGGCCTTTCCTGTACATTATTCCAGGTGCATTTGCAAAAGTTTCAATAAAATAATAATCCTGTGGTCATTTAGGTTCTGCAGCTGGAAAACATCTGCCTATGTGGAGGCAGATGGTGCAAGTGTGTGAAATGTCTGTCTTTTTCTTGTGCAATTATATCAAAATTAAAACACTGGGAACGCATGCAAGTGATTAAGAAGAGCAAGTGTTACATGGAACTTCTCATTATCTCTGAAACTGGCATTACAGCCCTACAAATTCAGAGTTAAAAATGTGGATTTGTTGGGTTTGAAAGTAAAATTGCAATACTTAAATAGCCTTATCCAAAACTGGTTGAAGTCTCTTTTGAAGAAACCTCTAGAATGTGCCGAAATTATACTTGTGGATATTCTGCATCTTTTGTTGGAGGCATAGTAATAATTCCTTACTCTGAGCCAGATGTGCTATACAACCAAATGCTTTCCTTTCAGCAGAAAACTCCATTTTCTCCAGGGGTATTGTTTGGTAACAGTAAAAGGCAATTTGGTAATCTTTGTTGACCAAGGTTAGAATAAGTTATAAGAGGGATTTACTTTCCCCGTTCTTCACTTTCCAGCTTTGTGAGAGCATGCTTCAGGGCCTACCTCTCTTCTGGGGACAGACAGCCAATTTAATTTTGTGTTTTTTGCTTTTTCTTTAATGATTACACTTTTAGGTAGTAATTAGAGTTGCTTTTAGCCACCTGGGGTGGTATCTGCAATATTCCCTCATTTGCAAGTCCTGGTTTCTGTGTGTTCTTCTGGAATCAGACCAGATAATGATTTTCTACCTTAAGTATCCTGAGCATCTGACTAAAAGTAAGGCTTGTGTGATGACAGCTCTCCAGTGACCCTGCTCCAGAATTTGTAATGTAAAATTTCCCAGAGAGGGCTAAGAGCAGAAAGGCCAACTCTAGCCAGCCCAGGGATGAAATCAATGTTTTGGTGAGACTGCTGTCCAGGCAGTGCTTCTGGGGATGCTTGTTTACTTTAAATGAGCCATCACTGTAATACTGGGGAGGCAACCATTATTTTGTGTATTATCCCTGTGTTGTGAGCAAAACACACACCAGTGTTAACTGGGATCTGGTATGGGTATATGTAAATAGAAGCAAGCAGGTGAAAATATGTGATGATTATCTCTTGTTTGGCAGGCATCTTTTCCATTATCTCAGCAAAATTCTTTATTTTCCCACTCAGTCTTCCAAAATAATGCGCCTCCCAACTCCTAACAGTGAAATTAAAT
Organism: Calypte anna; assembly: GCF_003957555.1. Lineage (NCBI taxonomy): Eukaryota > Metazoa > Chordata > Aves > Apodiformes > Trochilidae > Calypte > Calypte anna. The sequence goes on along the minus strand of NC_044244.1, from coordinate 57,511,803 downwards.
AACATCACTTTCTTTATCTGTAAGTGTCCTAGTTTATAGCTTTCAGATATTATTAGGTTCTGCATTACTTAGATGTGGAAGGAATGACGCACTTACACTATTGAGAGAAATTTGGGATAATTTCAATGGTATGTTGAACTCTATGATGCAGAATTGGCAATTCTGTAGTTTTATCTGATGCACAAATAGATTGCCCTTAATGGTAGACTGTATAATACTTTTTCTTGCAGTATTGATTATTATTACCCTCTCTGGCCAGGTGCCTAAGTTCTGTTGATTATATGCTCATTGCAACTCATGTTAGTTACCTGCTGAATTTAACTCTTTCTCCTTGTTTTTTGCTTGGTGTTTTGTGGAGAGAAGTTCATATTTGAGATCTTAAATCAGCCATGCTGGCCTACAAGAGTATATTTGGCATAATAACTTTTTTTTAACAGTTGTGTTTAATATATATGGAAAGTATCTAGCTATGAGAGGCCATTTGAATGTCTTCAAAGAGTTATAGAAATGTTTATTGATCTACTTCATTACGGCTGTTTCTCTGGTTACTTTTGATGTCCTGTCACTTTGTTCAAAATCTAATGCCAAAGTTTTAAATTAATAGCTGTGCAGGAAACCCTACTTGTATAAATATTAGGGTATGTTTCTCCTTTGAGTGAGAATGTGCTAGATTGTCCAGTAAATATTGCTGACATCAGAGCTTTATCCTTTTCTTGTGTCCCTCCCTTTGTGTAAAGACTCCTTCCTCTCTTCCTTTTAAGAAAATTGCAGTGGTTTAGGTTTTATAAGTCTAATGTCTTATTCTGCTGTTGCAAGCTTATAGCCTTAGGAAATAAACTTAGGAAAATAAATTTGATTAATTTCCCCTCTTTCCCTTTAATCTTTTCCATGTATCTCTTACATTTGTTAAGTTCATGATTTAAAAGTGCCTGCTGATTTTGTTGGGTTTTGGTGGGGTTTTTGTTGTGTTTTTTTTTTGTTGACTTATTTAACAACTTTTTGAAGCTTTTTAAGCTTTTGGAACAGACAGCATTCCCAGTTCCAGAGTTAATGTATTGATTACTTGGAGAAGTGCTTGATTCTTAATCCTTCCACCTGAATATTCATTTGTGGATTTTATGTTTCTTTAAATAGTGGGTACTAATTCTTTATTTGTTTTTGAAGCTATGCAGGATCTTAAATATAGTTGTCATATCCTACATCATTTTCTTTCTTTTTCCAGTGTTAAGTTTATAGGCTGTTTGCTTATTCCTTGTGCAGAAACTGTTCCACATATTCGGTCATCTTGGTCACCTCTCAGTATCAATTTTGTTTTTTGATTTTGTATTTGACTTAGCCCAGCTCAGTGCATTGGCTGGTCTTCTACCCTTAATGGAGATAAATTTAAATCTACAGCTTCTCCAGATGAAGGTCTAGTGACTGCCTCTTTGCACTCTGCCAGCTTCTAGCCCACCTCTCCATCCCAGTGACTAAACCCAGATTCTTTTCCCATTGTGCTGAGCAAACAGCTCTGTGACTTGCCAGCCAGATGTGTGTTATGGGTATGCTGAGTACCCTAAAGATATAAATTAGCCTGTTTGAGTTATAGATTGCTTCTGGCTGAGAAGGCAAAGGTTTGTGTCTTGAAGTTGTCAGATTCCTATGTTGGTGGTGTTCATCATGTGTTATACAGGACAATTTTTATTTTCTTCTTTTGAAAAGATCCATGTCACTGCTACTTCTCTCTCTCAATAATATTTAAGGTTGCAGGACATCAGCTGTCACATCAGAAGGGGCCGGAGTCAAGGTTACCAGTGCAATGTTAGATCTTCCTTTTTTGTGTGTGCAGCACCATCAGTCTTTAAGCACTTGTATTCCCTTTTCTGCAAAACTACAGATATTTCAAAAATCCCAGAAATACAGTGAAATCATAGGGTAGAACTAGATGTCTATATCCAGGAAGTTTTTTTCCCCCTCCCTGTTCTGCCCTTTTGTTACATTTCAGTCTTGTACCTTGACTCCAGTGCTTCTGCTTCCCACCTTATTGTAAATTGCTTTTCCTTAACTTTTGAATACCTACTTCAAATGTGACTGAATAAAAAGCATCTGAGCAAACCATGTTAGGAGGGGAAAAAGGAAAGCAAATCCTCGGTTGCATGGAGCTGTCAGTAATCTTCAGAAACTGACAAAGATGAACTGCTCACCTGAGCATAAATAGTCTCCAGAGTCTGGGTGTTTCTTGCCTTGTGAAACTGAGTGCAAGGTACTCTTTGGTTCTGCTCCTTTTTAAATATTTGGTGATTGCATTGTTTACTTTGGGTAGGGTAAGGCTCTGTCACAGTCACTTTTCACTTTGTAGTACCTGAAGACCAGGAGTCTATGAAATGTCTTGTGTACAGTGGAAATAGCAGTTAACTGTAGGCCAAGCCTGTTTTCCTGATTTTTTTTTTTTTTTTTTGTGATCTGCCATGTACTATGAACTGAAACATCCAGTATAAAATGCTGCAAAATTGACAGGTTTCTACTGACGAGATTTTCATCTCTTGCACTGTTTACATACAGAAATGAGGACTTTGCTATGACACAGAGACACTTTAAGAAGATTTTCAAACAGCAGCAAAAAAATCCTCTCTTTGAGAAAGGAAATGTATCATGTAGGCTGTTTGTCATTTTGAAGTTAAAACATTTCTTTCCCCAAGAGTATTAGCTGTTTCAATAAGAAAAAACTCTTACATTTTTTAAAAGCAGTTGAGCAACCAAAAAGTCAATAATATGTATAAAATGTCTAATAAATGTTGACTTCTGTGCCTTTACTGTGCAATACCTTGTCATATTGAAATAGTGCATTTGCGTAGACTGAAAACATATAATTTCTATTAGAAAGTTTGTACTGCCCAATAAAAAATAACAAAACATTGTTGCTGTTTAAAAATTATCAAATCTGTGTCTTCTGAGAATGATTTCTGTAAAATATCTTCCCAAAAGGAAACCCATTAAGAGACTATGGACTGTGCTGCAAGAAAACTTCTCAGTAAATGGAAATACAAAAAGTTACTGATTCCTGACTTGATACTTAAGTCCCATTCTGCTTTGCTGGCCATGTGAGATTTAATTACCTTAGGTTTATATATTTAATTTCGCAAAGTATCTTTTTCCTTTTTTCCCCTTCTGGAGGAAAGGACCATTTTCTGGTCCTTTATCTTCTTTTCTCTCCCCACTCCTCCTTAACCCCCAAGAATTGTGCAGTGTGTCCATTAGGTCAAATCAAAATATTCCTGCCTGTGCCAGGTAGGGCATTTCAGATGATGCACATCAGGTACTTGACCTGAAGGAGGAAAGGTCCAAATCATAGGAACTGGTTAGCAGAGTTTTCAGAGTCAACAAGGCTGTATGCTGGGCTTAAGAGGGAGTCAGCCCATAGGAATCTGAGGGCTCTGCTTCTGCTCTCCCTCTGTTTTGTTTTCTGTTTTTGTTTTTTTCCCTATTTTTATGGGGTTGATTTGCAGGCTTGATGGACTAAAGTGGTTGATATTGTGACCCCTGTATTATATGCTGTTCATAGGTTTTATTTTGGGTTCGATTTAATTTTCTCTCCAGGGCTAAACAGTCTCCACACTTGGGGTCCAAAGCTAAAGGACCACTCGTTAGTTCAGATCTCTCCTGGTAAGAGATGAAAGTCTGGAGGAGACCTTCAGCCTCAGTTTCATCTGAAAAAGGTGTGGTTGCATGTGCCAAAGCTGCCCCAGACAGAGAACCATTGTGAAGAGCTTTAGAATTGCAGTATTGTTCTGAGCTAAGGTGTTAATATAGACAAAACCTTTATTAATCTTAAAGATCTTTTGCCCTAGTCTTCTTGGTGATAGTGTTCAGAATGATAATACTCAGTATTATTGTATTGTTGGCTAGCCAAAACTGCTGCTGTTAGCTCCTGCTCTTTCAGGCTTCACTAAATGAAGCTCACTGACTTAAATCCATTGTTTGCATTAAAACAGGGGGACTGGAGAAAAAAAAATTACTTTGTTTTTTATTTTTTTCCAGTATTGCCCCTATCAACATGCCACAGTTTTTGCTGAAACAAGGGATGCGTGAAGCCTCTCAGTTTGCATTTTTTATCCCCTGTATTTTTTATCTTTGTTTAATTTGCTGACTGGCAGCTGGAAAATCACTTAATCAGCATATCTAGCCCAAATACTAGGCATGACTTGAGCATTCTGACAGTGTCTTGGCTCATGCACAAGTGAGACTAGTTTGAATTCTTGTTCTGTGATCTGTATAGGTAGTGGTGATGGGAGAAAAGAAGGAAAATAATAGTCTGAAGATGTGTCTTGTTCCTTTCCTGGCTGTGTCACAGTAGTTAAAACCCAAACGCTTGCTTCAGTCTTGTTTGTAACCTCACAAAACCTGTAGAAAGTAACTTCTGACTTACAAGACCTTTTGTGGGAAGAGAAGTTCTGTTTATCCACAGCTTGACTTGCATGTCTGTGTTGTGAGACCCTTCATTTATTTGCCCTGTCTGAAACACCAGTGTGTAAATTGCATTTATTTCTGTGACCCCAAGGAGCTGCTAAGCAGTATCACCACATTGGCAGTTCTGTATTTGGCCAATACAGAAAGCATCTTCTCACTCTTTGAATCCAGGAAAATTATCTGAACCAATTACTAGGGTGAGTCCTGTGATGACAAGATCCAAAATTAACCCACTCCCTTATTTTTTCTAGGTACTCCACCTCTGCATTCTCCAAGCTAAGCAAAGTTGGTATCCGACATCCTCCTCCTCTTCCTTTCATTGGAAACCTGCTCTTTTTCCATGAGGTAAGATGTGGTTTTCTTTGTATCTATCCAAAGTAATGGGACGTGTGGATAGGAGGGAAGAGGAATTGAAGGGAATGCTACACTTCAACTGGAGCATCTCCTTCTGGTACAAGTAAAACTCTGCTTTTTGAAGGAATTGGTAGAAGAAGCAGTTGTGTGCAAGCAGTTTTAACTTCAGGGTAGAGTTAACTTAAGGGGAATAAAATGTGTAAGCTCCTGCAAGTTAATTACATGAGCTTTTCTAAGAAAGTTCATGCCCTCAGTGAAACAAACTTACGTATATAGAGAAGATTATGTTAACTAGCCCCGACTGGTTTGTTCTGAGTGTTTTTTGGCTCCTATGACCTTTCTATTTGTTTGAGCTTTTGCTGATTGTACACATTTGTTTTAAAGCCAGTAACATTGCTTGCTCCTAAGCAATAGCTGGGATTAGGTACCACCAAATGCTGTTGCTCTCTGCTTGTAACCATTCTGTGTGAGAAGGGAAGAAGAGGAAGAAGGATTGAGATTCTGCCTCTGGATTCTGTTCCTTTATTTTCCTCACCCATCTCCTTAGTTTGCTAATGCTGGATGTTGGCTTTTTTTAGTTAGTTTGTTTGTTCCTTGCTCAATTTCAGTACTGTTTCTGAGGGTTCAGGTTCTCTTAGTAATGAGGAGCTGCATTTCTCTGATTTAATCTTGCAGCATATCTCTTGTGCATCTTTGTTGCAGTCCAACAACTTTTCAGGAAAGTTGGGCTAACTCCAGCTGATGCTTAATTTCCTCTTTTAAGTGCATGGTCATCAATAGCCGTGCTGAGATTAGAATTAATAATGAGAATATAGTGTCTCTTACCTTGGTCTTCATGGTGATTGTTCTGTCAATATCTGTCTCGTTATTAGGTAAAACCCATTTAAATACCAGTTTTACATGTACATCTGATTTCATTTAGAAAATAGTATAAAAGGTGGACTTGATCCACTCTTTATTAACTTGAGCTGGAACTGACAGGGTGACTTTAACATATGGGAGATGCTGGTGGTGTGGAATACAGACCAATTCATCTTCACTCTTCTGGTTTAGATTCAGATGGATGGCATGAAGCTCCTTGCTCTGTAGATCTTTGGTGGCAAAATCCAGTTATTATTAGTCACCTGTTAACACTTACTATAGCAAAAGGTGCCTAGAGAGTAAGTTATTTTGATATATTGTAGACAGGCATGCCCTATACCAGCAGAAAGTTTTTCTAAATTCTTATCTAGGATCTATTAGGCAAATTTTATTACAGGAGTTGCATTCATTAGATTCGCTTAAAGCTGGCTAATGAAGGAAAGATAAGCCTGATTTTATTAGCTTTTAGGAAAGCTAGTAAAACAAATTAAAGGTAGCTGTGAAATTTTATGTTGGAATACCAGGAAATACTTCTTCCAGGCAGGGTTTGTGAACAGAGTTGAGTGATGCACAACCACAAGCCCCACCAGGCTGTACGTCCAGCACTACATTTCTCTGTCCATCTTCTCTTCGGTCCTGTAGCTGCCAGTAGGAACAAGCAGGGATAAGTCCAGGTCCTTTGTGATTTTTCTATCTTCCCTCACATATATTGCCATATTTTCTGGATCTGCTTCTGTGGATACTTTCTTAGAAATAGTGCCCATAGCAACGTGCTGGTAATAGGGAGGCTGCTTTTATATTGCAGGCTGTTCTCTATGAAAGCATTTTCAGGAACACAAGTGCTCTCACTGGAGTCAGGAGAGGACAGCTTCCACTTTCCCTTCCCCAGGAGCGGAGAACCAGAGGCTGCCTGTCACCTTCCTGGGGATGGGTTTGGTTTTAGCTGTGAGGGCACAGCTGTGCACTGAGCTAGTTTTGTTTTGTGTTTTTTTTTTTTTTTTTTTTTTTTTTTTGGAGAGCCTCTTTTAAAATAGGCTCCTTCTTGGTATTGACAATGTTGTGCGGGAAAAGCAGATGAGCCATGCTCCCACTGAATCATCAGACTGTGGTTTTCAACTCATAAACATTTATTTCAGAGGAATTAACGAATGGTGACTAAGGAAAATGAATTGATACATGCTTTACAAGAATCTGCATATGAGTTATTTATGTGTTTCCGCTGTCAAATTTGGTCTGTAAGACACAGGTTGAAAAGCCCATTGAATAACAATGAGACATAGAAAAGGAAATCAAAACACTTCAACATAGACCCAGTCCAGAAAGTGCCTTCATTTCATCATTGCAGGCTTTCCCCTGGTATTATCATTATAGAAACTTAAGGAAAAAAAATAGAGGAGGGAAGGCAGTCACTTTGACATAATCAAGTAAATTTAGGATCTGGGAATTTAAGAAAAAACATTAAATATCAAAGGCTCTCAACAAAATTGTGGGAGTATGCAGTGTTTTTCAATTTGTAACAGCATAAATTCAAGGATTTGCATGTCTTCTCCCTTACTTGGTTGTAAATCAGTAAGTGAACAGAGGTTGCTGTTCTGCTCTGCTGTTTATGTAAGCAGAACATCGGGCCTAAAATTTTTTTGCATTATTATTCTTCGTGAGTGTTCCTGAAAATAAATGGAAAATACAGGCAGGGTTTGATCTACAGTGTGGGGTTGTGGGTTTTTGATAAACTTTCAAATGTATTTTAAAGAAGAAAATATTTTCTCCATGAGATTTTTTTTTTTGGAGTTATTTCAAGGATTTCTCAGTGTATTTTCTTTGGATAAGAGTTGCTGTAATACAGTGTCTCTGAGAGAGGACAATGAAGAATGGAAACTTAAGGAGTTAAGAGAAATGCAATAGGATAGACCTATCTACATCACAGAGAAGCAGACTGTAAGAACTGACTTGGGGAAAACAGTTATTTTACTATAAATTGCTCCTTCTCTCTCAAGTACAATAGAGATAATCACACCCTGAAACTAAAACATACCCAAGTTAATCAGCTTATCTCAAAAATGAGAAGATAGGAAATTATTGCAGTTCCTGCAGCTGGGAAATTATCCGAGTCCAAGATATTAGATTAAAAATTCTTCCATTGCATGAGAATGATTTTTGGTGGGTAAGTCTGATGTAATAATAAATACCATTAGGCTGTTTGAAAAAAGCAGCATGTTCAGTTTTCCCAGTAACCAAGCAGACTTGCAGCAGACTGCTGTTTTGTGACAAACTCCTGACTGTCCCCCCACCTCTCCGTGTACTGCGTTTTTTCCTACCACTGTGTGGAAAAACATGAGGTTTCCTTGCGATCGCTGCATAGCAGGAGACACAAGGGTGTACACAGCATGGAATTTCACACGTGGAATCTGCAAGGGCTTTGGAGCAGCAGGTTGCAGAAAAACTAAACAGAACTCTCCCATGAATTTCCAGACTAATGATTTTATTACATGACAAATGCTCCGAGAACCAAGCAGGCACACACGTCCTGTCACCCTTCCTCCTAAAGGACCCCGGCAAAGCACTTGACCTGTTGCTATGGCCATGCTTCTGCTTTTGCTCCCTTTTTCCCATCAGCTTTCTAAAAAGGCCACCTAGGTTGTTTTTAAATGTCATTGGCTCTGATATTTGCACGACTCTGGTTGCCTGGTACTGTACCTGTCTGCACTGCTCCCTACTCAGCCACCTGGAGAGCAGCACTGTGCTGCTGTAGCCTTGGGGATGGTGTCCCTGGTGTCTTGGGGTGGTGGTAGGTGTGTGGTGGTTGGCTGCTATGTTTGGGAATGTGGTAGGTGGGATGTGCAGTTGTGCCCCTGTGCAGCTGGGTGATGTGTTTTGGGTCCTTACAATGGAGTGGTCATGTGCTGCTTCCCTTCTATTACTCCTAGTAAGCTCCAGTGATGCTTTTGACTGGCTGTGTGCTTGTATCCCTGCTTTGCATTTTAATGAAGGACATTGCTCTCTTTAGTCCCTCTCTGGTTGGACAGGATACTCTTTGTTTACCCTGTTTATTTCTGTCTGGCCTACTTGTGGATCCTCGGCTATCCCAGAGTGGCCCATTTCTGCTGAATGGAGGCAGGGGCTGTGTGGGTGCTTTGTCTGGCTTTCAGTTTGGGATCTGGCTGGGCTGTGATGTTTTATGGCTGATGGGTGGGAGTGAAGACACAGAAAGTGGAGGGAGGAAGCAGAGAGCAAACACAATTTTTTTTTTTCCACTGTGCATCTGCCAGAAGCATCCTGTGAGTTGGACATTAAGAAAAATAAAAGACTGTGTCCTTGCAGGAATGAAATTAATCCCATGTCTAATTTCAGCCTAGAAAGCAGCATGTCAGTGATTAGTGAGAGAGGCTGCAGTGTTTACTGTTCTGGAATTTAATGACACAGCATGCAAACCTAAACAAGGTTCAAAAGAAGCAAATGGTGAGGGGAGCAAAGAGGAGGGGAAAAGGAAGAAGAGGAGGTCTCAGACAGGCCACGGGGCTGGATTTAATTACAAGAATAATATAGCTTACACTGACAGTGAAAGCCTACATATGGTTTTGTGTTGCTTTGTGCAGGTAAACAGGAGAGGAATGGGACAGGGAGCATTTGTTTTGCCACTTGATAGCTATCTGTAAGGAACCAGAAACTGTGGCTATGGCATCACAGATCAACTTGTTTTTATCTCTTCCAGCCATCTGTGCATGTCCACCGTGGACTGCTGACTGCCCAAACAGACCTTACAGGGTGCCTCAGGTCTTCCTTTACATCCCAGGAAACCCTCCCACCTTAATGGAGGCCTGGGCATGCATACATTTCATGTGACATGAATACATGTGGTGCAGATCTAAACCTAGACATGTCACATTCTGCAACATGACAGAAAACCTGGGGTTAGATGTGTTTTTATGAGTATATTCATGCATCTATAAACCAGTCTCTCCCCCCTTCAAATATGTGTATTTCCCTAGTTTCAGCTGATATTCTGTGCTACCTCCTTTGATCAGGTGTTAGCCTTGTCAGCTACCCTGACAAAGTCAGTGCAGTACCTGTTTGCAGGAACCTATTGCAGAAAACCAAGACATGGCAATTAGCTGTCTTCCACTTGACTAAATGCTACTTGCACCCTTCAGCAAGAGTTGGACCTGTGGTTTCTCCCAAGCCTGTTGGGCAGACTTGTGCTGTGGTTCAGCCCGGCTTCTCCCTGAGCTTGTGGGATCTCAGCAGGGTGAGCAGTATGTAAGCCTCAAACCCTTCTGTGGAGGTGTAATGTTCTCTGCTTTTTTTGCATTTGATGTTTCTGATAGCTGTGTCTGCAAGGTATCCCTGAATATGATGTCAACTTCAAATAACATTTATGGAAGCTGGAAACTGTTGGGATACTCAAAGCAACCAATGGGTTTTACATAACAAAGAAGGGATCAATCATTGCTGCTTTTGCTGGTGAATAATGATGGTGAAAATGGTTGTGGTTATGATGCATGCTTTTGGTCTTTTGGACTATAGTGTTTTGCCTTTGAGGAAAGAAAGAGATCCCTTTTGTACTCCAAGAAGTGGTATGTTAACTGTGTGGCTTCTGTCCAGAACAGCTCCCACTTGTATTGGAGTGAGTAGACCTGTAGTTGCCCCTTGAAGGAGATGTCAGCTTTGTTGCAACATCATGGTTTTGGTATTCTTTAAGCCATGTTTTGGTGATTTCCTTTTGACATAATTTATGCTTTCTTTATTAAACACTGCATGAGGTTGAGAGGCAATGGCTGAGGCAATTACAAGCTAAAGGGTTTTTCCTTTTAAGTGAAAAAGAGATTGTTCTCCAGAAGACAGTCTCTCCAATCATGTTCCTGGCTTTCACCCACCTCCCAATGTAACTTCAAGGAAGTCTGACTAGGGCAAAGCTGTCTTATTTTCTGGGTCAGCAAATCCTTCTTTTGCTTCACCTTGGGGCTGCAAACTGGTATAGACAGTGTTCTAGAATAGCTAGGTCTCTGTTTTCATCAGGTCATGGTGAAACACTTTGAGCATCTTCTCAGGTAGACCTGGGGAGGCTGATATTCACTGCTGTCTTTAGGAGATTTGGTCACTTGAAGGCTAGAGGAGGTTTTAAACAATTTGGCAATAGTTGCAGAGCAAGTGGGGCCATGAATCAGTGTCGGGCCTGGCTCTGGTCTATAAATAAAGATGTCTGAGTAAGGTGGATCCCCAAAATAACAGTACTGAAGGACACTATCTGCTGTGCTAGTCCATCCTTTACCAAGAACATGTGGCTTTTTGAGGTCAGTAGAGAGATGGCTACCTGATATCCATTAGAATAGAAGACCTGAGTCCCAGAAACGGTGTAGGGGAAGTTTGTCACGTGTTTTGCTTTTAGAGGCTATATTTGCTTGCTCACCAGAAAACCCTCTGGAAGTTGCTGTGTAGCCTGCTCTTTAGGCAGCACATACAGCTAAAGTAAAGCCAGCTCTGTCATGACGTGTAGAAACAGTAAACACAAACCAGCTATGCTATTCAGTAGCTGGATTAAGAGACTGGAAATAATGTACAGCTGCAATGGTAGCAGCATATAGAAAGACCTAGTGTAATCACTTTAACTGGATTTTAGCTTGGACTCCAGGATCCCTGTAATTATGCTCAAGAAATAGAGTTCCCACAAGAAGCAGGGATCAGCAGGGATCTTCACTTGGAAGAGAAGCACAATAATGTTATGTCTGAATAGGAGGACTTCTGTAGCTGTTGTAGTAAACTTAATGGTCTTCTACAAATGGACTTTAAAAAGCAGGAATATTTCTTAGGTGCTTAGTGTGATTGTCTTCAGTTATGGCTTCAGTCACATCAATGTGAGGTTGAGATTGGACTAAAGAAAATCTTTTAGTTCTTGAACTTAAGAAAGAAAATAATAGACTCAAGGCTACAAGGAATAAGAGTAGTGTCTGTTGTTCTAAATGAAGTTGTAACTTGCTCACAATACCTGTAAATCTTGAGTTTAGTGGCATCATATGCTGCTGACCATCACATTGCAATGTGGAGAAACCAATATTCAGAAAACAAGTTCTGTGTCAGCAAGATCAGTACATGTGATAATAGCCAGGTATCAGTTGCAATGCTAAAATTATAGCAGGCTCAGAATGGTTGCTGAGAACAGTTGTTATCCATGAGCCAACAAATTTAGCTGAGTCTTAACTTCATTAGCAGTGTCTAAATGCATTAGCCATATGCTCCTCAGCATATGGGTAAATACATAACAATTTATTTTCATTAGGGTTTTCTTACAAGTGCTGCTAACCCAGGCTCCACTAGAAATGTTTACAGCATGGCACGTCGCTTCTAATAAGAAGCTGGCCCTCTGCACAGCAAATCATCTTGAAAGGGTGGTGAGCAAGATGTTTTCTCCTCCCTTTCTGAGAGTAGGAAGGTAGAGCTGCTGTGGGTCTGATGCACTGCAGGTAGCTGGGCTTCTGCAAGGCTTTATCCTGAAGTGACTAACAGGAAGCTTTGGAGAAATGCCTGTTCAAGTGTGTGCCATTAAATCCTTGGCACTCATTGTGTGCTCTCTTCTGGCTGCCTATGGTGCACCTTGGGTGGCATCACCTCCTGGTAACTTTATCTGGATGTAAGACTTATGACTCACTGGGTTTTCCCCTCTTCCTTCCCTTCCCAGGCAGGATGTAGGGATGAAATACAACTTTCCCCAAGAGGGACTGAGTGTGAAATTGGGGTTTTAGTCATGGCCTGTGGTCAAAAGGATCCTGTGCTGGGAAGGGCAGGGTGGACACTGGGGCAGAGCTGTGAGGGCTTCAGTACCTGCAGACATGGGACAGATGTAAAGCAGCCATTGCCTGTTTGGGATGCTCATAATTTGTCAGAAATTAATGAAATGTTATTTTCTAGAGTGCTCTTTGGATAAGTATTAATGCAATTTGATCCAGAAATGCAAGTTACCTAAAAGACAGAGAACTTTAAGAAAGGACCAATCTTGTCTGAGACCTATAAAGTTCAAAAGTTAATCTAATTTTCCATGTCCTCAGAGGCCTCAGTGCTTGTTCAAGTATGGATGACAAGGTGAAACTAGAATCAACAAAAGTTGTATTCTAATCAGGTGTGTTTGAGAACTGATATAGGTTTTTTTTCTCCTTCAATTCTTTGAATATTTTTTCCTTAAAAACAATAGGAAGACTAAACAAACCTGTGTGCTTTAAAAATGTGTATTCAAAATGATCTTTTTTTCTTTTTTCACTAAGCAGTGAAGTGAAACAGATAATACAGTCTTGTGTTGTCCTTGTACTTTTTAACTTCAATTTATTTCTTTGCTGTTCAATTTTGTAATTTTAAAATATTTTTTAATTTTAGGTGATTTCTAACAAGGCATAGGGAAAAGTTAAATGTGTTTTGGGCAGTTGCACTGAGGAAATTTTAAATATTCAGGTAGAAAAAAAACCCCTTGCTGAATATTGGTGGTTTTTTTTTTTACCCTGAGACAAGAAAAGTGAAAATTATAAAGAAGGGAAAAAGAAATTAAAATGTAGGTATATGCTAAAAATGCTATCAAATAAATAATTTCAGAAGAAAATAGTTGCAAATTATTCTTTTTCATGAATTTCTGCAGTTTTTGTGCATTGTTTGGCTTCCCTCAGTTCTGGGAGTACACAAAGCTGCTAACTTTTAATAGGTACCATGATGCCAGAGGTAATTTAAGTAGGATTAGTGAAAGCTGGGCTGCAGAAGCTGTTAGAAGTCCCATGTGATGGTTAATTTAAGTGTTCTCTGAGAGTGGGACTTCAAACACGGTGATTACGTTCCACTTAAGTAAAGGGAAAAAGATGCTTGGCAAGAGGAGGCTTTGGAGGAAAGTGTCCATTTAGACACACAGGGAAAGCAGATGGGGATCCCCAAATTCTTCACTGATTTGCCTCTACTTGCTTTTCTGTCTGTATGTTGAGAGGAAGCAGCAGGTGGCAAGGCACCTTGTGGCTCTAGAGGGTAGTCTAAGAAAGAAGCATAAAGTATGAATGAGAAACTGGTGCTTGATACATGATTTTTGCAAAGGGGTGAACAAACCTCCCTTCATCCATTAATACACAGCAACATACAATGTGTTGTGAAAAGTGTGTGACATGGCAGCCAGGGTAAGGGGGTGGCATTCCATGATGTTCACATCCGAGGACATTCTCAGACAGGAGCACCTTGCAGCCAGGGTAGGGTGGAAAAGGTGCTTGATCACACACAAGGGCAAAATGGGAGAGCTTGTGGGAAATAAAGCTACAGTTGTTGACCTTGTATCACTGGTCTCTGTTTTACTAAAAAGTCTCATATAATTCATGACAGATAAAGATAGGCACCACGCGAGTATCTTGTAGTTATGTTTGTGTTTATATTTTTCACTCCTTTTTTTTTTTTTTTTTTCCCCCAACCCAAAGCCCCAGGGAACCATCTCAAAGACCTCATAAATGTGAGATTTCATTTTCTAATGCTATTTCATTTCCTGGATGGAGGACCTGCTGCAAGAAGACCAGACCTCAAATTATAATAGCCCTATAAATAACTCCCAAAGGCAAAAAGGAAAAAGAAAGCCTTTGAAAGACAACCACAAATGGAGAAATGGAGGTATTTGGGTTCTTGCAGAATGAGACTAAGCAGCTCTAGTTAGAACATCATTAATTTAGTGCAAAGTCATTTTGGGTTTCCCTATGAATCTCTGCGTCCAGTTTACTTACATACCTGTAGGAAGTTCCTGTAGTCTTTTGGTTGAGCTTAATTTTCTACAGTGCTTTGGTCTCTTTTGGCCTTAGACCCTGCTAGCAAGGGGAGTTTCCAGGTAAAATTGAAATCGATCCAACAAACTGGTTAAAACCAAACACAATCGCAAATCAAGTAAATATAGCCTGTAAATGCAACTTTCTCTCCTTTCTGGTTGAAGTCATTTTATTTCAGCAGCCCCAGACTGTCTGCCTGCTTTCCACTGGAAAGCTATGCAGGATTGGCACATCGACTGAAATAAAAACATTCCCGAGCAATCGGCATGTTCTGTCAAAACATTTGAACAGCTCCCGTCTCCCGGAGCTCAGCGCTGCTGCCGAGCCGGCAAAGGGAGCTCCGCGCCGCGCCGGCTTCCCCCCCAACCTCCTCTCTCAAACCCCCCTCTCTGCATAATCACGGACAAAGTGCTTCAGGTGACAGGTTTTTAAGAGCCTTTTGGTCCATGCTGTGAGAGTTGTCCTTTCTCTCTGTCCTCTGGGGCTCTGTTGTGAGGCTAAGTCAGGAAGGTGAGGCTGCAAGACCCCAGAATCTTCCTATAGCAACTTGGGTCAACCTGCTGGGCAGAGAGAGTTGGGTTGGCAAAGCTGAGATCCAAGAGAAGCCCCTGCTGTGCAGGGACAGGATTCTGTCTCAATACCATGTCTCTCACCACTGCATGACTCTTTGCTGCCTGTTATCTCAACATCCAATGACACAGTTCAATCCCTCTGTTGCAGGGTGATAATTTATTTATTTTTTATTACTTCATTCTTTTAAAAGGTAATTTGTAATGTTTGGCTAGAAGAAGATACACAGCAATTACAGAATGTCACCAGGCAAAATGTGATTTTTAGTTAGTAGCAAGGATGTCACTCAGTCTGTGCCTCAGCTCCTCATCCATAGAGCAGGATGTTGTGCAGAAAAGCCCCAAATGGTTCAGGAGACAGTCAAGTGATAAGACCTAGATATGAACCTACACAGACAGCTATACCCAACAGATCCCTGATGAAGGAAGAAAGGGGAGAGATTGGTTATAGTGACCTGACCCACCTGAATTATAAATAGGAGAAAAAATGATACAGACCATGATGGATGGATGTACAACCACAAGAAAGAGATAAACCTCTGACCATAGAAAGTCAGAGAGAAAGAGAGAAAGAAATATTTTGCCCAATAAGAAAGATGACAGTGTACCAACAGATACATTCAAATGACAAGGCTGCCTAAAATTAAGAGCAGAATGGATATCTCACTCTGCAGTGTCCTTTGCAGCAGGACACTGGTTACTTTGCTTTGCTAGGTGGTAGCATTGAAATGATGAGGGTCTTCCCTGTAGGCTCTACTCAGCATGAATGAGTGTGCTAAAATCAGCCCTGCAGCCAGCTTAGTGGAGGTGCTGTCTGGGTGTTACTGAGACCTACTGCTTAGGAATATAGTTGTATCATTCTTGTTACCAAAATGGATATCCCCTGAATGACTGGGGGTTAAATGAGTGTGTGTTTCAGAGAATTTCTGGGCTGTTGCTTGATAAGGCATTGTGATGACCAGCATGCAGTCAGTGTTTTCAGCCAAATGAAGTTATCCTTCACATTTGAAACAGTGATGTGTATTAAGCAATGGTTTACTGTGCTGATGAATGAGCAGATGGTATCCTTGAGGGTTCACACATGACATTAGGCTGTTTGAACCCTGAGCCCTGTCCAGCAGAAAAATTTTTTATAAAAAAGAACATAAAAGTAAACAAGGTGGGAAGGACAGTGACCATACACCTGTGCTTATCTTAAACACTGTATCCCTTATACCCTTAAACACGTGCCCTCATAGTAATTTAGAGCTGTTTTGATAAAAGTGGCATCATTGAGAAGAGTGATAGAAGAGCATGGTCCATGCCATGCAGAGCAAGGAGGGCAGAGATGGTTTATAAAGCAGCCTTAGCTCACCTTGGGTTAGTGGCAGTGCAGCAGTCTTACAGGGGGTGGGTTGTGAGTCTGCATTCCTAACTCTGTTACTTATCCCCTGGGCCAGAAGGGCCAGATGTGCTGAACAGGCAACATATTTAATCTGCCAATGATCATTCCTGATGGATCCATTCCAGCCGGCCCCAAAATTTACAATACTGGGCCTCAGCCCAATTCATGTAGAAAGACAAGACCACCCAATCTGGTGCCTTTTGGGAAGAGAGAAGGTGGAATTACTGTGATTACTATGATTGCTAATTTCACATTTTACACGAGCAACTGTACACTATGGCCAATGTGCCTATATGTGTATATTGGTGTCTAACCTAGGGCAGCTAAAGCCACAGTGTGGTACAGAAAAGCTTAACCATTATTCTTTTACGCTTAACTTATGATTCACACTGGAATTAACAGGCATTGCTACTGTCAAAAGCTGCTATTACTCCTTGCATCTAGTTATGCAAAGTCCAGCATGCAGCACTTAGAAGATTTTTACATGAACTTAAACCATGCTGCAAAATACGGTCACCTCTGAGACTAAGGTGAAGGCAATTTACCACCGTATGGCCACTTGGGAGAAGAAAGCCTGTTAAAATCCTTCTATGGACAATTATGGGAAATAAAAAGGCTTTGAGACCTTGCACAATGATGAGCCCATCTCTTCCTAGCAGAGCTAACAGGCTGAAAACAACAGTGCCAGAACTGAAGCCTCGTAATACGCTACTGGCTTGCAAAAATCTGAGGCTCGGGTTTGTGCAGACTTTCCACTGTTGTAACACAGGAGCAGTCCGTGCATTTGCTAAAAGCTTATCATCTGCAGAGAAAGACCTGGAAGGAAGGGAACAATCTTGCAGTTTTACAGGCAAGGAAACTAAGGGCTGTAGCTGTGAGAGTTTTGCTTCACCACCCACTGAGACCAATGGCTGAGTGCCCGCCATCCTGCGCTGGGTGCGGGAGCAGGTAGCGAGTGATGGGTCCAAGCTGGTGCAGGAAGGGGGGTGGTGGCAAAACCCTGAACCCCATTTACATCCAGAGAGCTCTGTCACAGTGCTATGATCCCTGCTGCCTTCTTGGAGACTCCTGTTGCTGAAGGAAAAGTTTATATTATGTGGAAGAAGATGATACCTCCAAGCAGCTTCACTAGACTAAATGAGCATCTTAAGTGGAGATTTCAAATACAACTTCCCTTTCTACTGCTTCTGCAGACAGTCTGAATTTTGTTTGGCTAAGGAAAATTAGGAATGAGTGTTAAATTCTAGCTTAAAAGATTGCCTTGCTTCAGAGAAATTTGTTATCCTTTTTCTCATTTTCAACAAGGAAAACTTGCTTTTGCAGCAGAGATTTTGACACGAAGCGTCTTGATAAAATAATAGGCGTGAGATGGATTGCAATCTATTGCCTCAAGACTTTGCCAATCATAAACTAAAATCAGTTAATGCATTGAGCTAAGTCTTGCTATATTGTGCAATGTGCTAGTAGTATTTAAAAAAATCAATCCAGAAAATATATTGATTATATTATCTCCATAGCAACAAGCAATAATGGGATAGTGTTAGCTTAATAATTGTGCTTTGAGAAAACCTCTCAGAGTAATTACTGCATTGTGGTCTTTTCACAATGTGGAATGCAGTAACGCTTCTTCCTTGACTGCAGTTACCATCAGCACTGCGTCAAGTGATGCTGTTTTTGTGTGCATGCATATGTATTCACGGGTAATTTTTCTCCGGGTGAAACAATTTAGCAGGCTATTTTGGGATTCATTTTTTAAATGGTCAAGACCACAAATTGGCAATTGTTTTCTATGTGGTTTGTTTCCTTCCACCTCCTATGACAACTGACTGCTGTAAAAGAAAGCCGTGAAAATTCCTCCTCCTGTGGCTTTCTTTAGGCACAAAGATTTTGGCATGTGACAAAACTAAATGTCCAGCTACTGTGTTAAGGATTTGGGGGAGAGAGGATCTAAAGATAGTGTTCAAAGCTGTTTTTAATTACATTTCATCTATCATTCTCTAGAAAACTCCACAGGAGCTGAGATGTTTGCCTGTCTATTGAAGGACCTGATTCTCTAGTGCATCCTGCATTGTCGTATAAATAACTTGAGGTTGTTAAGAATAAATAGATACTTTTACATATAAGTAGGGGGGGTGTGCATGTAACATTTTTAGCTTGAAATTTTAGCAGGAGAGTCAGAGGAATAGATATTTACACTCTTCATCTGGATCCTTATTTTTACTTCCAGATCAACTGTGCAATTTTGATCTTGAATTAAAAAGGTGTTGAACTGAAAAGTCTGTCAAAAAACCTCAGTTTAATCCCTCATGTTAAGCAGCCCCTAAACTGTCCTGTCTATGAGAGAGTCCTTGGGGAACTGGCAGTGGATCAGGAGTCCATGTGCCTTCTGGTGATGCCTGGTGTGTGCACGCTGGGTTCAAAGATCGTGCAGCAGAGAGCTGGCTCCTGCCAGATCCTGCACCAGCAGGAGGTTCTCCAAGGCTTTCATTGGGTGCCCCATACTGATTTGAATGATATGGTGGGATGCCCTTTTACTTCTCTTGGCATAAGTGGATACCACATTCTTCAGTGGTCATTCCTCCAGCCCTTTTCTTGTGGAACAAACACTGATGTCCAAGAGGTTAAACCTTTATGAGCTCTTCTAAACAGTGAACCATATTATTTTGATTTTTACTTCCGGGCAGAAATTGCCCTTCAAATGACCCATCATTTGATTTCTTACTGTTTATCAGAACAAAGTTCCTTTTTCTTTAAGGACCCTCACGAGAAAAACCCTGTTTTGGAACTACTGTTTAGAATACGTGATCCTCCTGGAGCCAAGAATGTGCAAACCCTCAGCTCTGTAGATGTACATGTACTTTATACATAAGAAATGCGGTATGATGCAAGGGCTGACAGTTTTCCATTTGAGATTGTCTTCACAAGAAGCTTGTGAAGCTGTTGTCCCTTTCTGTTGCTCTCCTATACAGTCCCTCTGTGTTATTGCTTTATGGGGAGGTTGTGATAGAAGAGCTTTCTGTCCCATTCAGTGGTTACTTTCGGCCAGTGGCCCAATCTCCTAGAAATGTGGTTAATTTACAGGGAGGCAGAGGAGCAGTGGTTTCTCTTGACTTCTTGCCTTGTGCCAAAGCATTTAGTTCTGTATAGCTGTTGTACTGAATGAGGGTGCCAAGCCTCTGTCTCCTTTTCTGGGTGCAGTTCTGAAAGGGCAGTTAAATCCATTGATCCCTCTGTTAAATACCTGATATTTGTAGGCATGTAGCATCATTCATTTAAAAACCAACAACAATAAAGACCAAACAAGAAAAAACAATGCACCAAAACCCCAGTGGATTGGTAAGGTGTTTTTTCTGATGCTGCTGCAGAATCCAGCCCTGAGTTATGAACTAGAAACAGAAATGAATCACTGACATGAGCCAATTCAATCCACACCTCCAAAACCAAGCTCTCCTGTCTATGAAGTTATCACAGTTGGAACTGTGACTGTGCTTCTTATTGGCACCCTCTGGCTGGGTGCTGGCTGGTGGCCTTGCTGATTCCTAGAGCTTTCCTAAGTTCTCATTCCTCTGCAGCCTCCTGTTCAGTTTCCTTGTGCTACCTCAGCTCCTACTGCTCTCTGCAGTCCTCTCACCAGCCCAAGCAAGGGTTGGCACTGAGTGTTTTTTTTCAGTCTCTTGCTAATCTCTTGTTCCAAGGAAGCCTGAATAAAGGTTTTAAGTATGTCTGTTTTCCATGCTTGGATCCTACCAGCTACCAAATGGGTAGCTAGGTTCTTAAGCAGTGTTTGTCTTCAGGACAGAACATGAAGAGTAACTATGAAGATCAGGAGATCCTGTTAGAATAATTATTTTAAGATGTGAGGAGTCAGCTGCTTGGTGTGGTGTGGCTGTTGGGGATTCAGCTTGTCTTATTCCCAAAGGGATAAGACTATTCTGTCCTGCCCAGGATCTTACAACATATTTCCATCCATAGTGTTTTAGGGTAGGTCTGTCCTACCTATTGGCCTGCTGGTCTGGGAGCAGGATGAAGCACACTGAGTGTTTGTTCACATTGCTCAGATGAAGATACTTGCAGCTCAGCAGCTTCAGCCCCTCCTGTGCCCTGCTGAATGTATGGGCTCACCTCAAGGCTTGTGTGTGTCAAGCTGACTTGTCTGCCCTTAACCTTGTGGGTTTTACAGAGGTGCCACGTGATAGATGGTAGTAAAAAGGGACCTGTCATGCCTGTGCCTGGCCTGTCTGTGCTGCAGATAGCAGCATGCTCTGTTCTGCATCAGAGACCAGTACAATCTATGGGGACATTTTTCTCCTTTCATGCTTAAGAGCCTGCATCCATACAAGGTGGGAATTAGACAAGAGGAAGCTGGACTTGTCCAGCTATGCTAAAATACAGAAATAGTCCTGGTATCTTTCAGTAATGCATTAAGTGGCATGATTACTGTCTGTCACATGTAATGCTCTTTCCAGGTCTCTTCCCATGATGGAGGGCTCTGCGTGCAGCCTAGGGCTTTGATTTGGGCACTGTTTTGTGTCTTAGTATCATCATGATAAAAGATCAAAATTTGGGAACTCAGTGCAGATGGAGTTTGTGATAATTTTAGTTCTTTCAGATGTTTTTCATAGTTTCAGACTATGAAACAGATCATTAAATGACATATATTTATATGTCATTTATAGGTCACAGATAATTAAATGACATTGATTTTTATAATCAATTCATAAAAAATGGTAGAGACCCCCAGGAGTATACAAGGGAAGTGTCTCTGAGGAGGCTGATGTTATCAACCACTGAAAGAGTAATGTTGCTTCCTAAAGCTGAACTTTTCTTGAAACTCATCTGTCTCAATAGGATCTACTTAGGCACTACTGAGTTAAAGCAATATGGGGTAGTCCAGAGTTTGCATCAGAAAAGAAAACTTAAACAGTCTTGAAGATGCAAGATTTGCACGTGGACATGTAATTTTTTCAGTACTCTTTTCAATGTCTGTTTACACTCTTGTGGCACCTAAGAGAGGCTTTTGCTTACTGGAATTGGTTAATATATTTTATTCTTTAAATGTTATCTTCAGGAATCTGCTGTTGATGTAACTGAGAAGGATAGGGACACTGTACATAAGTGGAGATACTGCTTGGAGAAAAAAAAATTCCCTGTCTCACTTCCTAGGGAAAAGCCAACTTTTATTTTTCCATATACCAATTTTTTTGCCCCACAAAACAGTGTTGTGTCATCAGAGCACCCCTGAAATCTTTGTTTTCATTAGATTTAGCTAGCAAGTCTGTCCAACAAGAAGGTGTTTCCATTTCTTTAAATTATGCAATTACTGCTTTGCTTCCCTTAAGGGAGGCCAGCAAAGAAAACTAATAAAATTCATTCACCATTAGTAAGATGTGCTGAATGCTTACACTAATCCATCTGAGAAACATTGAGCACGCAGTGAAATGTGCATTACAATGGTCTTCCCTTGCACAATGAATTCCCTCCTATAGAGAGCACTGTAATGCTCTGTTTTCCTGTTGCAATTTGAGGATGTAGTAATATTAAGAAAGGCAACAAAGATGGTTAACAATCTAGTGGAATTACAGACAAGAAGGGATTGTGTAGGAGAGAATTAAACTCAGCTTGGAAAGAAGACAATTTAGAAGAGATTCAGTAGAAATTACACAGTCTAGTAAAAAAATAAAATCCATCATTCCTTTCTTTTTTTTTTCCTAGTTTCTTGACTTATAAATATGTGTTTAGCACAGGATCAGAAATTGCAGTGAGTCTGTAAGACCTCATATGGAGCCTTTCATGAACACACATAGCACAAATTGTATTTCTCTTTGTGTCTTCATAATGACATGTTTTCTGGTTTTGATTAAATATTCCTAGATGCCTGAATAGGTGTCTTCTGTGACATTTACTATTAAATAAAATAAGGGCCTAGCAGGTTTAAGTGTTATCTAGACAATAGTCCTAATAAAAATAGTAAAGTTACAATTATAGCTTTGCAGCAGATATAAACAAGGTCTAAGCTAATGGCAGGCAACTTCCAAATAGATAAAAAGAAATATTTTTTTAGCCACTGTAATCAGGCTAAAGAATTCATCGTTGCAAGAATCAGGGAGCCAAATACAGCAGCTGGAATAATTGGAGGGTCTGGATAATTTTATGACTAATTACATTTGTAGCTGTGCATATAATGATAAGAGTAATTGAATCATAAGCTGACATTGGGTGAGAAGGAAACCTCCTATTTAAAGCATTTTAGAGTTAACTGTGTATGCAGAGTTGTTTTCCTCTTGCCTTTTTCAGAAGCCTCAGGCATGTGTTATGTCTGAAAGCTCAGAAATAGATCAAATTCATTGATATTTCCATTGCATATACTGTCTGTGTTTCTGTGGCAGGGGAGGAATGGCTTTGTAAGATACCAAGAAGGAGCTCTGAGAAACCTGTAACTTGTCTCTGGCTCTACTGTTGACTTCTTTTATGGCATTTGGCAAATTGCTTAATCTTGTGCACTTCCAACTCCCCATCTGTGACAGATGCGCACTCATCATCCCAGAGATGTTGTGGAAATGAAGTTTGCAGAGAGAAATAAGATTGAGAATAAAAAGACAAAAAGAAATTGAGAATCTCATAGAAGAATGCCAAATGAGTATCTGAAGCTGTATCTATGTGGGAATGTTTTGGAAAGTTAAGGTGAATCAATGTGAATCAACTGGAAGTGTGAATGCAGCTTGCACATCCAAAAGCTCAGTAAATGTTTTCCACTAGCAGAGTCTCTTATTCTACAAGTAGCTGTGTATCATCTTGAGAGACTGACAGAGATGGCCTGTGCTATGTATCCTACACTCCATTTTTTCCTGGTATCCACCTATTATTAAGCCTTGTTCCTAAAAATCCTCCTTGAAGTTTTTGTCCCTAATATTCTGTCTTTTCTACTTTGATGCTCAATAACTTTCATCTAATTTCTAGCAACACTTATCCATGGCCAGTTTATATTCATTTGATCTTTTAGTAATGTAGGTTTTTATATTAAATAGATATTTTTTCCTTCCCTGATGATTACTCCCTGTACACTTACAGGCAGCAAGCATGTCTCCTCCCTTTGGTCTGCTAAAATGAACCTTTGGTTTGCTAAAATGAACTCTCCTAATTATTACTTGTAAGACAGGTCTTCTGTTCCCTGAGGATCCTTGTAACCCTTTTCTCCACTCATTCCATTTTTAATTCATTCCTTTTGAACGTGGCTCATCAGATTTGCATGCAGCATTCCAGAGAAAGTGTATCCCCATCATACTTGTGGTTCATATGTTCATCCAGGTTTTTTCCCTCTCTGTCACTTTTCAGACAATAATCTACTTCTGCAGAAATTCTTGGAGTTAACATAGTACCTCTAAGAGTATGAAGCTTTGCTTTGAACTAAAGCCAGTGTTGCAGCTGTTCAGGATCTTTAGGTCATGCAGTTCTTCTGATGTGGGAATCTCAATCTCTCTGCCTGCTAGTGGAAGAACCTGTCTTTCAGTCCATAACCATGAGCATACTTCACAAAAGTGTGTCCACTTTTTGTCCAAGATTCAGTCCTCAAAACACTGAGAAAAGTTTATCCCCAAAGTGACTCTTGAGAAATAAATGGCTTTCCTCCTTTCATGCCTCTGCTTGTCTTTCAACTCAGTCCATACTAATTTTTCCACAGCTTGAATGCTTATTGTCTTTCAATTTTTATCCTGATTTTCATCCTTTTGAGTGTGATTACCGTGGTTTTCCCCAGACCAAGTGCATTACTGAAAGATATGTATATCTTCCACTGTTCTCTCACTGAGGAAATGTATTATCCTCCAAAGGAAGATAACATGGGTTATATCCCATTTCCCATTCCTCTGATCCTCTTCCCTTCAGGTCTTTGCTGTGAAGCAGGAGTGCCAGGTTGCTACTGCTGGGTCAGAAGTGGTGCACGAGGGACTTTGGCTGCAGCTGCTCTGACCAGCCACGCCACTTACACAGAGCTAGGGCTTACGACTCAAATGTTAAAAACATATGGTGGGGTTTGGGAGGAAAATCTGAAGGCTGTGTGTGTTCCATGCACTGGGAAATCTTGCATGCTATTGAGGTCAGGCTCACAATTGTGTATTTACTTGCTTGGCTTCCCCTCCCTCCCGCCGACTCTCCTGTTAGCAGCCTATTAGAATCAGCCATTAACCTGGTTAATGGGGAGAGACAGCAAATACCAGAAAGGATGATGTTCTTTTCTTAATTCACTCTTGGAAACCTGACTCTTTTAAACTATAAATGTTCTCAAGCAAAGGCTGAAAGGGGTCCAAAACATGTCTTGCTTTTGTAATGCAGGCACACCCAGGCAGAGGAGAATGAGATGAGGCTGTTTTCCACACAGAACATCACTGGGAAGCAATCTTTGGTGGTGACAGGCTGGTGACCTGCCCAAACTGCCCATGTGGCGTCGAGCTGGCTGTGCCCAAGGCTTTGGGGTGGTGACTTGGCATGACTGACTGTTACTGTGCCCTTTTGGGTGATAGGAACCATTGAGGTGATATCTTGATGTGATACCTGATCCTTTGGGTGGTATGGTTCAATCCCGAGAGCTTCTGGACTCTGAGCAGAGCAGGTGATGGATGGCAGAAGGAGAAGAGGGTGATGAAAGGCATGGGGCAAGGGCAGAGCCAAAAGGGAGAGCTTGTGCAAGAGGGCAAAGAAACATTTTTCAGCGAAGGAGGAGCTTCTGCTAACACTGACAAGACAGCTTCTTGTTTCAGACAGCAAGGGCTAATACAGCACACAGAAATAAATCTGCCTGCTTAGTTTTTATTAAAGACCTGAAAAGGTAGAGGGGAAAAATTTACAATTTGGTATTTAGTTCAGGTAATTTTTTTTTAATTGTGTAATGAGAACACATTGTCCAAATTTTCATATGCAGATTCAATTAGTGTTCAGTTAATTAGCCTGTACAGATGAGGATTAACTTAATTACATAACACTAACCTCTCTTAATAACTATTAAGGGTAGGAAGGATGCTTTTAATAAATTTGGAAGGGCTATATGTGTTTTTTAAAATCTGAAATGGCATATACATAAATTAAACCAAATTACACACAGAGGACAGCCATTAAGGATAATGATCAAAGGAAACAAACTATGTACATGGCTCAGAATCAGGCTGTTGAGAAGTTCATGCTGTTTTCCTCTTCTCGTCTGCTGGCATCCTAGTGTTTTCCCCAGGATTATTACTGGAGATGCTGTACAGTCTGTGGTCATACCTTCAAAATGGGCTGAAGTCTGATAAAAGGTTGCTTTAATTAAATGTTACCATGTATTAAAAAAAAAAAAGTAATCAATTTGGGTACCAAGTTGGTGGGGTTTCTTTTTAGTTTTGTTTTGTTTTTCCTAGGTGGTCTAAGGAAAGAAAGATATGTGAAGCCCACTGAATAATAAAATCTGATCCATAAATGTCATTCATTGTCATTACATACCACAATAACTATAGATTTTTGTCTCTTGACATGAGGTGTGCACTCAAACAAGGATGATTATTAATGCTACAGTGAAATAGAACATCATCTCTGACTACAAGGTGGTGATGGTGAAGCATATATGGTACTAGTGACAGGATGTGGCTTATTTGGCATATGAGTCAGCATTAAATCCAGGTTGTCCTTTAAGTGAGTGACATCAGGTAATGCGTGATGCCCTTCAGAAAGAGGCAAAACAAGAAGCTTTTTTCCATTGGCCATTCTTGCAAAGACAGTATTTCCTACTTGCAATGGATTTTGATGGGCACACACCACGTCATTCTCAGCATAGCTCAGTAGCTTTTGTAGCATTCAGTACACTACAGAATTCAGGAAAATCCAAGAGTTATGATGCTTGTACATTCTGGAAGTCACTTTTTGAAGTCTAAATTTTGAGCTGCTGTCAGAAGCATGCATCTGCTCGACCCCAGCTGTGTGGCCCATTTCAAAACATTATATACAGTGACCCTTAAGGACCATAGCTAAGTTCATAAACCATGGGATCGTTTTGTTTTTTTTACAGCTGCAGTGAGCTGAAATATTATTAAAGCATACAGTGACTCCCCTCCAGGTCTGGGTTTAAACTTGAGCTTAAGCTTAAAGTCACTTAAGTCCTCATTTGCAACCATGGGATCTGCAGATACTGTGCAACTAGCAAGTATAGGTTGCATAAGTGTCATGTTAGGCACCCCAAAAATCAGAATGCATGGTACTACTGCCTTTTTCTGAAAATTGTTGACAACACCCTTTTACAGCAAGGATGGACGATGACATTGCTACAGATCTTGCCTTGCTGTGGAGGAGCTAGCAAGGTGGATGTGCGACAAGGACGAAATTGCTGAAAGATCTGTTGTGAGGTGGCAGGATGTACTGAAGAAAATAAGGGTGCACTTGGGCCAAGGGAGTCCTCTCTGAACTCCTTTCATGTATCATATCATATAATGGCTGGGGTTGGAAGGGACCTTAATGATCATCTAGTCCCAGTCCCCCTGCATGGTATGTCTTAAATGTTTGATATCTCAAGACGTGCTTGGCAAAGGCCAGACTTGGCTGTGACTGGTGGAGACCCAAACCTTGCTCCTTTCCATAAGGGTTGCACCTGTATCCCTGAAAGCAGGATTTGCCCTTGGCAGTGGTTCTGTCTACAGATGCAGCTTCTGACACATGCTTGGAGGACAGGGAGAATGCAAATTCCCTTCACAGAGGCAATCATCAGCCATGTAAATAAAGAAGCCTTCGAGGTGTGCTGCAGTCAGCCCACTTGAGCTGCTGTTTCCAAGGTTTACCAGATGCTGTAAACCATGCTTTCTTCAGGGAAAGAAGCTTTTTGTACCCCTCCATTACCTTGTTTGATAGTGGGCTCTCATCGGGCTGGTACGTCACTGTAGGGACTGCACGCAGCAATTTGCTTTTGTCCCAACCCTTTTCTGAGTTGTTGACAACAACTCATATTCTGCAGCTTCTAAACCAAAAAAACAGCTGAGTGATTTTTCTGACTTGGAACAGCATTACTGACCGTGCCTTCACAGTTTTTTTATTACCAGTAACTGTTTAATATGCTATGGCTCCTCCTGATGCATGTGGCATCATCTCGTAACAACATGCATTGCCTTGATTTTCCATTTCTTTCTGCTTTCCTAAAAAAATCAGAATACATATGATTTTTCTCCAGTTATCCCCTTCCTAGCCCCTACATTGCTCCATTATAGCTCTTGTCTTATGTCTGTTTAAGCTGCTAGGTATGTGTCAATAGGCACCATTTGTGAGTGTGCTTCCTCTCCTTCTCTTCACTGACTGTGTGATCTTGAGTCAAGGAGGGGTCTCTACCTCTATTTTCTTATAAAACAGTTGCTTCTAGTGGGTAGGTGCTTAGTTATCCTGCAGGCATTAAGTACAATTGCAATCATAAACCTGCAGTAATGAGCCTTGGAGCAGATTGACCTCAGCCAGTATAAAAAAGTTACCAAAAGCGCTTTATGAAAGCTTGCTGTGCTTCAAATATGACTCAGAGGAGGAGGATGTTTTCAGGGAACCTGTCTACTTAAAGCCATGCTCAGGGATGATTCTGCAAGATTCTGGCAGAGCTAGGTGGACACAGCATATCCTGCCACTGAGTAGTGAGATCAGGTTCTTTGGCCTTCCTCATGGCTATGAAAGAGAAACACAAGTGCCTTCGTGTGACCCCAGCTTCCTCCAGATGAAAGGTGTGCCTTGGGTTTTAAGGGATGCATACACATTTTCCCTCTGCCTTGCCTGTGCTCCAGCCGCTGTATCCTTGAAGGGCTCTGTCTCTGCTGTTTGCAGTCTGCTGAGATCTGCTCTGGGGTGCTCATCACACCCTGTGTGCCTGTGGAAGGGACCAGGACATCAGTGTATCCTGGGATGGGAGGTGGAGGTAGACAGTGGTGTGTGCTTCGGGCAGTGGTGCGGGACATGGGAAATTATCCTGCAGCGTAGAGAACAAAGATGTTTTTTAATCCCGTGGACACTTTCTCACTGTCTCTCCAGATATTTTTCAGCTCCTTCTCTCCCCCACATCCTGCAGGCTTGTACTTCTCACACTGGGGAAGAAAACCTTAAGTGTGGTTAATTTTGAGCCAGTTCAATCATCTAGGAGACCTGGAGGTGAAAAAACAGCTACTGGTCAACAGGCCTAGTATGAAATGTCTTCTGCCTGACCTGTCTACTGTAGTGAGCCAGGAGCAGTGCTTCCAAGAAGCCAGCTTTCTTAAAGGCTTTTTCACTGAATCATTTAAATCTTGGGTTTCTTGTAAATGTTATTATCCTGTGGGCTCACTGGAATGCCTCTGGTGCATACAGCAAGTGCAATACCCACACACGTGCTCGCAATCCAAAGCAAAACTTAGCAGGCAAGGTCCAGGCTGTAGTTTGGGATGTCTTCCCTGAAGGTTCAGACAAGGAGGAAAGCAGACTGGAGGACAGACCTGATTCAGCACTGTCTTGTAAGACTGGAAGTCCTTCTGTCCCATGCAGCCGACACCATTGCAACCCAACCATGTTTTTGCACCCCAGGCAAAGTGGCCATAGGACACCGATGAGCCGAGCTGCTGGCTTCCTGCAGTCTTAGCCGACTGCTTGGGGAATGTGGCCCCACGATTCCCCTGGCATCAGTGGGGGGAAGGCAGCAGGCAACCTTTGTAATGCTGAAATCCTGCTACTGCTGAAGTGTCTCTGGAGCAAAATGCAGTTTGGGGTGAATGTGTACACACTTCTCCTCCCTCGGTGTCTGCAGATAAGAGCCTTTTTGAGTTAGCTGTATGTATTTGTGGTGTCACAAAGGCTTTGTCAACCTGAGTTTTTGTGTGTTAATGGTTGAGGCTCTTTTCTGTTTACCTGAGTAGTAAAGTATTTTTCAGGTGAGAATATATAGATTTTTTTCAGGCAATCCTCTAAGTGACTTCTTTAGCAATTTTCTTGTTAGTCTGTTTCATTACACATCATCCAGTGCTTTAGGGTTTTGTAGTTTAAAAATTTAAAGTTCTTGCCTTAATCTAGAGACATATTGTCCTGTTGAATTGTCGTGGCTTAGGCCTGGCTGGTATCAACCAGGCTTTCGCTTGCCTTCTCCCCCACCATGGGACAGGGAGGAGAAAATCCACCTTAAGGCTCGTTAATCAAGACAAGGACAGGAAGGTTTGCATTCCCCAATTACAGTAATGGGCAAAAACCAGACAGGTTCAACTTGTGAAGGAAAAACCCTAATTTAATCTACAAGGAGAAAGTGAAAACATGGCCAGATCTTAATACCTTCTCCCCACCCCCTCCTCCCTTCTCCCCAGGCCCGGATCCCTTCCCTGCTGCCTCCCCCTCAGGGCACAGGGAGGGGCAGGGGGAGTTCAGGGTCAGTTCCCCACACGCTGTTTCTGCCACTCCTTCCTCCTCAGGGGGAGGACTCCTCACATTCTCCCCCTGCTCCAAAGCGGGGTCCCTCTCTCTCCTGGGAGAGTCCTTCAGGAACCCCTGGGACATGATTCCCTCCCACAGGTGCAGTCCCTCAGGAACTGCCCGGGCTGCGCACAGAGTCACGGCTGCTGTGGAAGCCGTCACCTCCCCTGGCATGGGGTCCTCCATGGCTGCAGATGCACATCTGCCCCTCTCCGTGATCCTGCACAGGCTGCTTCCTCACGTCTGCCCGCCTGTGACGCTTCAGGGGCTACAAATCCACGTTTACCCCAGCGGGGTCTTTCAGGGTCTGTTCCACCATGATCCTCCATGGGCTGCAGGGGCACAGCCGCCATCTCACCACAGCCTTTAAGGAAATTTCTTGCTCGGGCAGCTTTCCACCTCCTTCGCCGACCTTGGTGTGTTTTCTCTGGCATTTCCCACGCACTTCATCCTCTACGCTGCTCAGCCGGTCCTTTTCTTATATTTTTGCACTTTCATTTTCCCCTTTTAAATATGTTATTCATAGGGGTGCATCCATATCTGCTCAGCCTTGGGCAGAGTCACGTCAGGGAACTGGAACCTGGGGAGCTTCCAGCAGCTTCTCACAGGAGCCACCTCTGTGGCCTCCCCTGCTCCCAAGATATTGCACTAACCCAAGACAAGAATACATATGTTGAAAGTTCAGGATTTAAAAAACCCCACAAATTCCAGAGCTGTATTTTAAATAAAAAACCCTCAAAAGCCCTCATAGAAGGCCTATGTAAGAGAAGGACCGTAGGTGGTGGCAACTACTTTGCTAATTTGGGTGATAAATAAGTACCCAAGTGTGATAGGTAGGAGAACTACTTTTGATTACCAGATTTTCTTTTCTTTAGACAAAATGCTCCTAAAGCATATTCAGATTACATGGTCTTGTTTATTTATGTCTGCAGTTAATGTATTTACAATAGTTCATATTGTTCTAGCTAATATTCTGCAGTTTATCATAAAAAATAAGAATGATTTAATATAAGGCATAAGTATTCTACTTTGTTAGTGAGTTTCCTCTGAAGAATGAAGATAGATCACAATAGTCTCTCTTGAATTAATATAAATGCAGATGAATGCAGTCAAATATGTTATTTTTTTTCTAGCACAGCGGAGTATGATTCTCAAATATCACGGTTTTCTTACAACAGATTTTTTTTTTTATATTCACTTTTGGGGATACATTTTGTACACCTTCCTTAAGATTAATCAATTTGTATTCATTTAGGACACTAACAATTTAGTATAGTGGCAGGTTTATTTATATAAATGGATACCAATTTTCATCAGTTATGAAAATGAAATACACAATAAAAATTCTAAAAGTTTGTTCTAAAAGTTGTTAAATCTGTTTACTATTTTGCAGAGTGTCCCAGCTTCCTTGTGCTAAAATCTATCTTTTAAAGTTTGGGTTGTTTTTTCTTTTTCTTTTAGAATAATATAAGTAAAAGCCAAACAAGACAACCTTTCCATATTCCCTGTGTTTCTCTTGTATGTACTTATTTAGTTATTAATTTCTCTGTCAGTTTTTCCATCTGCACATAAAAAAACATTAGGAGTCAGGATCCCAGTCATGAACTCAGTTTACTAAAATAAATAAATCATGAAACAGTAACATATTTTGGAGCATAAAACCTCGATGAAAACATGTTTTGTGGCTTTCCAGGTCTTTTTTGGGTGCTTTTTTTTTTAACATTTCTAGGCTCTGCTGTCACAGGTGGGCAATGAGAGAAAGGTGAGGTTATGAGCTCATACAATGGTTCTCCTAGTTGAGGTTCAAAGCTGTGGTGTGAGCATTAGCAACACAGTATAACAGAGTTTCTGTTAAATACTATTCTAAAAAACTTCATTGTTTTTCTTTTATCCAGGGCTTCTGGGAAAACCACACAAAACTCATAAAAGAGTATGGACCTGTTTGTGGGTAAGTCTGGGGAACAGAGGCTGAGGTGGTTTGATTGCAATCTCAGTTGTCAGTGGCTTATTTTAGTTCAGCATTTGGTGTTGGACTTAATTCTTCTCTCTGTAATTTTAATTATATGCATGAAGTTTAGTCTTTTTCAGGATTATACTGAGCTCCTAGCCTTCAGTACTCTCTTTTCATCTGCATAGTTTTTATACTTATGGTGAACAGCAGAAATAATAATTGAAAATCTTAAAAACACCTCACCCAGTTTATGAAATAGTATGAATTTGATTCAGTTGTTGCTATCTATATTTATGCAAAATTCCTGAACTTAAATTAAAATGAAGTACAGATTAGAAATGAAGCATTCCTCTCTATAGCTCAGCTGTGCTATCTTAGCAGTTCAATAGGAGGAAAGTGGGTTAAAGTGGTATACCCCTTTACACAAGCCCTTCCACATTTCTGTGAATGTTATTTCTGTTCTGAGAACTACTTCCCAGTTGTCATCATTTAAGTGGAAATGCAGTTATTTCAGGTATCTTCTATTGTTGTGTTCAGTTGGTGTTTCTAGCACAACTATTATTTCAATATATAAGTATCAAGAAATACCCACAAAGAACAGTCAACATCAATTTTTTTTTTTCTCCTGTGTACTGTAAGGGGTTTAAGACAGTTCTAAGAGAGTATATATGAATGTGTGTGTTCGTATTTGATATTAAATTATATAAATATGCTTTGTATGCTCTTCAAGCAAAAAAGCTTTATGATAAAGAAGTCAGGTTCAGGCATAAGATGCATTTGATGCTTCAGTCACAGCCGCCTTGTGGCATTTATGCTCGGCACTAAGGACAAAGTGCTGCAAGAAGTGATGGAAATAATGAATTCCAGGGGTTAGGTACTTGTCTAAGAGGAAATAGTACAGTGTCTTGACTGGCCAGGAATGGAGAAAGATATTCATTAACACTGTGGCAATTTGTATGTTGTGTAACAAATGAAAAATGACTGAGGCTTATTATCTGCGTGACCTTTGGTGTGGTGCCCTTAAATGACAATAATGTAAGAACACTGGCATTCATTCCTCAGTGTATTTCCCTCCTTATTAATATCATGCCTATTTTTTTCTAAGCTGAATTTGAGACAAGCTGCTATTTAGTTATCTGTCTGCTCACTCAGCCAGGCAGAGGCTGTGTCATCGGAGAGAGATGTATAATCACAGTATGTGAGCAGATAGATAGAAACTTTCATTTCTCCAATCTACCCACAGCTGTTAGGGAGTGAAACCTCTCTGAGACTTGCACGAGCTACAAAGCTGGGGGATCAGCCAGGACAGTTCTGCCTCCTTGGGATCCCTTAGGTAGGATGAGTGCTCAGATTGAGTGCAACTCGTATGTAGTCATTTATTGTGTGCATGAAAAACTTAATTTGTGAGGGATCTAGGAGCCTGGCAGAGAGTAAATGCTGCTTTTTTATACCTCTCAGGAAAACAAAGCTAGGCTCAAACATTGCTGTGCTCGAGGTAAGCTTTATTTGTAGTTGAAGAAAGATATTTTAAAACCTGGCTTGCGAGCTGCTCTTCAATAGATGTGGTATGTGTCTGGGGGTATTTTTCATAGTCCTGTCAATTAAAGAAATTCCCTCTCCTTCCTCATATGTCTTCTGCATGATTTTGTCAGTCTTCAAAATGGGCAGTAAATGGTAGGTGTGTTTGTGTGTATGGTCTCAGCAAAGTATTGGATCTGGCAGCTGGAAGAAGATGGGGTATTTTCCTTTTTCCAGATTGAAAACTGCTTTCCAATAAGCATTAAGAGCAATGATCTTTATTTCTACAGTGGTGAAGTGAGTTGAATACAAATCTTTGGAACTGAAGCCTTTTTTCCTTTCTAAGGTCACTTGAATAGTCTGAATGATACCATCACAACTGTTTTCTTTTGTGTGTGAATTGGTTTCCTTGACAACAGGATGTCAAATCAACTTTTCAGCTTTAATCAAGTCAAAACAATATATCCCTTCCATTCCAAAAGGCCTCAAGTCATAGAGAATTATTTCAAGTAAGGCTTTTGTAGGTCACAAAAGCATTTTTTTTTCTTCACTCCCGTGTATAGATCCAAAGGAGAGGTGATGACATTACTCTTTCATAGAGAGAGACAATGCAAATAGTCTTCAGTTGTGTGTGCTGTGAAAACTGTTTTCATACAGAGATGCCCCAAGATGGAGGCCAAGGCAGAAACAAACAGCTCTGGTTCGGTGCAAAAACAGAGCTGGAGCATTTCTGTTCAACAAGGGGATCCAAGCCACTGATGTGACTTTTGAGGAGATCCTGCAAGAGAGTGGTAGTTTTTGGTTCAGGTATAGTTTGACGTGTTTTCTGTAAAAATGTTTCCTGTAAAATATGTGCTGGCTCTCTGCACCAAAAATAAAAAGTGAAAGATACATTGTTTGGAAAGCAGTGTATTGATACATACGAAGATTTATGTTGAATAGTCTCCTTTTTTGTGGTATGAGATTTACACAAAAAGTAGTCTTGGTTTCTGTGGAAATAAGTGACTTATGTTACTTATTTTTTGGATGAACTTTGTTGTTTTGACACTTTATTTTCACCTGTACCATATCCAATTTTTCCATTTCCATTTTAGGCTATGGCTACTGATCAGAAATTGGTGTAGACAGAGAAACCAAGAACTTCTGGGTTAAAGAGGGGAATTAAAGGGGGAGAATATACTTTATGGAATCAGAAAAGCAACTGCTACAACATGAGCAGAACTGTAGGGGCAGTGAGTTAATTTTTTGCTTTAAAAACACACTTTGCACTCTACCGTGATTGCATCATTATGACTTTACAGCTACGTAAGCACGTATGGCTGATTTGGAGTTGATGGATAGTGCCAAAATAAGTAATATATTCTTGGCCCAGCAACACACTGTGAGTGAAGAAACAGAAAATACTATAAAGCCCCAAGCAGGCAGTTGATTGCCTCTGGGATGAGTGAACCTATTTTGCCTTCAACTGTAGCAGTGCATTTTGATGTTGGGAAGAGTATAAGGATTCATAGCACAGACCTCATTGTGTATCTTAAAAGAAAAAGAACAGAAGATTAAAATTCAGTACAATTTGTGGCATGACAGTCTTTCTTCAAGTCCTTTTGCATCTGAAACAGCTTGAAGCAGGTCAACCCCCCTGTTCTTACTTTTCCTTTGCTTGAACTCTCAACTTCAACCTGCTATGAGAAGTCTGACCTGCTGTGTAGTAGAATAAGTGCTAAGGAGGACAAGAACAAAGTAAAGACTGACAGGGTACTCTAGGAATAGCAAGAGGGTGTATTTTGGATTAAGCTACCTCTAGAAAGCAGGAGACAAGCAGGGTGTAGGGTTGTCAGTCTGTGAAGTGACAGAGTCAATGAGCTCAAAATCTGTGTTTTCTGATAGGGGGAGGAATTTATGAGAATGTTTCTGACAAGATACAAGTATAAGACATTCTCAGTCCTTATTAAGACCTCTAGCAACAAACTTCATTTATCCAAAATGAGCCTCTACCGGGCTCCAGCATAAACATCCCAGAATCAGCACAGTATCACAGGTCACAAGTCAAGGTGCAGTCACAGAAATGGGATGCATGCATGCACTGCTGAAGCATCTTCTGAAAATAAAGATGTGACTGGAGCTCCCCTTTCCATATAAGAGTATCTTGTTTTGCAGTGGGTTACTTGAGCGTGGTTTTTAAATCACAGAAAGCAACTTAAAATAGGACAGGTGATTTTTTCTTGAGGTGTCTGTGGCGTTACTTAGTGTCTGACCTGTGAGAAGGGTTTTTTTTAAATTTTATTATTCTTTAAAGACTTCCTCATATTCCTTAAATTATTTCCTAATAAGTCATTATCAGAACCAAGATCAAGCCATGTCATTTAAATGGTTGGGTGATTTAAAGGATTAGGCGAGATCATGGAGCCAGTCACTAACTTGAAATGTGTCCAGGGGTGAGTTGTGATTGTAAGCCATGCTGGCAGCTGACAGCTTTTCAGAAGTCTACGGAGCCAGAGTTGGTTCTGTATTAACGCATGGCTTCTCCTCTCCCCCCAAATTATTGCTGCAGATGGCAGTAGTTAGCATTTCTCCTGATGAGTCCACAGTCACACGGTTGTGGACAACAAACAGGCTTTTCTCACTGCTGCTCCTGCCTCTGCATCAGGAACTGAGGCACACTGGTTAGTCACTCTGGAGGCTTGGGCCTTCTCTTTTTGTGGACAGGAGAGGGATATGAATTTCTGGCACTTGGGCATCTGGAACTTTTCTGAAAGCCTTCCTCTGCCCTCCTTGAATACCTCAGGGGAAAACTAAGGTGGATAGGAGCAGGATCTCCTGCAGGGAACCGTTGATGTCTTCATCGTGCAATTAATTTACCTGAAGAAAGATTGTCTTTATTGCCATTTTAAATTCAGATTTTATTTTATTATTTCTTTAACCTCTCTGTTTCTAGCTTTACTCTGCTTTATGTGGAAAGAGTAATCCCAGGACAGGCTTTCTTGTATTTTTCTCTGAAGGCTCATGTAAAGAAATAATTTAGTTTTATGAAACAATCTTATCCTGCTTTATTTCTTCTTTTACACTGAGGTCTAATGGACTTACTACCTCTCTTGTGATCAATCCTTTATTCTGATATTTTAAACTATTTACTTTTTGTATTTCAGCTAGAAAATATCATGCCTAAGCAAGGATGGGCGGGGGAGAAGGGAGAAGCAAACCAGACTCCATGTTTCTGACCTATAGCTCTTAATCTCTGTATCACATCTAACGTGATAAATATTTTTGGTAGCTTGACTTGCCTGGATATCTGTTTTCCTCAAGAGTGATATATTTCCATGACCAGTCATGGATCTTCCAAGATCCTTTTTTTCCTCACTGTCTTTCCTCATTTATGTGTTATGATAAGGTCCTCTGACTCTAAAGGATTGTTGATCAGACCAAAATTTTCTAGTATGAATTAGAGTTATCTCTTTTTCTTTAAATACCTGCAAACTGTGCATAACTTATGGCAGATCCCTTAAACATGTGCCTAGCTTGGAGCACATTAGTAATCCTATTAAAATCACTGGTGTTGCTCAACATGCTTCAAGTTAAGCAGAAGTTTATCTACCTTGCTGAATCAGGGCCATAAAGAAACAATTGCCATAGTGCCTGAAAATTTATGTGTACCTGCTGCTGTTGGTACACACAAACAGCTAGCTTTATTGTAGCTGAAAAAAGTTAATGGGGACAAAAGTATTTCTTCCTCTTCCACACCCTCTCATTTGACAGCACTTCGCATGCAGACAATTTTATTGCTCCTCTGTGTAATGTGCTCGCCATTCTCTCTGAAATAGAAAAGATTATCTCAAAAATTGACTGAACAATTGTAGAAAATATTCTTAAGTTATGCCTTAAGAGCTTTTTTTTTATGAACACTCTCAGCATTTCTTAATAGTAATCTTTTTTTTTTTAAAGCTGTCTTTTAAAAGTGAACCCAAACCCAGCAATACTCGTGTCTGAAAGGTAAGGTACAATGCTGCATCTCCATCTGATTCCCCACACATGATTAGATATTGGTTATAGTGACTTCCAACAGTCAAATCAAGCTGCTGGAACAAGTCCCGAGCATTATTTATGGGTATATCATCACCAGTTTCTACTCTTCTCTCTAGAGCCAATTGATCTTAAAAACATAACTTTTATGGGCCTGATGCCTTAAGATTTACCCAAAAGGTGGCACACCACACTGGTTTGGGATTTGGAGTCTGGTGTTATCATTACAGGGTTTTGTGGGCTCCCTGATCACTATGGGGCATTTTATGTTTTGCTTACCGAGACCTACGGGATACAGTTTACAGGCAAAATTTATGGTAAATTAGTTGACTAGTTTAATTCTGGCATATTTCAAATGTCCTCAGGTCTCTGGAACATTGCAAATTGATGCTTAGTGTACGAGTAATGTTAAAGGCATTCAGTAATGAGCTCTTTTAAGACAAGGACAAAATCTTACATGTGGACTATGACATTCCACAGAAAGCATGCAACTTGAGTTTGTATAGTCTGTAATGGCTGTTATTTGCCACTGTAGCCACTTGCTGTCCTGGTTTAGGTCCAGGGACATTTGTGTTCTGGTTAGAGGACACAAGCAGTGACTCAAAGGCCCACCAAAATGTCACAGTTCCAGCCCTCAACACAAGCAAAGCTATTTGGATGGTAATGTTTGATGCAAGTGGTGAACTCTTCTGTGTGCAGAGTTCTCTGGCTCCTTCTCTCAGGTTCCAGGCATGTCCATGGAGTGGCTGAGGTGCAGGCATGTTCTCCCTGCGGCGCTTTTTTCCAAATTTCTTTCCTCCACACATGACTGCTCCAGGACTCTACTGCAGCTGTTAAAGCCAACCTAAGTCAATGATCTGATGTAATCTTTCACACCTCTGGAAACAGAGTGTAAAATGAGAGACAGACAACATTTTATATGCACTTGGCAAGGTAGCAAAGGACAGTGCTGTCACCTGTACCACATTCCTGATGCTTCTGTCTTTACTCATGGAAGTTTGAATTACTGTTTGCATAGAGGGAAGTCTCTTGATCCACTGAGACAACATCAGCTGGGTGCAGGAAGGCTCTTTGAGACTGAGAACTCTGTCAGCTCTGAAGACTGACAAAGCAAGCAGCAGATCAGATCTTTGTAGTGTGACTTAGCACTTGAGGAACCTGATTTCATCTTGGTATGCTTCTGCTTGTGCAGGTAGCAGCTTTGGCTGAGAGTGATTTCACTTGTTTTTACTCCTTGGGAGATGTCTCTTAGTTTCCCTTTTCTTGAATACTGGCAATGCAGATCTTAGCTTTTAACTCCTTGTGACCTCCAGGTTAAGATTATATGAAAAGTAAAGTTTCATTTTAAAACATGGTGCCTGAGGAGTGTTTTACACCCAATGTGCGACATGGGTGGTTTTTGATTTCTACTGCCTGCTTCTTGGCTAAATAATGCTTAAAATTATCATTTTGAGGGGCTTGGGATGGGAGTGCTAAACAGGTTACCTCTTTGTATCCCATAACACTGTTATCATCAGCACCTGCACACCAGACTGTCATCCTAATTTAAAGCAAGGAGAGGGAATATTCTGAGTTACAAAAATTAGTTTCCTAGACTTAATTTCACCTTGATCTACCTCTTCACTATCTACCAGTACCTGCACTTGTTAATCTGCTAAACAGGCTATAAGGTCCACCTTGTAGCTTTTTTTCCTCCTTTTTACTGTTTGGGAAGAACCAGGCTGAGGGCTTTTAAAAGGCTGAAAAATGTGGATATTATTTTAATACCCCAATTCTATTTGAAATATTTTTCTGTGTGTATTAAATGCTTTCATTAGAATTCCTACAGCACCCAGAAGTATTGATGAAAACCTGAAGTGTGAATATATAAAATCTAAAGTCCATGAGTTATTAATGGTCTCTGACTTCACTGGTTTATATATCTATGAACTAGTGTTTCCAGTGTGATGCATGGAAATTTAAAAATGAAATGTGTCCAGTTCTGGGCCCCTCAGTTCAGGAAGGAGATTGAGGTCCTGGAGCAGGTCCAAAGGAGGGCAACCAGGCTGGTGAAGGGACTCCAGCACAAGTCCTGTGAGGAGAGGCTGAGGGAGCTGGGGCTGTTCAGCCTGGAGAAGAGGAGGCTCAGGGAAGACCTCATCACTCTCTACAACTCCCTGAAAGGAGGGGGTAGCCGGGTAGGGGTCGGTCTCTTTTCCCAAGCAACTCCCAGTAAGGCAAGAGGGCATGGACTTAAGCTCTACCAGGGGAGGTTTAGGTTGGATATTAGGAGAAAATTATTTACAGAGAGGGTGATCAAGCATTGGAATGGGCTGCCCAGGGAGGTGGTGGATTCTGTGTCCCTGGAGGTTTTTAAGAAGAGACTGGATGTGGCACTCAGTGCCATGGTCTGGTAACCACAGTGGTAATGGATCAAGGGTTGGGCTTGATGATCTCAGAGGTCCTTTCCAACCCAGATGATTCTGTGAAAATCAGCTTGTGTCTGCCTTCTTATCTGCCATGAGAAACATCAAGCAAAAGTGATTTTTTTTTTCCCCCCTGCATATTCCCCACTGGGGGCTGGAGAAGAAAGAAGGATGCAGAGAAGAAACTGCACATCAACAGCCTGTGGCATGTCCTGATTCTCTGTGAGCCTCAGCACAAGCTGGAGCATCTATGGGTCTGTCCCCTCTTCATTCCCACTTTGCTAGGAGGTTCAGGAAGGAGACACAGATACTGGTTAGACCCCGTTTTCCCATGCTGGGCAGTTCTTAGATCTTTGTACAGGAATGGATTTGGGATACCTCTTCTTTTGTTTCCTAGAAACAGTCATTATTTGCTGTTTTGCCCAATATGTGCAGACACTTTCCATTCCATTGCTTCCTGTTGTCCTTCTGTGGTGTCACCACTTTGTTGGCTCTGGGATTTGTTCTGGTTTAGTTTTTTAACTTTGATAACCTTGTCTTGTGGGCTTTGTTTTCTTGCTTCTTGCTGTTGTTTTTTCCACTCCTAAATATTTACTCTGGCTTTGTTATCTTTCTCTTGCTTCTCTTCATGCCCTTCAGCCCTATGCTGCCTTTCCCCCATGCTCTAATTTTTCTTCCTCCCTGCTTTTCTTATCCACATTGAGCTGAAAACAGTAACATGACCTAAAAATTTTTACGTCATTCCAAGGTTTTTATGTACTTCCATAAATCTTTTCATTGCTTTTTTATTGTTTTGTCATATATAGGTTTTAGTTTTCCTCTATCTTATTAGTCTGGGGATCAATTTTAGTCTACCATGTTTTATTATTAGTAAGGGGAACAAAATATCTCCTTTTTCTTTGTTGGTTTGGCACCATCTTCAAATTACACTTTTTTTCTCTGTTTGACTACCTCTCTTCTTTCCCTGGAGAGTCTGCTTTATGTCAAACCTTCTGCTGGTGAACTGGGTATGATTTCATCAGGCAATAGGCAAAAGTATACCTTGCTGCAGAGGAAGAAGTTGTTTTCAGCTGTTATTCTATTCATTTTTATTTTTTTTTTCTAGCTTGGGGAGTGTGAAATGAGCTGAGCCACTATTACCCTAGGGATTGTGAATCTTCCTTTCCTTCCATTAAATTTGGTGGCTGAACCTGAAGGCTTGTCTTGAAAGAGGATTTATTGTAGTCATACTGATAAAATAGTAGTGGTATAATTAAACAGCTATAGCAATGCCAAAAAAAATCCCTCCCATGCACAGACACAGCAGTTCTGGAATGACACAAACTACATCAGGGGAAAACTTGACCACCTCCCCCAGCAATTTTTGTATTGGTAGGTGCATTCTACCACAGGAGGTTTTTTGAGTCTAACTTCATAAAGATTCAAATCATGTCTTGTCCCAGAATCTCCTCTCTCCTCCACATAAACAAGTCCAAAAATAGTGGCCTGGACCTTTAAGCTGTTGTTAACTTCATTGTAGCTCCATTACAGGCAGAGACCTATGACTATTTGAGGATCTTGACCCAATGTTTTTAGATCTCTCTCGTGTTATATAACATCCATTTTTGGATGATGGTGCCTACTGAATAAAATTAGGTTTTGTACAGCAGATTCTAAGGCATATCCACAGATCTTAAAGTAGCTTGCAGAAAAAGGAGAAAGTTGGGAGCAATGTTCTGACTCTTTCAGGACTAGCACTAGACATTT
The DNA here is from genome assembly GCF_003957555.1 of Calypte anna. NCBI lineage: Eukaryota > Metazoa > Chordata > Aves > Apodiformes > Trochilidae > Calypte > Calypte anna. The sequence continues at coordinate 57,470,380 of NC_044244.1, read as the reverse complement.
TATCACTCGGCAATAATCCAAAATTTTCTGTCAATGTTGGAATCTATTTTATTGAAAAAGGATCTTGGCAAGGACACCAGGAATTGCTGCAGTAACATTATGAGAGAATCTTGGTTCTTTGGGACCTTTTATTGCATGGAACATCTTATGAAATACTAAGTGTGAAGGGACAAAGTAAAATGTTATCACACTAGCTAAACAATGTTGTATGTCCACTGACAGCTCATTTGGCCTAGTAGGAAATAAGCTATGCATGGGGTAGGAGAAAGAGAAAGTAGGTCTACAAGTGCAGCACAGAGGCAAATGTTAAAACAGGTCAGATGGTAATGTAATCTCATGTGGAAAGGCATTAGCTGTTAAATATTAAATTATTTAGTTTATATGAAATTTTTTATATTAGATTATTTTTATAGGGGGAATGGTTTCAAACTGGAAAAAAATGAGAATTAGTTGAGGTATTAGGAGGGAATTCTATCCTGTGAGGGTGTTGAGACCCTGGAAAAGGTTGCTTAGAGACACTGTGGCTGCCCCCTCGCTGGCAGTGTTCAAGGCTAGGTTGGATGGGTATTTGAGCAACCTGGTCTAGTGGGAGGTGTTCCTGCAGGGGCTTGAAACTAGATGATCTTTAAGGACCCTTCCAACCTGAACAATTCTGATTCTATGATTCTCTATTAAAATAATTTAAATTCTGCTTTTTGAAGCAGAGAAGTGTATTGCAAAAACCAGGGCACTCTAATCTTATTCCAGACCCAAGTTTTCTCCCGTGTCAGTGACATTTTATTTGCCTTTGCCCAATAGCTAAAACAAATGGATTTTCATGAATAGTGAAGAACAGAATTGGCAGTACAGTGGCATTACTGTAGTTCTCCTTGTGTTCATTTTCTTTAAACAAATACATAATTTGCAAGCTCTCAAGTACCTCTGGATACCCCTTTGGTTACACCACTGTGTACATACATACAGGACTTCTCTGGGCATTGTGTTTGGCATATTTCCCCATCTCATGCTGCTTTTGAGCTTGGTTTTGATTACTGGCTTTTTGCAGGCAACTGTTTATGTGATTCACTCCACCCAGCACCCCCAAAAGCCACAGGTGATCCCTGCCCACCTCCTCCTGCCCTGGACAAGTCTAAGCAGCAGATTGCACTGAGGTCAAAGGACAAGAGGGTGTTGCTGGAGGCACTGCAGCTGCCATGCAGGCAGCCTGGCAGCTGTAACTGCAAGGTTTAAAAAAGCTCCAGGTGACGAGCGTATGATCAGTAACTACAAATATGAGAAGTGGTGCCTTCTCTTGCTTTCCAACCTTTTTCCCCATTCCTTCTGTGCCTGCAGGATGCTAAGCATCAGAATCCCCTAGATGATTGCTCATGCATTTACATTTTCATTACCTTGGTTTACAGCAAGATTGTTCCAGCTTTTGGGAGGGGCAGCTATCAACAACGTACAGGTGCTGCCATTGTGTTTTATTGTTCCAGTCCATTTTTCCCTGTGAATGTAAGTGGGAGTTTTTCAGTGGGTTGGTTTGGTGGCTTTGCTTTCTCTTTCTTCTAAGAATTTATAACCGTTTTATTGTCAGTCTTCAATCATTTTTGACAGATCAATATATGTACTTTGGTGCTGGTTTATCCTAAAGTTGTGCTTGGGTTTTTTTTTGTTTTTGTTTTTTTGGTTTTTTTTTTTTTTTGTGTTGTTTATAGGAGTTATGAATAGATTCAGTGGGTATTGTCTCTGCAGTACCTCTGTTGCATAAGGATCAAGTTGCTTGATCTTGCCCCCATACCTGTATATTTAGAAGGAATATGAAGTGTTTGTATTGGTCTGCTTTCAGATCTATATGTTTTCCCCTTTTCCTCAGCAGGTTGCATGATTAAAAATGCAAATTTTGGTTCAAAATTGCCTCCTCAAAAATCCTAGCTTTGACTGATGGTTTTTCATGTATGCTTCAATGTTTGAAGGGAAGAAATCTTGAAAACTTCTACAGCAGACTCCAGAGATCCAGAGGGACTGAGGACTTGTGTAGCAAAGTACTGTTGGATGTTAACCTTTACGCAGAAATGAGGCAGGTCCATGGGAGTCCCAAGACCTTTAGCCAAATGGCTACAATCAAGCTGTTCTTGAGCCTACATAGAATCATAGAATTGGCCTGGTTGGAAGGGACCTCTGAGATCATCAAGACCTGTCCACACTGTTCCTGATACAGGCCAAGATGCCATTGGCCTTCTTGGCCACCTGGGCACACTGCTGGCTCATGTTCAGCTTCCTGTCAATCCAGACTCCCAGGTCCCTTTCTGCCTGGCTGCTCTCAGCCACTCTGTGCCCAGCCTGGAGCTCCCCATGGGGTTGTTGTGGCCAAAGTGCAGGACCCGGCACTTGGCTGTGTTGAACCTCATCCCGTTGGAATCAGCCCAACTCTCCAGTCTGTCCAGGTCCCTCTGCAGAGCCCTCCTGCCTTCCAGCTGATCCACACTCCCCCCCAGCTTAGTGTCATCCGCAAATTTGCTGATGATGGACTCAATCCCCTCATCTAAATCATCAATAAAGATATTAAACAGAACTGGGCCCAACACTGATCCCATCTTGCTTGTGTTCCTGGTCAGCTGGGTCCAGGCCCAGGACAGCTGTTTAATGCAGATGTGGAGATCTCAAACATGTGCAACATGTATGTGGGAACTGGTTCCCCAGCACTGATGTGATATGGTGTGCCTTGACTGGCCATCAGAAGAAGGAGGTGTGTGAACAGGACATGTTGCTCCATGGTGAAAGGGCACATTTGTGGAAGAGGAAAGGGCTAACTGTACTCCTCCATCCTCAGGGATTTGGCTTGTTTCAGGATATGGTGACATATACACTATTTGTTACACAATTGTGTCCTTCTCCTCTGCCAAAAAAAAGGAGCAACAAAAGAAGAATGTTTCTTATAACTGATAATATGTACAAGGTGGTAAATGGAAAATAGGTCAACTAGGTAGTGTTCTTACTAATATGGCTGTTTGAAACATGATGTGTGTCTTTTGACTGCACGTTAAACATTGGGGAAAATCTCTGAATGTGCATGGATTTCAGTGAGGTTTTGTAATTTAAACCAGGAGATCACATTAACCTTCCATAGGCTGTTATTCCCATAGATGCCTTACCAGAGCCATATGCATCCTGTTTCTCACTATGTCCATTTTTAGGCTGAAATAATGTGTCATGCTATGAAAGTTGTGACTCAACTACTTCTCAGCAGCCTGTTGTCCATTGGTAACACCAGATTTTCCTGGAAGTCATTACTTTAGAGTGCTACTGTCAGCTGAACACATCACTCCTGCCCCTTTAGTCCTTTGTGGCACAGATTTGCCCATTGTTGTTAGTGAGGATGTTATCACTGATGCACAAGCTATCAGGTTTTTCCATTCTTTTCTTTCTTTTCTGCCTCTGTTGAATTGCAGTTTCCTTTGTCTTCTGCATGGTGCACTGAAAGAAGTTAGGAAATTTATCATGATTATTTTAATGGGTTTTTAAAGTCCAGCACAACACTGGTTGAATTGATGCAGGAAAATTTCCTGGAGCTGTAGTGGTTTTTAATATTAAAAATATTTTTATCATTGCAGTTTTTCTGTAAGAAAACACATCTATTTTTTTCCCCTCTAGTAATATAAGAAAGCCCTGCTTCCTAATGTTTCCACATGGTCAGATACTAGCCATTTCCCCGAGTTAATTTAGTTTGGTCATGTATACGGCTAGCATTTTTATTGTAAAGAATTCTGCTAGTGGTTTCATGATAAATGCATAAAGCGTTGGGGAATGACTTTTATTTGGCTTAGTGTGCATTTAATAATGCATTTTTAAAAATTAAATGATTTTGTGTGGATGTGTGTAGATAGTAAGAATGTATAGAAAAAGTGCACACTGCTATAGGTCTGCAAGGATTTAAAAAAATTAATCTTTCCTCTGTGCATTTTGCATGCTGTAGCATAATAAACTATATTCCCAGGAGCTCAGTAGGTGGTTACTATCCTTTCTTTCTTTGTTTCAACACATTTTTTTCAGGCAGATAGGGAAAGAAAAGCGAGTCCCAAGGACTGTCCCCCTCGTGGCCAGACTGACAAACCTTTATGTGCCTCAGTAAAGCTCTCCAGTGTTGGCTGGGATCTGTGTCTTTTTTGCACACAAACCAGATGAATGGGTTGCCCACTGCTTTCGATATCTAAAACCTTGTTTTCCTTTGCTTAAACTTCAGGTAGCTTGAGGCTAGTAGCCATATATGTCTTTTTGTCTTGTTCAGCAAAATGATCTATGTAGGTGTAGTTACACAAAATTCAGTTTGGCTTATTCATGTCATCATGTTATTTTTAATATACAAAAAATCAATATATTGGTTCTTCTATTTTACTGAGGAGTTAAGATATTCTAATATTAAGTAATTCTTATTTCAGAAATGCATGCATTTGCATAAACATTAACAGAGCAAAGGAATAAAAAGGAATGGTGTTCAATGTATTGTAACTGTCACTGATTTAAGATCAAAATGCTAGTAAGGAGTAGGCTGAGAGAAAATATTTATTTCAAATGCATGCAGAAATAAAATATTGTATTGTCCACTACTGTGGATTGTATTTTAAGGAGGCAGATGAACTGTCTTTTCTGCAAAGAATTCAAAGATAAAGTGCAGAATTAAAACAAACAGAAACAGCCTACTGATTTTGAATGCCTCTGTTTCTGAGGAAATGTAAGAGGACATGACTTTCCAGCAGATAGACATATACACAGTGTTTTCTGAAAGCCTTTTCTTCCATACAGGGCTGAAGTGGCTAACCAAAATTGGAGATGTGAAAAACCCTGTTCATGCTTGGGTCCTGGCCATGATATGTAAAGTTCATATGAGATGACAGATGCAAAAATACAGGCTTAGAAATGGATTTTCTTTGTACCCTGATTATTGTTAGGTCTCAGGGAGGAAAAAGAATGAATCCTTAATTTTATTGTGGTCAGAAATGCCTTACAAGATGCAAAAGTCAGATCACACCAGCTTTGTTTTAGTCATCTTGAAGTATTCTTGCAAATATGAAGTTCAGTGATCAGCCTTTAACTGGCAATTTAGTTACACTTGTGTTTTTTATTATAGTCAACCTGTCCCTGTCTCACAGGTTCCCGTACCTTGCCATGTCATAGTATCACAAATTCTGTTTGAATCCTTTGACCTTTGTTGGCTTTTTTTTCATTGGGTTGTTTTTTTTTTTCCTTTTTTTCCTCTGTATGACCACATCTGTGCTCTCCCCCTTCTGTCCCAAGTTTTTCTTGGAGCCTGCACCACAGTGCCTGCTTGCTCTCCTGCTTTCTGGGACACTGAGGATCCTCTTTGACTTCACAGTCCCCCGTTTGGATGGGTGTCCCCCATTTTGCTAGGAAGCAGTGCTGCACTTCACACCCCTCTTCTACGTGTTCTCTCAGCCGTGTTATTCGATGCAGCATCACAGCCATATCCCTCATCTTCTTCAAGTGCACTGCTCTGTCTCCATTTATCTTGTATGAAATGGCTGTAGCCCTGCCAGTGTAATACTGCCTGTTGTTTCCCAGAAATTGCTTACCTGTCTGTCAAGGGAAGCTGCTTAGAGCTCCTGACTAGAAATCAAGATAAGCACTCAGTAGATCCCTCTCTCTCCCTTACATGGAAAAAACCAAAACATAAAACCAAGATGGAGAGAAGGCTGCCCTTGTTTAGCCCAAGTAACATTGCCTGCTTATCCTCCTCAGCCATCTTGTAGCCTTGTTTTTTGTTTTTTTTTTTCCACTGCACTGATAAAAATAGGTACCACTGTTGAATATAAATAACAGACTCATACAGATCCATACAAATGAACACTGTGTAGGTGGTGGAAAGTAAACTTCAGAGACACAGAAAGTTTGCCATCTCCCAGATGTTGCTATCCCTAGAAACAGTAATCCAGTGTTCTGGAAACAGTAACCTGATGGTTTTTTCTTTTAAGGGTATAGCAAAGCTGTACTTTGGTAGCGAGTCAGGTGCAGAGAGCCTGAGATGAGACTCCTCTCATGCTGTGTCTCACAAGCCCACAGAAAGGCCGAGCGCAGAAATATGCTGAAAGAAAGAAACATCTGCTGTACCATCACATGAGGTCAGTCAGGCATACTCTGCTGTAACGAGAGCAGACAAAACAAGCTTTGGTGAAAATGTCACAGTCTAAACACGTGTAACAAAACACAGACTAATACAGTCCAAGCTTGGTGGGAAACACCACGGGAAAAGGTTTAGAAACCTTCTTGTGGCTCCCTTGCCGAGCTGAAGAGCTACGAATGCTGTCAGTGTCACCCACTTTCTGTAGCGCAGCACACCCAGGTGGGAGGAGAGATTGGTTTCTCACTAATATCACTGTACTCCTCATTTCCAGTAGCATCCTATAAAAACAGTTACCCTATTTACAGCTTTCATTTCGCATTAATGAAGTGGAATACTGATGTAGCTAATCAGTGCTAGTGGTATGATGCAGGCACGCGGCGTGTCGGCTGTGGTGGCAATCATCTGAGCCCAGTTGCCAGGATAAAAATAACCCCTGCCAGCCCTGGAAAGTAGCAGCTCCCCAGCTGTGGAGAAGCACAGCCTAGGACCCCATGGCTCTCTACTGCACTAGTGCCCAGCTTCTCCTGCAGCCTACTGGAGAAAGAAATGAAAGAAAAGAAATTGTTCCCTTATCTCTGTCCGTTTCCTTCCCTGCTTCTCTTCCCAGTCCCTGAACACATGCAGGAGTTTTTGTGCTTGCAGTTTGGTCTGGAATCGTATTTCCTCAGAAAACCAAATGGACATAAATTTCCAAATATGCTTGTGTAATTCATAGGCCTTAGGTTTTTGTTGTTTCTTTTCTTGTGGTGTGTGTGTTTTGGTTTTTTTTTTTTTTTTTCTCTTCGTGGCACTTTGTGAGCTTAATTTAATCCCTGTCATTCCTTATATGTGGGTAAATGTCATCTACTTCATTTCATGAATGAATTAACACAGCCATGCAGAGTCTGCGTCTTCTGCACTGCTCACTTGGAAGGGGGAAGGGATTAGTAAATGTGTGTGACACCCTCAGGTTGCTAAACCCCAGCTGGGGTTAGAGATGCCCAGAAAAACCCTTGTTTGTACCCTCATGTAAGGTACTCAAAAGACTCAACTCTGTGCCTTCTGATGGCCTGAATCACCCCTCCTTCTCCTTATTGTCAACCCTAAATGTATTATTTTCATACCATGAATCTTTTACTGTACCTGACAAGAGAGATGCTCCTTTAAAAATAGATGTGCTTTTAGTGGTGGGGAAAATATAAATAATCCCAGAATTTTATTCCCTTTTTGATACTTCCTTAAGCATGTCAGAATGCAGAGGTCTTTTGGCAAGGTGCTAGTCTGAGATAGTGCAGAGGTTCTTGGTATGCAGAAGATAGTATTTTTAATCCTGGCTATGTGGATAAAGAGGTGGATGCATAGCAATACAGTGCAGTACAGAAAGTGTGTGCCAGTGCCTGGGCATCTTGTTATATTATATTTTTAATGCAGTCAGGAATTAAATAATTAGTTCTATGTGCTTATTTTAAAGCTTTCACTACTTAAAAAGAAGCATAGTTCATTAAAAAAAAGAAATGAGGGACCATTTGTTCTAAAATAGAAAGCACTGTGGCCATGTCTTTTTTAATGAATTCACACAATGGGTTGGATTAGTCTCTGGCTGAGGCACGCACGTGCGTGTGAGTTGGCAGAGCTCTTCTCTGAAACTTTTCTCTGTGCCTCAGACTGCTCAGTGTTACCAGGGCTTCATTTTCATGTGCAATAAATTCACCTGTTTCTAGGATGTTGTGGGTTTTGCTTGTGGGTTTTTTGTTTATTTTTTTCCTAAGCAGTAATGTGCTTTTCTGAATTCTCTAATTGGGAGATACTGAGCTTGTCAGTGCCTTATAAAAATAGTCCAGGAAAGCACCCTGCCAGCTCAAGTCACAGCCCAAGATGCAAGAGAAATGGCATGGGATTTGACTCCCAGCTTTGCAATGATGTGGGTTTTCCAGGTGTGCATGGAAGCTGAGGAGCTCTGTCCCCACAGAAATTAAGAATAAGAAAAATATAATTAAAAAAAGAAAGAGAAAAAAGAAAAAAGAGCAGGTGATTGCTGGCAATTCCTTTCTCATTCTTCTCATCTGTACGTGCCATTGCCCCAGTCCCTCAGTTGGAAAATGGAGGTTGTTGTTTATTTTCCCCACTGTTTGTTGCTCCAGGTTATTTAAATTGTAGACTCTGTTATTTAAATTGTAGAGTCCACAGGCTAGAATAAGCTTTCTACTTATGTATAGCTCCTGCCAAATTAGGACCTGGGGATCCTGGAGTCCTACAGCTGCTAATGTAACACAAATAATAGTGGGACACATGGTACCTGACATTTTTTGTCCCCTTCTTTCCTTTCCTCTCAAGCCCAAAGTAACCCTTTCTGTGAAGACTGTGTTTGGGTTTTGCAGCTGTTGATTATGTATTGCACAGTCCTACAAAATTTGAATTGCCTGCAAGAACTGGATGGGACAGTGCTCAAAACAAAGCAATATGCTGACCTCTAAAATAATTAGGCACGTAATACTAGGCTTGACCCCTATTATAAACAAGCAGCATGCTGTTCAGGTTTTTTGTCTTAAAATAAGAAGAGAGGCAGTGATCAAGAAACTTTGTAATGTATATGTCTCATAAGAAAATTAGCCTTTTCCCCTGTACCTCTGTGTCTTTTCTGCATGCCTCTATTTTTTTTTAAGGTTATTTGTTCTTTGTTCTTCCCTGAGGAAGTTTAAGATAATAAAATTTTCAATTTTCATTTAGCTTACCAGATGATCTTTGTGTACTTTACCAGACTGCAGCATAGAAAACAAAGCCTTTTTTATTGCCTGACAGCATATAGGTGGTTTATGATTAATGTGATATTTTTGCAATGCATGGGACTGATAATAGATAGGGAGATCAAAGTCTTCTGTGAATTGACAGCAGCACTCTAAAAAGGGTGAAATGGTTACAGGTGTTTCCCACACAGGTGTTCTACAAAAACATATGGTTCCTTGCCATGATGTACTGTGTGTGCACTCTATTGTTTCCTGCACAACAAGACAACGTTGCTGTGAGCTTTGCTTAGAGACCACATCCATGTCTGAGGAGCTGGGGGATGCTGTTGGCAGCAGATGAGAGTGCAGTGTGACTGGAATGATCTTGGGGGCCCAGGAAGGATGACACTAAAGTGCTCCTTCAAATTAAAAGCAGTTGATTGATTCACTGCATCGCCCAAGAAGAGAAATGACTGTTCCTGAGCATCCTTGGCAATTATTGCAAAGGGAGGTGGTGTGCCTGGGTGTTACAGGAGAGACTGGGCATCCAGCATGCCTCTCTTCTCACTGCTCCTACCTCACCTCATGGTTGGACTTGGCAGCTCATTTCTCAGGTACCTCTTTCCTCCATGGGGTAACTTCTGCAGGTATGGCAGGCACTATGTGAATCTTGAGGCACTTGGGTGACATCTCTGCAGAAAACAATGGTTAGGTGCATGCAAAACAGCAGAAATCACTGGTAGATTGCTGCTTGTTCTTACCAATAAAAGAAAAGACATGTTCACCAAATGACTGTTTGCAAAGAGGTCCACGACCTGCTGGGTGAAACCTGAACACAAGGCAGAAGTCTCAGTCCCTTTCATTAATTGCTCTAAGAGTGGTGCTTCTCTGTTCTTACTAACCAAACTGCTGCAGTTGAATGTGTTGGGTGTTTGTAGCCTCTACACTTATTAAAACATGCTGAATGCAGATTAACTTCTTTAGCTCAATTTAGTAAAATGTAGTCAGTCCCTTGACCTGTGAGTGCTGTGGAAAGCATGCTGGAGGACAGCCTGTCTTTTCTATAACTTGTGGGAGTAAATCCATGACTTCCATTGAATGCTTCTGAAAAGCTTTTTGCTTGGCCCTTCAGGAGATGGTGCAGCACAGGACTGCTTCTGCACCAGCAGCCCACTGGGGCACTGGCTCATCATTTGCACTTTCATCTGCCAGAGGAAGCTAATGCTGTCCTCATGCTCTTGATGTATTGCCACCAGGTCTTTCCTGTCTCACCTTCCAACAGCACTAAAGCTGCTGGTCTGAAAATGTGGATTTTTTTTCTTCTGGTTTGTAGGGCTGCAGTTCACACTGAAGTTTAGTAGAAAGTGCCCTAATGGCATGACTTAAATTACTAAGGTGTCATCTACATCTGCACTTGAAAAATCACACTTGTGTGAGTCATGACATTTATTTTTACTGGTATGGCAGTAGTTCAGCAGATTGCCATGTGGCCAGGGTTGTGTCTCTCTGAAGATACCATGCTACATTCACACGTTCTTGTTTCTGTGCAGGAATGAGCTAGATAGGCCAGAGAGTTTGTATTACACCCTGAATGCCCTGCATGAAAATATTACAAAGGTTTGGCTCAAGCAGTATAACATTTCTGTAATACTGTAGTTAAAGGTAGGACTGCTGTGTGTGGACAAGCCCTGTGAAAAGATTAACCTAGAAAAAGTTAATAAAAAGTGCTGTCCTAAATTATTCATGAATCCATTTGTAATGTGCTTGCCGGGAGGCTTTTGTTTCTCTCAAACTCTTATTTATTAAAATCTGACAAGAATATCGGATTTTGTTCATAATAAATCTATGTCTATGTGAGGCTGGTGATATCCTTCTGTAGTAATACAGAATCAAAATGAAGTTACATGGCAGAGTTGAATATGTTATTTACTTGGGAAGAATAGATTATTGTTCAGGAGGATTTTATCTTTTACCTGCCATTTTGGAACAAGTTGAAAAAAAAAAAAAGTTACTTGGAGATGTCCTCTTGGTTTGTGACTGAGGCCTTGATGCTGCAAAGGATTTAAAATATGTTAAAACTTAGATAAGCACATATTTGGTGGCTTTGCAGGGTCTGGACCTGTGTTTGCTAAATGAAGTAGCTGGTATGATCTTGTTTCATACTCACTTGTTCTTGTACTTTTCTTTAACTTCAGGGGAAAATCATGCAAGTCATGCTCCTAGCTTGTGGATTTTGGCTTCCAAAGTGTGTCCATACATGCTTCTAACAGTCTCTCCTAACTTAGAAAAGGTTATGAAGATTATGTACAAAAGTAGGAGTATGGAAAAAAAAGCCAGTGAGAGAGCTTTTACTATTTGGGATACAATAAAAGATGGTAGAATGAGTGTATTTACAGCAGTCATTCTTTAAAAGTGGACAACTTTGCTTATAAAAAAATCTATTTAATTAAGATAATTTTTTCAGTATTTTCAGTTTATTATTTTTAGGGATTTTTTCCTTTCTTACCCCTCTGCCCTTATTTACAACTGAGTAAAGAAATACAAAACAGGTGCCTGTAGACAGAAAGAGTAAAAAAAAAGAAAGAGCTTAGCTGTGGAAGCAGAACTGGGAGTTCGGGTGACTGGTCTGAGTTGGAGGATGATGAATAGATTTGTTTGCATAAGCTTGGCTTGTGAGTCACTTTCTCATAAAAGCAGCTTGAGTAAGAGATGCTCCTGTCCCAAATTCTAGTCCTGAATGCTTTCAAGCACAAAGTGCACAGTGACATAAGGGCTCCAACTGTGAGTGCTGTCTTGTTATTCCAGTGGACCAGAGCTTGGAGCTCTGCAACTTCCCAAATTCGAAATAAATTGGAAGTTTCTCTCTTTTTCTTATGCATACCCATGTGCTTTGCATGACATGTCACATGGTAACCTCTTTGTGGTCAGGGTTAAATTGTCTGGGTAGGCACACTTGGCTTCTGATTCAGATTTGGCATCTACTGTTAGGGATTTGGTCCCTCTGAAAAGCTATGTGTTGGAAGACCATCAGTCACTAACCATTAAATGGCACAAGGAATTTGGTAAACTTGGAGAAGAGGAAAAAAAGAAACAACCCAAGGCGTGAGTGTGAGAGTTCAATATTTATGGTGCATCATCCTGCGTAGGTTTGGAGCAGTACAAGTCCTTTGCCTTGGGAGCTTGCTTTGCCTCTCTAATGCCAGAAAAACTGTATGAAGTACATACTGAAGGAGCATGTAGGGTGTTTGACTCTTGTCAAAGTCTGTGATCAAAGCCCTCTGCAAAATGAGGCCTTGGCTGTTTCTTCACCTTTCAGGATTCTGAAGAAAAGTTTGACCATTAGCAGAAAGCTACTTTGCTGTGGCTTAGCAAACTGGGAAAAGTAAAAAGAAAAAGTTTATTTTTATAGAACGTACAACCTGTGTGTTCAACTGGAGGTTCAACTGGAGCCTGTGGGTTGTATTTGGGAAATCACAGTTCCCTTTTGAAAGCTGCCAGAGAAGAAAAAAAGATCTTTTCCTTTCCAAAATAAATAATGTGCCTGTTCTTCTCCGCCATTTGGTTCTTATGAGTTTTGGTGATACAGGGGTCAAGGTGGACTGTGAAACCCTGCTTTGGAATCAAGATGTGTGTCTGACTTGTTTGCCCCTGGTGAAATCAGTGCTACTGCAGCTTCATTGCCATGGGAACCTCCAGTTACTAAATTTAATTCAGCCCAGGGTTTGCTTGTCTGTTCTGTTGCTGCAACATAGACAGGTGATAAGTAATATATTGATACCAAGCTCTATCATACCAAAATGTTTAGATATCAATATTACCATGGTATTGCAGCATCTGTGGCATTGCTCTTGTGTTCTACTCCAAGCTGTACAGCTCTCCTGTGCCTGCCTCCAACCTCTTCTTCCTCTCTCCTAGCACAGCAGTGGCAGCAGCAGCCACATAGTCTTTCTGGTCCAGCAATTGGCAATGATAGGGACTGCAGGCACTGTCTGCTTGCTGGTGGCTCTCCTTCCCCCTGAAGAGCAGCCAAGCATGAGGCCTTAGGGGGAATGCTGCCAGGGAATGCTGTATCCCGAGGACTTTGGGGTTGGGGTGGGTTCCAGTACCTCTTCGGCATCCGCAATAGTGTGTAGACCCCTAGGGACAGACATAGGCTCCTAAAATCAGATTAAAAAGGAAACACAAGATAGAGGATGTAAAAGCACAAAGTGAGAGACTACTATCACCCAGTCGTCTTCTAAAGTTTTATTGATTTCTTTATACCTCTTGGACCTTTTTTAATATATATATTTTTTTCACGTTGCTGTTTTTTAAGGCTCAGATGTTATCAGATAGTTTGTGGTAATGCAGAGCCTGAGATGCATGGGGTTCCGAGTGTTATTAGAAGTGGTGGAAGTGTGCCCTTACTGCCTCCACTCTGGGAGGACTTCTGGAAATACTCATTGTAGTCAGGGCTTTGCCATGGAAAGGCATGTGGGTAACTGCAGGATAATCAGTTTGGTTGGTCTTTCATGATTCTTTGGGATACTGGTTACTACTGTTTTGCCCCTCTGTAGTTTGGTTTAGTGATACTACATCACTTTGTACAGAGTTCACAGTAAGCACAGAGTGTGTAAACTTTGATGTTAAAATGCTGGGTGAGTGTCAATTAATCAGTAAAAGACTAAAGACTGTAAGCTGTTTCCTTCAAATTCCCGTCTGTTCATCTTAATTTAATAGATGAGAAGGATGGGTATAGATACTAATTTACTCAAGGGAATGCATTTTCTGTGATACTTGTCTTTTCAAGCCAACAGAGGTGACATTTTAGGGAAGGTGACAGTTCTCTGGTTGATGTTGTCTCCTAAAATGACTCTCTCTTTCTTTTTCTAGGTACTATATTGGTCGCCAGGTCTTTGTGGTGGTCTCCACACCGGAGATGATCAAGCAAATCTTAGTGACAGACTTCAGTAACTTCACCAACAGAACTGTAAGTAGATAGGAAGGTTGACTTTCTGGATGGAGATGGTAGCACTGTTAATTTCAGCTCAGACCAAGAGATACGATGTCAGTAGAACTGAGGCATCAGATGGATTCTGAACTGAGAGGCTCTCAGTATCCAGTTTTGTCTCCGGCTTCCTGTGAAATCACAATCACTTGCTTCTGCTCTTCCTTTGTTTTCAGTCTGTAGCATGGGTACAATGTTATTTGCTTTTCCCCACCCATGGTCTGTTTTGTGGGTTTAGGCTTTCTGTGGCTGTAGGAGGTTCCCTGGCACTGGCACACAGCTCCTGCAGTTAACGTGTGTTGCTTTTTCATACTTGCCACTCTGAAAATAACAAATAGCAAAGAATGAATTTGGGGCTAGCAAGGACTTTTACGTATTGTGTTGGTTATTTATTTCACTTAGCTATATACCCATATATATTAAAAAGTTCTCTTTCAAGTACTAGTTAGAACAAAGAATGAGGGAAGAATGGCCTGAGGGATAGTACGATTTCTAGCATTTTCTTAGCCTTTTACAAGAAAACACTGTTTCTGTGACCGCATGCTGCCTCAGTGCCATCCTTTCCCTGCTTCCTCTGTCCCTTTTTTCTTCTCAGACCTGCTCAAATAAACTCACATGTGTTCAGGAGGGCTGTTTGTGCCCTCAGGGAAAATTTCATCTCTGATCAGCTGTCTGTCTCCTTTGCCCCTCTGATCCTCCCTGCAACCAGACAGTCTGTTTGCAGACTACTTGTCTCCTTCACTTCCTTCTTGCAGTACAAGAGGTTCATCTTGTGGCTACCTATATCTTATTTAACAACCACTTGTACCAGTCACCCTCCATTCTACCTAGAACTCATGTCTGAATGGAAGAATCTTAATGTGCAAGCTTCTTAAGCTGAAGTTGTTTTGTGTGGCAAGGGTTTTTCCCCCATTTTCCCTATATTTGAAGGAATTTTCCAGTCCTAAGCAGTACTCCTATTTCTTCCTGTCTGTAACTTTCTCCATGCTATTCTTCAGTATATTTGACAGGAATAGACTGTACCCACTATTCATAGCAGTAGCTGGTGCCTAAATAACACCTCCCTGAAATTAGAGAGCATTCCTTTGAGGGTACATTGAGATATCCATTCTGCTCTTAATTTTAGGCAGCCTTCTCATTTGAATATATCTGTTGGTACACTGTCATCTTTGTTATTGGGCAAAATATTTCTTTCTCTTCAGACTTCTGTGATCAGAAATTTATCTCTCTTTCTTGTGGCTGTACATCCATACGTCATGGTCTGTATCACTTTTTCTCCTATTTATAATTCAGGTGGGTCAGGTCACTATAACCAATCTCTCTCCCCTTTTTTCCTTCATCAGGGATCTGTTGGGTATAGCTGTCTGTGAAGGTTCATATCTAGGCCTTATCACTTGACTGTCTCCTGAACCATTTGGGGCTTTTCTGCACAACATCCTGCTCTATGGATGAGGAGCTGAGGCACAGACTGAGTGACGTCCTCGCTACTAACCAGAAAGCCTGTGGCAGAAGAGAAAATTTAACTCCTAGCCCTCTGTTTAGCAAAACAGTTTTCCCTCTATGCACTGTTGGTATTTTTGGCTTGCTTAATGCCTATAAGCCTAATTCAAGTGAGCTTGCTTCATCTTATATGCTTTTATCTGCTTGTTCTATGGTCTCACACAGCTGCAACCTTTGAGCACTCTTATTTCTCACTTTCCACTTTGCTCCCCCTGTTCCAACCATCACTTTTCACTTACTGATGATAAGCTGCCTTCTGTTCCTGAGTCCTTCCACATCTAATCTGGGGATCTTTTTACTCTCTTGAATTTTCACACAAGGTGTTGCCCCCCCTCTTCAATTCACTATCACCTCTCTTCGTGAAGTTTTTGGCTATCCTGTATGCTAATGATTCTATATGAAAATAAATAGTACTGGATGGTATGTAATGAAGGTCAGTGGAATTTATTCAGATGTGATATTAGCTGTATGTGAATAACAGTTGAAAGGTGAGAGTGAGAAGAGCACTTTCTGAGTAACTGAATTCTTCTCATATTGACTGAATAAATGTTAAGACTTTTAGTAGGGCTGCTTCTGCTTATATATTTTAAAATCACTTAATGCAAGCTCCACTTCTCTAAGTGAGGGTTTTCCAGTAGAGATTTCAAAAAGCAAAATAGATCCCCCAACCTTATTTTACCCATTCCTTCCCCAAAATAGTCTACTGATAAGTGATTATAGAATAGACTTTGGAGTCAATGCTATTCACAAAGCTAGGCTAGTATCTCTCAGTCCAGGTATGGCACAAGCTTATTATTTTAACACAGACTTTTTTTAGCCTAAGAGTTTCAGTCTTTAATGGTTAGAAGGATGGAAGGAGTGTGAGACCGCTGGGTTTGAACAGACCTTGGGAAAACCTTACACAGTCCTTACACAGCATCAAGGCCTTCTCTGCTTCTTAGCCCACCAGTGATTAGGCTGGAGGCTCACAACAAGTTGTGTGGGGACCTAGCTGGACAAAAAGGATATCCCAGTCTGTATGATCTCAAGCTCAGCAATAAAGCCAGGGAGAGGTTGGTGGAGGGGATGGCTGCTCAGGTCCTGGCTGGGACCTGGCTGATGCTGAGCAATTGTTTTAATTTGCATCAGTTGTCTTTCTTGGGTTTTGCTTACCTCTCCATGTTATTTTCCTTTTCATTACACTACAAAATATTTTTATTATTACTGTTATCTTATTATTTTATTTAAATTACTGTACTGTTATTATCTCAACTTGCAAATTTTCTGACTTTCACCCTTTCAATTCTCTTTACCCATCCCACTGGTGAGGAGAGTGAGCAAGCAGCTGTATGATACTAAGTTGTTAAACCACAACATTTTCAAAAATCAACATTTGTACCTCATCTACTAAATATTTCACCAAAAAGGTGAAATATGAGTTATCTAACCCAGAATGCTACAGAGAGTTTATTCACCACACTTAGTAGCAGCTTTAGCAACCTTTTATTAACAAAGTGTCACTAAATTGCATGCTGTGTAGGACTAGTTCTAAAAACAAGATTTTAGAGGGTAAAAGAAGTTTATATTACATGTTTATTTCGCTATTCTTTCAATTAAGAGATATATTCTCTATATGGAGTATATATATATGCCCATATGTATTAGAGTCTCTCTATATAATATTTATATATAATATATATTATATACTATTATAATAAATTATAGTTTGAGACAGTGGAAAATAGAACTTGTGAAAGGTTGGAAATACTGGATGATGTATTTGATGGACAGATGTGGATAAGATGATTCAGTGAATGCTGAGCTTTTATTAAAGCTGTCTATAACCTGATGTCATGCCTTTGAGTGCTCAAAAGATGGATGATCTTAATCTGGGATTGTGCACCTGCTGGTTGCCTGCTGGGAAGGCATCAGAAGACCTTTATGGAATCAGAGTGGTTATAAACTGCTGAGAGGCCTCTTTTGGAAGCATCTTGTGACATGTCCCCACATCTAGAGAGACCTCAACCACTTGTATGCTGATATCTTGTTGAGCCTATCAGCTCACTCATTGTAAAAAGTAGATTTTGCATGTGAACAGAAGCCAAACTCCTGTTCATTTTATAGTTCCCTTTGGTATTATATATTTCACATCTTCCCTCTGAGTATCTTTTGAATATTGCTGTAAAAAGCCTTGCAGGTTCCCTTGCTCTCTTTTGTTGTTTTTGAGTTACTAATTAGTAATTTTTGTGGCAGAAGTGTATGGTGACTGCAGATCAAATCTGCATTAAGGGTCACCTCTTTAAAGAACAAGAAACCAAGTGTAGTATGCAGGCTGTTATTCCCCTCTAGGCATGGGTTATATTTATTGTTAACTCTATAATCACGAGGAGGCAATAATGGCATTCTACTTGCCCACTTAATTTTGACTTGATTAAGGTGAGCACCATAGCCATTTAAAACCAAAAATGTCTAATGTAATGTACCTTCATACTTGAGGCATGTGAAGCCTTTTCCCTAGGTTTTCAATTATAGCCGAAGAAGAAAAGATGAAAATTAACTTATAGACCTTCTGCCAAAAATATGGAATTGATTTAATTTGGGCTAACCAGGGAAACCTCAGCCAGCATTCTAGGCAGGGCTGCGCTGCAGTAAACGATACCTGTTTTTTTTTTACAACTATGGTAAGTCATATCTTGAATAGAAGTTTTCTCTTAAGAGCAG
Organism: Calypte anna; assembly: GCF_003957555.1. Classification (NCBI taxonomy): domain Eukaryota; kingdom Metazoa; phylum Chordata; class Aves; order Apodiformes; family Trochilidae; genus Calypte; species Calypte anna. Next base: position 57,452,373 of record NC_044244.1, on the reverse strand, counting down.
AAAGACTGTTTTAACTGCATTAATGTGTTGTGAGTGAGATAGGCTGATAATGTTTGTTGCACTCTGGCAGGCAGTATAATGATACATAATCTGTTTTCAGATTGTTTTTAATTTCTGCATTGTAAATTTGTTTTTGATCCTAGTACCTGAGAATCATGAAAGTGTACATTAAAGTTAGGAATAAAATGTTTAGGTGGAGCAATGTGGAGAAAGATATTACCTGGTATATAATTTAGGTGATTCAGAAGCTGTAGGCCAAAGTATTTGCTGAAAATGTGGATCAGTGAGCCTAAAGGCAAATGTAAGTACTGGCTAGTCAAGATTTGTCAGGCTGCTTGAGTCAGTGCTCTGCCAGCATCCATGTGGCTGCCACAAGTGGAAACTAGTAGTTTATCCAGACCAGATCTTTATTATCTGCATGCCATCCAGCTGCAGGAGGATTATGTTTTAAAATACAAAAATCTACAGCAATTCCAATAGCTGTAGGAAAACATGACTTTTTTCTCATCAGGAGCTTTACCGCTACAGTGGAAAAACTAATAATGGATTAACAAATGATAACAAAGTGGTAAAAGTAAGAAAAATAAAAGTAGCATGGAAGTTGATGTAACATGACTGCACAAATGCCTAGTATTCTTCATGAAGGAAGAAACATTTGCCCAAGCTTTGTTGTTTTTTTTTTTTTTTTGTCTGTCCTTTTGCTTCTCTTCCTTCTAATTCATCTGAGTGTGACATGATTACTCTTTTCACATGTAGAATTCTCCTATCATACTAACCTGTTGGCCTCATCTTTATTCTGCTAAAGCTTTAGGCTTACCTGGGGCATTAAATAAAATACAGCCACTAAGTGGGAAGGAGCCTATTTTCTCTGTCTTGTTTAGCTGTGGTCCAGGACTGCTGCCATACCCCTGCATCAGCTGTTTTTCCTGGTCTCTTGTTAGAGAACACAGTACTGGCAAAAAAACTGTCTGTGGATGTTGCTCTATCTGTGCCTCAGGAACTGGCTTCATATGTGTGTATGTGGCCTTTTGTGTGTAAAGGGTCAGTTCCATGTCTTCTGCAAGATCTTACTTGATGTCTTCTGCCTTGATTTTTGGATTAAAGATATTGCCTGTATGCAGCAGCCCCTCCCACTCTGGTGTGCTGGCATTCAGTAAATGGTGGTGATTCCATTGTGTATCCAAACCCATGGTCTGATTCAGCTGACGGGCTGGGCTGTCTCTCTATCACATCTACGGGTTTTGTTTTGAAAAATTAACCCACCAACATACTCATTTGGAGACAAGTAATGAAAAAATTTAAGGAATGAAGCGTTTTGTACGGTTGCCAAAAGTCACATATACATGCTGTCTTGACCTTGAACCCTTGGTTGTTTGGTTTAGAAATGTTTCTTTCCTTCAAATTAAATCTCCTAAGATTATTTCTGGTTGTGGCAGTGCTATTGCCATCATTCTTTCATGTGAATTTCTTATTGTTATTTCAAAGTGCAATGGACTCAGTTTGTGAACAGATGATGAGTGTGCTTTGTTGGAGGCTCACCTTCACATGGGCCCATGGTTTGGAGCACATGGTGGCACACAGTGCAATGGTGTGTAAGTCAGTATTTAGAAAGTAATTAAAACAGAGGAGAAAAAATGCTGAAATATGTATCATGAAATCTGAATTTTTCCACCCTGTTAGAATGACTGTTCAGTCTGATGGTTTAGTATACAAGTGATGTTCCAGTGTGTGCTAATAATTTGATTGTGATACTTAGTTTAAAAAAAAGGAAGCTGGTTTTTGTGGTAACAGAAGGAAGGAATGTGCTTTATGTTTGTTCACTGTCTCAATCTTTTTAGATACTTTTCTTTTCCCATTCCTTCATTTTGTTTCATCTTTTTTTTTCATCTTTTTTTTTTTTACTGGGTTCACATAGGATATGGAAACACTTTTGGAGACATGTCTCAGGATTAGCTGTTACAACTGCAAGTGTGCATGAGTGCCTATTTGTATATATTTATGGACACAGACAGATGCACACGTTTGATTTGGCGACTGTCTGTGATCTGAAGAGATGCTGAATCTCTAGTTCTCACTAGAGCCCTATGAACATCAATTGTGTCATATCTTATTATGGAAACTTCACAAAATGTTCCTCTTTGTATGTGTTGTGGTGACATTTCTGTTCCTGATGCAGCAGAACCATCACACCTGATGGCAGGACATGCCTTGAACATCCAGTTCCCTGTGATTCAGAGATGTGATGTTCTCTCCTCCCTCGAATCTCCCTCCCTCCTTTCTTCCCTTTGTAAGACAAATTCAGGGAAGTGTAGATCCTGCCACGTGTACAATAAGGCTCAGCCTCACTGGGCTGGGAATATTCAGTGCTTCTAAAAATTGTTCTGTGAGAAGAAGTGAAAAGGTATCCAAGCAGTGAATTTGTTAAGATTTACTTTTTTACATAGCAGTTTTCTACAGCTGCTAGATCATAGCTGGCTTGAAGTCTTGGCTGGTACGGCATCCTTATAGAAAGGGAGTAATGCTATCAGGGAATGTATTTGGCTGTATAACACTTAACTGTTTAATGTTAATTTGTTTGACCACATATTTGTTGGTGCTCTTGTACAGCTGTGTGAGCCCAGATGTCTGAGAGATTTTCCAGTGCCAGTCTCTGCCAGGGAGCCAAGAAAGGGCTCTTATCCTTGGTCTGACTTGATGTTTCCCACTGGGCTGTGCCAGAGTAAGACCTCCTGGGCTCAACAACCATAATGTATCTGTTTTCTTTCCCCATAGTGCCTCCATGGCTGTCTGCTAGACATATGATGATACCTTTCTAGCTTGATCAATGTGTATGTAACTATTTTGCTTCTTCTTTACCTGGTAAAATAGCTTTTAGTTCTGGACTTTTTTTCTTGCCTCTTTTGCTTTCAGAGCTTGCTGGTTAATTTTTCTGAGCAATTAAATCCAGTTTTGTTCAAATGTTTTTAAGTAGCAGTGCATATGCTTGCAGCAGACACTTTAAAATTAAAATGATAAATATTGAGAGGGTCATTTCTTTCAGACTGTGTATGTCTTTTTATGCATGCACGACAAATTGCCCCTTATTCCCCATATGCTGAAGCTAATAGCACAAAACTAATGTTGTCAAATGATCACTGCTATTGACTGTAAAATTAATCAGACTTTGGCTTCAGTCAGCCTTAGAGAAAGACTTGACATATTAGTAGAACAGTGTTCTGGGAACCACCTGATCCTCTGAATCCCAGTGAGATGAAATCTGGTTTTGTGATTAGGCCTCTAGGTTGGGATTTAAGAGCTCTGAGCTCAGTTTTTGGCTTTGCTACAGAATTCTTGTGTTCACAAGGGCAAATAATTTAGGAAGTGTTTTGTCACCTTAACAAATTTAAAAGGGTATGTTGGGAATTTCCAGCTGAACATTATCATTGGTGAATGTTAATACTTCAGAACCGATGGCAAAGGGTTAGGATTTGGTTTATCTGTTAATTTAAATAGTTGAGGTAGGAGGGATTTTTGTGTGTTCTTAGGAGCAGCTTCAGAAATGTCCTTTTAAGTAACTTTCCATTCAGAAGTGTTTTTTAAAAACTGAAATAAAAGCATTAATATTAACAGATTCAGTTGAACATATTTTGAGGATTATCTTCTAAGTTTGTAATTTCTTATTCAGAGCAGTACACCAAGTGAAATCTCTGTCCTTCAAGGTGAGAAGGCTCATTTGTGCCTACCCTGAACACCTGGCTTGTGCCTCTGCTGACTGCTATTCATAAAGAGATACTAGCATTTACTTACATATGTCTCATTTATTTCAGTGGGCCATGAGTGTATATTTAACAAAGTATGCATAACAGTCTGTCCAGAATAGGAACGTTCTCCTAAATAGGAGCCTTTATTTTTCTGTGCCTCATATGGTCTCTTCTCACACATTTAAGTTTTTCATAAAGATGAGCTTGGGGAAGTTTAGGAAGATAACCAGTTTAGTGGAGTGCCACAAAACAGTTTACAAGCAAGCCACCTGAAAACACTGATTAGTTAAATCTAATTAGTTTGAAGGTGGGTGACAGATTTGGGAAGAGCCTCTCTTAAAGAGGAGAGCCTTCAACAGGCATTTTCTTTGAGTGGTTACTTAGATGGTTTGTTGTTTGAGAATGGTTTGCTGGGTTGTTGTGGCTGGCTGGAGCTCTCCTGCAAGAATTCAGCATATCCTCACAGGTGGTGCTCAGACCATAGCTGGGCTTGGAGAAAGCCACTCTTCTACAGAGGCTGCTAATTTCACTGGCTAATATATTGTTGTCCAGGTAGGCCATGTGAGTTTGTTTGCTTAATATTTATGAATCTCTCGTTGAGTAAGCAAACACTAGCATTTGTCAGATTTCTAGGTAAGATAACAAATAAAACCAGCTGATCCCTGCTGTGTGAGGGGCTGTGATGGGGGGAGACAGATGGGTTACACACCGGTGGAATAGAAGAACAAAAACTTTCCACTTTTTCTCTTTTCCAGACGTGGGTTGTGTGTTTTCAGGTTGCTCATAAATCTTGGCAATTTAAAAGCAATGCAATTGACTATAAGGAAGCCAGAAAGCTTAAAAGCGTTTCCTCTTCTCTTGCCCCCTGTCAGACATGATGAATCAGTAGGTTGAGGCCACGGCTGATGTTGAGATGCAACTCATCTTATCTTTTACAGAATTTTTCATGAAGTGAGGTATTTTTCAGCATGGGTCTAAGTATTTGAATCTATTCCTGAGTCTTTCTCTCGTTTATTAATGGGCTGCAGTGCTGCCATCACCATGGTATCCTGCTACCTCTTTCCCTGTGAAGGTTTTGATAAAATTTACATTTTTAATTCTCCACTCTCCACGTCTATACATATAAAAATGGTTTGCAAAATCACTGGGGAACACAAACACAAGGACAATCTGGTATGGAGAAATTACTAGAATTGCTGTGTTGTGTTGTTTGTTTTTTAATGCTCCTTCTTCATACTGCAGCCATCATTGGTTCAATACCTGCTTCTAGGTAGACACCAGAACACCAGATGGATTACATACTTTGGCAGCACTGATGCTAGTTGCTGATAATGTGTGCAAATCTCCCTTTCACTGATTGTTCAAGGCAGTTAGAAAATACTGCATACAGCTGTCCATAATTAGACTTCTTTTGAAACTAAACCAGCCTGTGAAATTTCTGTTCCTGGAAAATGGTCAAAATTAGACAATAACAAAACCAAAACAAACAGCAAAAACCCAAAGCCTTTGCATACTTAGTTAATGGTATATTGTGACATTCTTAGAGGCAAAGCTTCCCTGCCAACTCTATTGAGACTTAAAGGGGGGGGGAAAAAAAGCTGTATAAGGAAGCTATAAAAAGGTGGGTTTGCAGCAGGTGTAGGAAGATGCTGATTTTACAATACTCTATGCATATGCACTTGTTTATGTCAGAAGGAGTTTGTCTAGGACTAAGAATGTACACGTCTTAAAGTGTTGCAAGTTAAATGAAGGGACATTCCTTCTTTGTACCCACTCCCCATTTCTTTGAATTACTGTAAGATCAAGTTTTGAAATTACCTTTTTTTTTATATGTTTGTCCTCACCTTTCTTTCCCTTCTTCTACCATTCTGCAAATTTTACTTTTCTAAATGACTGAAGAAAACAAGATGAGATTTTTATTAGGTTTTACCTTCCCTTCCCCCAGTTTTTCTCCTGTTGTAACTTGCCAATCACTTTTAAAGCCTACATTGGGCTTTTCTGCAGCACAGGAGATATCATTAAGGCTTTAAACCCACTAATGAGGGAAATGTGCACTGCTTGAAGGCTCCTGCAATATTAAATACATCCAATTATGTTAGGTAAACGTATGAGTATAGTCAAAACAGGATGAAAGCATATCTTTCTATTCAGGCCAAAAGCAGTCTTTTGAACCAATCTTTCATCAAACTTACACTGGCTATTTATTTACTGGTTTTGCAGCAGGTTGTTTGGTTTGGTTTGGTTTGTTTCTTTATACCGCAACACTGAAGAAAAACACTTATAGGCAAGAAAGGGCTGTCTGTTCCCAGGACTCTGTATAATAGTTAAAGGAAATATTAATAAATATTTCCTGGATAAAAGATATGAAATCTTAAGGCTAATAAATGAATTGTTGTTGTTTTTTTTATTTTCCCTTTTTTCCTCTGTTTAAATACAGTTTTGCTTCCTTATCTAATCCTGTCCTTAGGTCACTGTTTTATGAGTAGGTGTGATACCTCTGGAGTAGAGTTCATGCTGTTCTTTGCTGATCTTGAGCTTTATTTACTGATGATTTGTTGTTTTTTTAAAGGGAAGTTCAACTTACCCTATTTCTCTGGGCAGATGACATGGAGATATTTTGTCTCAAGCTTATTTATTGTAATAGCATGGGCTTTCAACAGTCCCTCATTTCTGACTTCTGAAACTGTTGTTTTTCAGTAGCAGATTGGTTGTTTTGTTTACAGTCTTCCTCTTTTCCTTATTCCTGACACAGAGTAGAGTGTCATGTCCTATGATTCCTGCTTTTCCTAGTCTGTATTTGTTAGTAGAAGAGTAATTAGCTTGTCATTTGTTCTAGAATTGATAGAAGCTTGGATCACAACATTCGAGTTGGCCTTTTTACATGAGCAATCAGAGTTCAGAGCCAGTACTTTGCTTTATTTCCATGTCTTTATCCACATTTAGAGATAACTCATCTGCTTATAAACAAAAAGTCCTTTTGAAGAATCTGATGATAGAGGAACCTGTTTTCAGGTCTATGCAAGTGATGTTTCACAGACAGTGATTTACATGTAGTTAGCTAGAAGACTACAGGTTCAGCACTGAGCACTGGAGCAGACGTGATGTGGAAATACAGTTTGAATGGTTGTCACATACCATGCCACAGATGTGTCTAACCTAGCTGAGTGTCCACTTTTCAAGGTGGCCAGCAGCAGAAGTCAATAAACTTAACATAACTACCCAGCCTCCAGCAACGAGGGCTGTGGTGACTTCCAGTGCCAGAGGTTACATATGGGCATCATTTCTCCCAGTAGCTCCACTGGCCACAAATCAGTTTCTCACCACCTCTTTTAAATCCTTTCTATTAACTATTACTCAAGCAGGTGATTTTTTTTAATGGATGAGCTTTTTGTTTCAAATGCGGTAGGAGTTACATTTGGGGACTTGAGTGTAAGTGAAATTCATTCCTCTTCAGTGAGACTTACTGTGATACATGTAGTTCTTTATTATAATAATCCTTGCAGCCCTCTGCTCTTCCTTTTAAGTCTTCCAAAAATAGTATTGTCATCTCAAAAATAGTGGGAATAACTCTCTTTAGTCTTTTATTCAGATAGCTTAATCCGCTTACCTGCCTTTATGTTTATATTTGAACTTGAAAGGTATTTTTCTTTCATTTTTTTTTGTTTTTTAGTTATATATATATATACACACATAATGATAGTATTCTTATCTAGCACAATGCTAGCAACCTTGTGTTAGAATGTCTTAGATGGACTTAGGATTCCCAGAGGAAGGCCTACAAAATGGATTATGTAAGCATTCCTCATCTGGTTCAGCTCAGAAACTAATCCACCTTCATTTATGTATCAATGCAGGCTTTTTAAAAACTCTGCAGGCTGACTTGGCACCGAAGCAGATGATGAGTGTTCACATGGGCTCTCTATCAGTTCCATTTCAATGGTGGTTGTCTCCAACAGATGTGGGGTGGCAAACAGCTGATGGTGTTAACAGAATCTGAACATGATGTAGTGGTTCTCTGACCAGAGTTTGGAAAGTTTTCTTCTGATCTTTACAAAATTACCTAGCAGTTAACTCCAGTAGATTTGTTCTAAATGAAAGTTTTTGCCAGCCTGGTGGGGTTTCTTTTTTTTATTTTATTTTTTTTTTCCCCATGTGAATTGCACACTATGTAATGTATATTCTGCAAGAGCAAAACCTCCATGGGATAGAATGTTTAGAGACGATGAGCTTCTTACCACTGACAGTGTGTTACAGCTATAAATCTTACAGATCATGAGTGAAAAATGATTCGGCAGGTCTTATTTTAGTCTCTAGTGAGAATTCTTCTTTGTTTATATAGCAACCACATATCTTGGCATCATTTCTTGTAAATAGTTGATAGCAAATACTTGGCTACTCTGAGCCTTAAGAAGGGAACTTGGTGCAGTGTGTTAGGCAGGTGCTGGGGAAGCACTGTGTGGTGCCTGCAGAGCTCCCCACCACGACCAAGGAAAGTTGCCAGTACTGCTGACTTTGGGTTGGTATTAAATTCACCACACTTAAAAGAAAAAGGAAAGAGGGGGAGGGATGTAAAAGTCGGCACACTTGCTCCCAGTTCTCAAGCATAATAAGTGCTCCTGATTTTGAGTGCACCCAATGCTGCTCGTTCTCATGTTGATTCACCTGTTTCTGTGCTGTTTCTGCTGGGTGAGGGTCAGATGAAGTTCCATTCAGCCCCAGGGACACCTAGGCAGCAAGAGATGTATACAGGGATCAGGAAACAGCTGTCTGGCAGCAAAAGAATAGAATTGTTGATCATTGTTAATTATTTACTCCTGGCAGTCTCCTCTCCCTGGTAATAAGCAGCAGAAACTAAAATAGTGACATTCTTTACTGAAATAATGTCTCCTCCTTCTCCTTTTCCTTTCACACTTGCTCTTGCACAAGAGGGGTTGGGGAAATAAGCAGTAAAACCAAGAACTATCTTGCACTGTTCTCTGCTAGGTTAATTGTAAGTTGAAGATACAAGATATTCTTTTTCTTTTTTTTTTTTTTTTTTCCCAAGGCAGTTTGAAAGGACAGTTCCCCCATTTCCTTTTCCATTTTCAGTATGCGCATTTAGATGAAGCTAAAACTGCACTCTTGCACTTTTTATGCAGCTTTCCTAAAATAATTCAGAATAATTTAACAATGGCTCAGAAACATTCCAGTTTAACCAGTCATTGACCTTCAGTCACGTTTTAATGTCATCAGGACTGTATTGGTATTATATCAGTTCTGAAGAAGCTGTGTTGTAGCGGATGTAGTGGTGATATCTATAATTAAAGTTGCCCAATGTCTTAACAATATTTACCTTTCGGTAGTTCATCAAATTTAAGCTGTATTGTTTAATGTTTTCCATTTACAATTTTTTAATCAAAATGGTCTCCCTATTAGGAGAAACAGCCTAGGGAAAGATAGGGTTGTTTATCCATCGTGGGAGAAAATAAACCCCAGAGTTTTTTCTTTGACTTTGTTCCCTCTAGATACATATAAAAACCACTTTGAAGATCTGACCAAACTGTTTAAGTTTATAAGCACCCGAAGAATCTCAATAAACTCAGACTCAACAAAAATTGTTAAAGAATAAGGAAGCTCACTTGCTAGTTTTGCTTTCTGGTGATAGGGCTCTACAGATCACTCACTTATCCAAGTTGTCGAATGAGTTTTATGACTAAAAGCTTAGAAGCCTGAGTTTGTGACTAATTAATTGTGACTAATTTTTTTTTTCTAATATGTAATATTAAAACCTATCAGGACATTGTTTTCTTTATAAAATTGAAAAATCAAATAGAGATCCTGTAGAAAAAAAAAATAGTAGAGGATTACATAACTAAAGAATTGGACTCAGTTTTGCATGTGCTTCAGGATGCAAAGACTGCACTTTTAATGCTTTATGTTGCTCTCTTAATTCCCTTCTCATTGTAATCGACTGCAGTAAGAATAGGTGGCATTCTATATGGCCAGCATCGAGAATTTTAAAAAAATATATACCTTGCAAAGCCCCTAGTGTTTTCTGAGATTTGATTAGGAAAAGTGTGGAAGATAGAGTTTTCACATTGTGGCTATTTTTGAAGAGTCAAAAGCCAAAATAGTAAACCTTAAAAATTGATTAGAATATTTTGTTTCAGGTACAGCTTCTAATGTGGACTTAAATTTCTTTCAATTTGCCAAGTAAAGTAATTTTGTTCCAAAAACATATGCATAACAAAGTGTTTTGTTGGAAATTTCCTCATTTGTTTCTTCCAGAAAGCCTGGGAAACCAAAAAGATTTTGAAGTATTTCCAGTTTCTCTTGACAATGCAGCTTTATTTAAGTTTCACTAACCATCTCTGCTTGTATTTTTTTCTTTTAATGGTAGATTTTAGGTTTTAGAGGGAGTACCCCATCCCTAATTGGTGTCTCACCATGTTTAAATGTTCTCTGGATGCTCTGGTTGATGGATTGTTTTTTGACTTGAAACAGCCTTGTTTTTTCTCTCCTCAGTGGTTAGGTGGGGCAATTCTCTTTCCCACACTTCTTTAAGGTGATCTCTTGGAACTCAGGGTAGTTTTTATATTATATTGGCAGTACATGGCCAGTTTTGGCTGTAGGAACTTAGGCTGGTCCCAAGGTTAAGATTCTGAGTGAAAATTTCAGCTAGGTTTTAGACATATTGCAGGGGTTATTTTTTTTTTCAGTTTTGTTTTTCAGGCTGTTGGATGCTGGGGGCCTTCATCACCAACATCAGATTTGGGGGTAGCAGCTGTGCAGATGCAGTTTTTGTGATGCAGGAGTACCTGCTACAGTGTCCAGCACTTATGGTTGGAAACTAAAACCCTTCCCCCTTTTTCCACCCACCAGTAAAGCTGGGCTTGGAAGTGCCAGACACTTGAGAACTTGTGAAAACACATGGTGGGTGCCACCAAGTGTGATGTGTGTGCTGAGCATGGGTGCAGCCTGGCAGCTTCACTGAAGTGTGGTCTAGAGAGTGAGGTCTTCTTTTCTCTTTCACGTGGGCAGGCAGGACTATGGCAACATGCAGTCGAGTTTCTTGTTGCCTTTCTCTGTTCTCGTGGCTGTTGTGGGGTTAATACTTGCTGAAAGGCTTGCTGGTGGTTGATTCTTGTGGCTGGCACACAGTCCTTCCCTGTGCACTTGATAAAAGAGTATCTACATCCCAAGTCCCTCCCTGTCCTAGTGTGTATTTGCTGAGCTTCCACCTTTTCCATGCCTGAAATGCTGTCGATGGCTTATGGGGCAACATAAGGGGGAGGAGGATTCAGGATCTAACCCATGGCTCTCAGTTCGTGTCACGGTGACAGTGTGGTAAAACTGAAGCAATGGGTTGGTGAAATGCTGAGCCACCTGAGGGGGGGCCTGTTTGGCAAGGAGGGGGTTGGTGAGCTGGATGTGGGCTCCAACTTGCAGGGCTTGTGGTTGTTTTTAAATTTTAACTCATCCTAGAACTCTTAAGATGACAAGATATGGTGATGTCCTTTATATCTTCATGATCCTCACTGCTTGCTATTACAAGCATAATATGTTTGAGAATGCAAAAGTAGCTGACTGTTAATTTATTTTGAACAAGGTACTTGCTGATACTCAGAGGAGCATTTTAGTTCCTCTCCTTGAAGAAATCGAGTGATATGAGGAACAGTCTGGTTACAGGTTGTTTGGGAAGTGAGGCTGTTTTACTGAAACTGAGAGCTCCAGGGACCTCACCATAAGTCCTGTAATATTATCTGTATGCAACAGGACTTTATTATTTTTGAAATTATCTTATTGCAAACATTTAATTCTTGATGCTCTCAAATTAATTTGTGAGAGTCAAATGAATGAATACTATTTTATATAGTCATGTTTTGACATGTTTTGATAAATTAGAATTCATTTTTTACCTGATTGAAACCAGACAAATAACCACAAATATGAAATTTTGGAAGATAAAATCCTGAAAGTGTGCTATGAAACTACTTATAAAGTTTTATAGTCTAGGTCTTCTTGAGGGACAAATAAATGAGGAATGAAAACAGTTACTGCTATCAGGAAAATGCATTAGTGTTTGACAGATAAATGCAGAGATCTTAATATGCAAAATTTGTTTTTTTCCCTGATGTGTAAATATACACTTAATGTAATTAGAAACAATTGTGAAGTAGCAGGCAGGGAATTCAAATTCTTCAGTTAAACGGATATTGAAAATGTGATTTGTTGACAGCTTGTTTTGTTGTCATTACAGCTGACCTGGAGTTTTTTTCCAAATGACTTTTCAGAGGAAAAGTAACAGACAAAGAGGCATATTTCTCCAGGGAGTGCTCTGTCTTTGACTAGCAGTAGATATTTAGAGAAAGAACAGGGTAATTCCAGAGTGGTATTTCCCATGGAATAGCCCCCTAACATCTCAGGGTCCATGGCTGGCTTCCTGAGTTGCTGGTTGGGTCCATGTTTTTCATTTTTAATCACTCTTTTGTTTCAGTACTTTGATTTAAATAGCATCTTGAACTCATTTGTGTTTTTGAAAACCATGTGGCAAATTTTTATTTTCTTAGTTTGACATTGTTTTAAAATATTAATTTTGGCATTGAGGGCAAAAAAGGTGACATACTTTTTTCTTGAGTTGTCTTCTATGTATTGGAGCTCATTGGTCTGATGTACTGCTTCCAAATGTTCTGCTTCAAATTAGATAAATGAGAGTTGGATTTTGTGTATCATGATGCTGTCACATAGAAAATGGGACATTAGGCAGCAACTTTTAGGTGCTGTATGGGAAGTTAGAAGATTGATAGAAAACCTTTGAATAGAATCAGCTTTTGGTCGTAGTTTACTACTTTCTTGTTTGCTTTTAGCATTTCTTGATGTTTTGAGATTTTAAGATAGACAGGTCTGTTTATGATTTTATTTCTATATTGCAATATCTGAGGTAAAGACTTCAAATAAAAATTGTCAATAAAATAAGAAATACATGAAAAAGTTACATTTTTTTATATATACTCTGAAGAGAAGTTTTGCATACAAGTACTCTTTTTAAATGAAGTGCTGGTAAGCCTCCCCTTCACCTGGTTAGCTTGCTTCTGGTGGTAATCAGAAAGTCCTAAGCATTTAACTCCCATTTGAGGAGTTTCATTGAAAATGCAGATTAAAAACTCTTGCTCAGCCATACTGAGAGCTTGGAAGTGTCTCAAGTCCCGTGGAGCTCATGATTTCAACACCAAGGTTTCTCAGGCACATGATCAGAAGCACTTTGTTGCCAAAGTGTTTAGCAGTTCTGAGACCTCATGTCTAGTCTAGGATACCTATGAATCTGATGTTTCAAGAGGAGAGGGACTTCACTGGGTACCTTTGAAACTGACTGGTGATTCGGGCTCTGAATAAACTGTAGCAGCAGCAAACAAGTTCCTTCAAGTCACAAGAGAAGGTGGGGGAACTGCACCTGAATACAGGCCCTAGTGACAAAGGGAGCTGCCCAGGTTACAAGAGAAAGGCTTTCATACATTTTTCCACTGAAACTAACCACATCTGTCTGTGAAGTACCCTACCTAGCAACCTATAGGTGATTCTTGGGGAAGATGCACTTCCAGCCTTACTTGTTGAAGCTGCTTCACATTCTCTGCCATCCTTAGAACTTATGGTAGAGGAGTTAGTGAATCTCTGCAGCATAATAAGGCACTCGTTTGGATCAGGGAGGACAAGGTTTCAGATACTACTGCAAAATATTGCTCGTACAGCTTTATCTAATGATAGTTTTATGTAAACAGAACTTGGAGAGGAACTGGGACTGAAGCCATTCTCACAAGGGGAATGAATGCTATAAGTCTAGTACCATTTCACTCCTAAATATTGCTTGGAAAGGACAGGAAGGTTTAGGACTTTCCCTCCCTGCACCTTCCCCTACTCCTTCTATGACAGTTCTTTATTTATTATTCTTATTTTCTGACTTCCCACTCTTATCCCCATGAAGGAATTACAACTTTTTTTCCCCATGTGTGACTTCGGTTCCCTGTGTTGGTATGAAAGGGAGTTACCACCATAACTTCCTTTACTATTCAGTTGAAAGAAAGGGAGTAATCCCTGATCACAGTTGTGGTGACCTCTCTTCTGGAGCTCATTATTTTATGATGTACATGAGAAGGGAGGTGGCAAGAGCCTATGGAGCTGTGGGACTCTTTCTACATTGCTGTCGTGGCACTTCGGACAACTGCACACTCAGCTTTGGTGAATCCTCTTCTGAGGTATCTAACTACATACCCAAGGCATTTGGGTCAAGATTATGGCAGGGGTCAGCAGCCTAGAGGACAAACAGTGGGAGGCTGGGTAATACTTACAGTCTCTCTTGCTGCTCTCCAGCTGCAGGGATGTCCCTTAATGAGTAGGTTGTGGAATATGACATTTCTGTGTACTGGGAAGATCTAGTCCAAGTTCTTATGGACATTGCCTGCCATTCCTATGTATACCAGTGATTGAAAGCATAGGACTCTATCTGTATTAAAAGTTATTTGGTACTGATTTTGTCCAAATTCTCCTTACAATCTGTAAAAGGAACCTTCTAGTCCTCAGCGTTACCTCTAGGAAAAATGTACATACACAGAGGCTTTTACTAGTCTTGTGACTTTACCCAACATTAAAAAAGTCCAGTTATGTCAGCTGGAAAGTAGATTTACACATTGTGTTTAAAAGCTGCCTCTCAGTGCAGCAGATACTACATATAGAGCACAGGTTCTCTAGTACAACCTGAATTTGTTTATAATACCAGGACTTTTAATTAACAGTAAATACTTTCATCTTTGGTTTCATTGTTTGGGCCCCAAATATGTAAACTGATCACCATATGCAAGCTGATGAAGGCATGGACTTTGTTTTGATCTTCCTTACACTAACAAATGGAATGATATTTGACATATCAGTCTGGGTCAGGCTGCAGGAGGCCATATGTGTTTATTTTAGCATTTATTAATGGTTATATTTACCTCACTGCAATGACACGCTTTGGTTTCTATTGATACAACCATGACTTAAGAGAATGTTTGCAAAGACAAGAACAGATGTTTCCAGGCTGCTTGCCACAGAGAGAGAGAAAAAAATCCAGTATTTATGTGTAAGCTGGTGTTGACTGTGCCATTTGTCCAATGAGTAATGATGAACAGTAGCCATTAGTCAGTTACTGAAGATCCTGACCTGACAACAGAAGAGTGAGCTTGGAGGTGTCTTTTTGTGTAGTTTCATCTATACAGGAGAGTGGAAGACAATTATTGTAATCACTGACACTGATTCTACCTTGTAGCACTCTTCAGAAGTACCTTAATGACTAAGGAAAACCTAAAAGCTTAGTGAGACTGATAAAGCATGAGTGTTTTCTCCCCTTCTCCACAATCATGTTGGTTTCCAAATAAGCTAAATAAATATAATAATAATATAAATATAATAATAGTAAAATTGCAAAGAAACATAAGCTCTTTGGAGTTAGTTTGGTGAATTGCCTTTTCCCTCTGGACCCGTAAGAACACCTCCTAAATCATAGATAATAAAATCTAAGTTCACTTAAATGGACTTTTTATAGAGGGGAAGAAAGTGTAATAGATTATCAGCAGGGTTAATGATGATCTGGGAAAGTGTTTGGAAGGAAATATCTGTGCATATAGTTTTCATGGGCAAGGAAGGACTGACTTAGGTCACCTCAGAGGAGCAGTCTGGGGTGTGCAGCACCTCTGGGTTTGAATATGGAGATTTAGAAAGGCAGATAAAGAATGAGCATCCTCTGGGAGAGTCCACACCTGTGTGTAGTGAAAGCCCCTGGCATTATATGGGAGGGAGATCCCTGGCAGGGAGAGCAGAAGGGTGAGGGGACCCCAGTGGTCTCCCACCCTGGGGCACAGCACTTAATGGACAGTGCCAGGGGTTTGCTCTCCATGACAGCTGAGATCTTGGGGTAAGGAGTTGAGTCTTGCTCCAGTATGATTTGTGAAGAGAAAAGTGATACGCATTTTGAAGAGATGTGGCTGTAACATCTGTGTAAGCATGAGCCTGCTAGGTGGAACTGATAATGAACCACAGGGTATATGACACAAAGGAAATCTCTTTTGCTTTTAAACACGTGACATGGCTCTCTTGGTCCAGCCAAAAGCCACTGCGCAATGTGTCTTTGAATGTCATGAGCACAGGAAAAGCTGACCATGACTTTTCCTCTTAGAAATTACACAGCAAGTTTGAAGGAATATACTGTATCAGTTTGCCAACAAGGAATTTTATAAACTAATATATGGAGGCATCTTTTGTCTTATCACTTTCATGATCCACTTACTGCAGGTTTGGTGAGATATATTCCTGGAGATCTCTCGTTGTTGGTTTTTTTTTTTTTTTTTTTCCCTGTTACTTTTTTTTATAGTGTTATTTTAAGTGTTATTTTGATCTGCAAATGTCATTCCACTGCCAGAGCCTGGATGAAATACCATATGACCATATGAGCAGTTAGTGGGCTTACTGGTTTCACCTGCTGGCGGAACTGGTGGTAGTGATGATCTGTCAATCAAGGGGGGGTTGAAGAAATAATCTTATTTGTTCAATAACATTTTACAAATTACAAATTTTACAAAATTATTTTACAAATAATTCCTGTTGGAGGTACAGGGGTAGAGTCTTGTCTTCAAGCTACAAACTTTCTCTCTGTTCTTTCAGTGTTTCACTTGATAAAATTCAGTTTAAAAATGAAAATTTCTTAAGCAATGGCAATTTCTTAAGCATGGTAATGCTTAATCAGAAGTGCATTTTTAACAAGAGAAGGACAGCAAGCCTCCTTGAAAATAAGATGAAGAAATTAACCCGTTGATGTGCCAGTGCTCATCACTGCAGGACCTCACCCAGGGAGACAAAGGCCAGAGCCCTTCCCGCTAGAGCTATCACAGCCATTGTATGGCATGCACAAGGGCTGGGAGAAGTATGAGCCCTCATACTGGGAACCCAACATATTCCCAAAGAGGAAAAAGGGAGAGGGTGAGGTAAACCCAGAGCAGGACTTAACCCTGGGTACTCCAGTGTCCAGGGGTACTGAAGAAAGGCTGGAGGTGAGAGCAGTGAGTGGTTCTCAGTAATGTGATTTGTAGGATTGGGAGACTGGAGTTCAGAGGAGCGTGGACATGGAATTCCAGTTAAAGTTGGATCCTGCAAAGCCTACAGGGCTGGAAGAAAGCCAAGGACTTACATGAAGGCAACTGGTGTTTGCTAGGTATGGCTAATGGCAGAACTAGTGCTGGAGTTAATGTTAGGATTTAGGATTTTGGCTGCTCTAGAGTTTAGTTCCTTGTTTAAGCCTAACCAGGATTTCAGTGCTGAGAGTTATCTCCAGAAGAAATAAATCTTGATTGGTTTTAGTAGCACTGAAGTTGGCTATGATTAAGTTTAGGTAAGAGAGTTTCTGAGATCCTGTTCTATAGACCTTCATTTCTTCCTGTGTTATGTAGAAGTGAATAGTTTATATAGTAGGTTATGGAGCTAGTAGGTTTTTAAAGGTTTTCAGAGGTGGCCTTTAGGATATTTTACAATTCACATATTCAGGGTGTCTTAAGAGTGTTTATATCTGCATTAACTCTCTTGTACTGGTTGCAAACCTTCATCCCCCATTTTTCTCCTAAAGAGAGAAGATAAGGTTTCTGAGGGAACACTATGGTACTGCTACCCTTCGTCCTGCTCATTGCTGGCTGTCAGAGGTTCAGTGTAGTCTTTTAGTGTCAAACTCAAGAAAGATGCAAATGATTTATGAATCACACATGACCACAGTAATAGCCCAGAATATAGCAGGGACAGGATATTTGTGCATGAGAAGGTCCTACAGGTGTCCATATTGACAGGCTTCTTAGCATGGTTTTGTCCTGTATCTATCAATTGTCCCCTAGGCATATCCTGGGCACAGTTCAGGAGGTGAACATGCACCATGTCCATAAGCATGTTTGGATATGGCCATTCTCTTCAACCAAGTGATTCAACCTCAGAGGCAGCAGGTGTTCTGTACCACTTGTCCCGAGAGCCAAAGAAGAGTCACTTGCCTGAATTATTTAGTAATTAACAGCAAGGCAAATTGGCTCAGGGACAAA
This sequence comes from Calypte anna, assembly GCF_003957555.1. Lineage (NCBI taxonomy): Eukaryota > Metazoa > Chordata > Aves > Apodiformes > Trochilidae > Calypte > Calypte anna. Next base: position 57,434,552 of record NC_044244.1, on the reverse strand, counting down.
CAAGCCAATAACTGGGTCTTAAAGGTCAGCCTAAGGAGCAGCTTAATGGAGAGGGAGTTCTTGCAACAATTGCAAAGATGCTGCTCATCCACAGACATTATTTTGTGTTCTGTTTTAAAAGCACTGATGTCTTAAAAGGATTTCTTTGCAGTCAAATCCCTCTGATTTTCTTTGTTGTGTCTGATGGCATGTCTGTGATTGTGGGAACTCAGTAGCACTTGCAGGTATGCTGTCCTGCCAGTAGTTTTCGTGCAGCATTTCTGTACCATGGTCAGAAATATTTGATTACACAGGAGAAGGAAGCACAGAGCAATTGTTGGCTATTTAGATAATGCTAGTAACCTCCTAAACCCCCCAAATCACAGCCCTGAAAATATTACAGCTCTCTCCCACGGTAATTTTTTTAGGGAATTTTACAGGCTCAAAAATTCTCAGATAGAGCTAGTACTGTGTCCATTTGGAGAGAGGTGACACTTCATCTTTCAGTAAGACACCTCAGGCTCATTCTCATACCAAATCTATTTTCATTCCTGTTGTATGAACCTGTAACATAGGTTATGCAATTAGGACAAAAGTGTTTGCAGAAATGATAAGGAAAACCTGATAAATGAAATCTGCTCTATATTGTCAGTCCTGCTGGTGCTATGCCAATAAACACAAACATGTTTTTGTGTACTCAGTTTAAAAAGACAGAGGAAAGTAATTTATAGCCAAAATTGCCTTTCCTTCTTTGCAGAGCTTATGTACCTAAAATGGAGTGCTAAAAAGGCAATGCTATGGTTAGTGTCATAGTTATAGCATTATAGTCAACAGGCTTTTTTTTCAGTTACTGGATTCCCTTTCTATAAATGTGCTATATGCTGTTTTTATGCAATTAGGAGCATTTTTTAGGGTGAATGTTTGATTTTAGGAGGAGGTTTTTCTTTCAAGGCAAACATAGTCAGATTTATATGGCATCTATTATCATCTAAGTGGAACCTTGTCTTCCAGAGGAGATTGGTCTTGTAGAGAGCACAGGCTGGGCAGCTTTCAATTTAGGAGTGGATGCAAAATACTTTTCTAAGTGTTGCCCTACAATGTTTTCTCTCTTTTTTTTTTCCCTTTTTTTTTTCTTTTCTTTACATTATTCAAACATTGCTTGGAAGACAAAATTGGTCATTTCCTTGTGGAAATTGTTATTCTGCTCTTTCCTTGTAGTTTCTGAGTGCCTCAGAAATGTTAATATATTGTTAGCAGTTCTGAGGAGGTTATCTGATGTCTCTAGATTATAAAACAGGAGCAAATGCTGCTGGTTGAAGCACAGGTCCAAGAGTGTTTGCTAACTGGGGGGCCTTGTTCAGTGACCTGATTTCTTGGACTAATTAATTCTGTGTGATCAGTGCACATTCCCTGTTGTTGATTTTCATGGCCTTAGTGAGTAGGAGTCTCAGAGCTTGAAACTGAAGACCAAATATATAAGTAATACTTATCTGGTGACCAGCTGAGTCAAGATTTAGTGTAGTGGGCTTCCCTAGCAATGCACATAAGAACTGTGGATCAGAGCCTACCATACAGTACTTTGCTCAAGGATGATGTTCATTTCCAGTTGTCTGGAGCTTCCTTCTGATACTACTATGCCCTTGAATACCTGCAAAAAATGAGTCAGCACCCCAGTGTGTGCCAGTCTCTCTAGATGTATCTCTGGTCCTCAGAATAGCTACTTACTGTCAAGTTTAGAAAACATCTTTTCTTCAAAGAGGATACTCAGAGAAAACAGTCCAAACCTTTTCAGCTTTGACAACCTGTCCTAAGTTTTTCATGTTATTGAATGAAATAGATTGGCCCATGTATCCATTAAAAATGTGCCCATATTTTATCTTACAGTAGTCATCTGAGGAGAATACTTGATTCAGTCTCTTCCTACAGCTTAATAACCTGCTACTTACTTTTCAACTCGGAAACAGCTCATCTTTGCTCAGAACAGGTCTGTAGTGTCAGCTCACTGACATTAGATTACTACACTGAGTGGTGTTGCTGAGAATGTAAAACTATCCCATTAGCCTGTTTACAATATAAAATAGGCTTCTGCATTTTATGAGCCTATGCAGTGCAGTGAGATCCTGGCAAGTTAAGGAAGAAGGTGTTAAAGAGAGCTGGCACCTCCTTAAAGACTAGATATTAAGTGCAAACTCTTCCAATAAGGAGGAAAGGTAAGGAGGTGCAGTGGAGGACCAGAGTAGCTAGACTGTCAGCTCTTCATGACCCTTGAAGAGAAGTCTTTTTACAGAAGATTTGAGTTGCTCAAGTGAGTGCCTCTGTACAGCCTGATATCTACAGAAGTGTACACCTTCCACCCCCTCTCACCAATTTTAGAGTGGAGGACATTGCTGTAAGATACCTGGAATGCTGACTGAAGGTGTCTTGGAAAGTGGGAGCAGTATACCACTGGCAGAGAAAAATGATCTGTGTGGATCCCCCGGAGGTTTTATCTTTGCAAGTACTATTCTGCAATTTTTTTACTGGGTTAGGTAATGATATCAGTGCTGCAACAATTTATATAGAAGGCACTAAGTTTGTAAGGATGAAAAGACACTACAAAACAAAGTGGTCTTGATCAGTTTCCCAAGTAATCATAAAAATGGTCACAGTTCATCAAGGACATATTGTATATGTGACTCTTAGGAGTAACCAACTTCAATGATAATGGCTGGGGAATAACTCATTAGGAGTAATTTTTCTGAAAGAAGTCTGAGTTGCAGGGAACCACAAGCCAGTATGTGAATCACTGTTGTCATGCTATGATAGATAGTATTTTGGGGTGAATTGACAAGAATATGGCCTGCAGAACATATGAAAAAAAAACCCTTCTTGATAGGAGTGCTATGTCAAGTCACAGAGATTGTACCTGGGATGGTGTAAATGTCCAACATGTAAAGATGCAAATCAATAAGATTGTGCAGAAGGACAGCAGTGAAACTGAACAAATGGCTCCAAATAACATAACTGAGAAGTATGCATTGAGCTAATTGGTGTTATGCAGGGTAGATGGCAGCAGTATGATTGGTGGCTATTGAAGCCTTCTGTATGTATGGGCTTCTGTAAAGAGGGAGAGAATAACCTGTTTTCTATGCTTATGTTAGCAAAAAGATTAAAGATCATAAGTTCCAGAAAGAGAGATCATGGTAAGATCAGTTCAACACCAGAAGACTCTGCTTGGGGACATTCTTGAATCTTCATTTTTGGAGCCCTTTGAGAACAATTGGGAAACATCCCAATAACACAAGGTGTAGTAGATTCTACTGTGGGGCTGAGCATTGCCTGATGCCTCTTCCAGGCATAACTGTGTTGTTTTCTGATACATTGCTTCTTTAATCTTTTTATAGTTTTACTCCTCAGTGAATATCACTATTTTCAGGATAGGGATTTCTTAGTGGAGGGTGGGATTAAAATTTAGTGAATCCATGGCAGTCATCAGGGTACAAAACTTTACAGGGCAGTGCTTTAAACTACTATGTTTGACTAACTGCTGATGCTGTAAGTGTCCCTGGCCACAACTTCATAGTTGGACACTCCCTAGGAGTGTTCCTTATAGACAAGAGTATGGAATGGGACTTGCTTTCTAATCAGTGTATTTTCTGAAGAATTTTAAAATGCATATAACAGTCTGACATACCAGCTGTCACCAGAAATCGTGTCCCCCACAAACACCCACGTGCTGTGTGTTGGCACTCCTGTCACATGGAGAGGGAGTGTTGACAGGTCCTCTTGATAGTCACCTTAGAAAGGGAGGAAAGAAGCCAGGGTTCAGCAAAGGAGAACTGGCAATCACAGGAGAACACCAGGAATGGCAGAACCAGAACAGTCTGAGCAAGGAATTACAGGGCTGGCCTGGGGCTTTTCCGCAAGTCCAAGAGGAAATGTGTGCAGCAAAAGAGAAATTTTCTCATCCAAGAAAAGCCCTCATCCATGTTTGGCTTGGTGTTTCAGGATGATTTGAACCTCTCTCCTTGTGGAACAGCAGCACAATGCCATTTGGGCCAATGTTTCCAAGTTCCAGAGTCTGGAGTAGCTTTAGTTGTGTTTGTGTTAAAACTGAATCATGTGGTTTGTTTTGTTGGTTTTTGTTTTTTTTTGACTTAGAGGCCGAATTTGATTTCCAAGCCCATGCTTGACAGCATCCTTTGCCTTCGTGATGACAGATGGAAATATGTCCGGAGTCTTCTCACCCCAGCCTTCAGTGATACCAAAATGAAAGAGGTAAGGTGTAGGTTGTGTTGCTTTCCACCTTTAGAAGACATAATTATTTTCTTTCCTGCAAGCACCTACTTTATATAGCTCTATATTAAGAACAGGTAAAAAATTGCTGCTTTGTGCCAGTTTATTTTGACCTGAAGAGCACGTGCAGCTGAGCATATATATAGTGTGGCCCTAGTCACAGACCGGTGAAAATCAGAATAGCTCATCTGAGAATATGATTCTCTGTCTGTATATAAACCAGTTTGTCCGTAAAAATGTAGCAAACTCAAAAAGAAGCCTTACACCTTCCTCCCCTTCTCCCTGTTAGGAGGAAGTTAAAGTACAGGGAAGGTTATTGCTCCCAGTAGGAACATAGCTTTTCATGATTTGCAGAGTCAGCAGCTCTCGTGTTAACATGGGAACTGCTGTCAGTCTATTTTCATTTCTCCATCTCCTCCCCCCCTTCCTTCTTTTATTCTTTAATCCTTTCATATAATAAAATAAGTCACTGGAACAGAATGTCATTGCCAGATAAATACCTCTGACTGAAAATAAATGTCTCCGCACTGACCTGCTGCTAATTTCCTATAAATGTCTCAGCATTTATTTAGCCATGGGAACCCTTTTCCCGGTAACAAAGTCCTATTCCAGCGGCACCGTATCTCTTAATTAAGCACAGATAAATGATTGACTCCTTAAAGTCTTCTTTCAAGGGATGGTAAGGGGGGAGGGGAAGGGGAAAAGCCAACAACAAAAAAACCACCTCCTCCTTTATGTTTTTTATTCTGAAAGGGAATTATGCCTCACTCCGGTGCCCAGTCCCAGGTTGTAAAATTTTCCACTGGGCAGACGCTTGCGATGTTTTGACATGCCGCTGTCGACATCCACAGTAACATCTAAATGTGTCTGGCTCTCCCAGCCCTATAGACAGCGGTCGCTTAGCAACACCGGCTGTCACCTCCTTATTATGGTAAATTCTAATTGGCCGCCAGCCTGGTGGAGATGCTGATTAATCACGACTGACAATGCCATTGGTTATGCGCCCCAACATTTGCTCTGTCACCGGCTCCACTGCGAAATTTTAGCGAGAGGAGGGTGTTTAAACGTGCAAGTGACCAGTTGCTCGTGGCATGGTGGGGAGAGGAGAGTTTTGCATTTTTTCTGGTGGAAACTAATCTGCCTTACTGCAGGTCATCAGCTCTTTGTTGTTGGACTAAACGAAGATAAAGCCACACTCCCCTCAATTTGCAGAGAGCAACCTCTGCCATCACCATCCAGGCAGACTTGACAGAGGAAGGCAGTGCAGATGAGCAGGTGGAGACCCTGGGCATTACGCTTTGGGGCCAAGCTGACACAGATCTATGGGTTTTGACTGATTAAATCAAGGCTGGAGAAGTCCTGGTGCTCACCTCACACTTCTTGGTGGTGGAGTGGCAACACAGGAATGGTGGTAGGAGGTTAAAATCGAGGGCCAGCTAGTGCCTAGTAGTTGTCTTGCATGGAAAAATCTTTATTTTTAGCCTGATAACCAACTTTCCCTGTGCTACTGCTTCCAAACTCATTGGAAGGAGTGCAATTGTGTGTGAGCTCAGGGTGATTTGGAAATGGTTGCTTTCTCATCCCAGTCTTCAGAAAGTGGGAAAATGAGAAGTAGGGAAGGTCTCTCTCTCTGAACCTTCTTCCTCTGCCTTCACTAAAATGCCATCCATCCCTATACAGAGAGACACTTACATGTGAGATTAAGAACCTCTTCTGAATGGATGTACTCCTCAAGCCTTGCCTTTCTTTTTCTATCCAAATAGATGAACAGTCCTGGGATTTGAAGTTAATGCAACTTACATCTTGACCTGTGTGCTTCTCTTGCTGTTGCTTTATTTAGAAGGCATATTAACACTTCTCAAAGGAAATCAATGCTCATTAATTATTATCTCACTTTTTAACACTGCCATATTTAGTACTCTCTGAGAAATTCTACAGCAGCACGGAAATTAAAACACAGTGTTCTAGTATTGGCCATACTACAGAGTATTCAGAGTTAAGTTGAAGGCATCCTGTTTATAATAATATATTCCTATCTATCTCAAAGGAGTTACAAATAAACTAGTTTTGGTATTAGTTTAGCTTCTAAGAATCTGGATTTGTTGTTTTGTATGTATTTATAAATCCTGCTAGACACATTGCTCATTTCTACTCCTAAGACATTGATAACTTTTCCACAGAGATCTGAGCTATGACAAAACCCCATACCAAAGACTTCCTCTCTGCTCACTCTGAACGTCTGCCTTGCCTTCATTCCCCTATGCAAAATCCACATTGATGCTGAAGAGACTGCAAACCTCCCAAATGGCTTTGGGGAACGGTTCCCCAAAACTCTGAAACCCCTTGTGCCAGACATATGCTTGTCTGGATGCTCTGAGAGAAGTGGGAGCCATTTGGATGTGACAGAGCAATAAATGTTAACAGTTCCTTGTACTCCCCATAGCAATCACAACGAAAGGTGCACAAAGGGCTGGAGAGTTGAGTATAAGTTTCTGATATCTCTATTTCAAAAACACAAGAATGTACTACTAAGTTGAAGGACAGCTTCAGCTCTAGCAAGAACAAGAAGCTGGTCATCCACTCTTAGGCTGACTGCTGGAGGACAAAACCTGGGAGAGTGCTAATTATGTTGCTCGTATCTGACCTGCAATGCCCTACAGAGACATCTTGCTACTGTGGCTTGGGACAAAGGTGTGTTTTGCCCTTGTCTTGCCACAGAAATGGTGTAGTGTCACTGAGAAATTCACAGAGAAAGCTTGAGGAATTTCCCTTTAGTTCAGAAAAATCTCCAACTGTCAGTCAACAAATGTGGAAAAGTTGATCCCAGAAATTTTTTAGTTTGCAAAGTTATAAGCAATTAACTGAAACATGACATTATAGATCTGTTGGGTAGCCAACCTAGGGACTGCTGCATGTACACAAAAAGTTGTTTTCCTAAAATTTTTCAAGATTTTCTGGTACCTTCTCCAGCTTTCTCTCTGTCTCTTCGATTTCTCTGTAAAACCCACGCACCAGTTCATTGTTGCTTTTATTGGTTTCTATATGTTGTGTGTCTTCTCTTTTTGATTTTCTAATGATTATGTAAAGGTTAGTAGAGTGGTCCATTCCAGTTGGGCTCAAGATGGCATTTAATTCAAATACTGCAGTGGTGAGTGTAGCATGAATCAATAGAATTCTAAGTTGGCCCTGCAGTAAGATTTGGTAGCCATCCCACATGAGATATCACTGGAGTTGGTAGCAGATCTAATATGCTCTTTTCTAGTGAGGCCCCTGAATGGACCTCATAGTGCTATTGCTATGGAAGTACTAAGAGAGGAAATGAGAGATGATGGAAGGCAGGAGGCCCAAGAAGTTTTGCTTCCAGTTCTGCCATTGACTGCCTGTGGGTGATCAGACAGAAGATACTTAAATTCTCTGTGCTTAAAACAACTTTCATCTGTTAAATGGGAAAAATACTGACCACTGAAAGTTGATCCAAGATCTAGTTCATGAGGAACTGATGAAGTAAAATACCTGGAGGCCCTTAAATAAAAGCTGCATTTCTCAGTGTTCCTGTCATGCTCTCCTCAACTATTATGTATTGAAACAAGCTGATATGCTACTGATCTTGCTGTACTGATCTTGATTCCCTATTTAGTATTTCTTATTTTGTTCGTCTTCTTTTTGCTGTGGTGCCTGTGATGATCCTGCAGTTCTGGACCCCTTGTCAGACTTGATAAATAGCTCTGCTCTCTTTTACAGCCAACACCAGCAGAAAACCTATTGATTTTTATTTATTCTGATGGTGCTGCAGTAGTCTTGTCATCTCCTGTCAGTATGCTGGGAAGCCTCTCCTCCATTAACCAACCATTAAAAGAAAACAGAACACAGAAATTAAAGAAGAGAGCACGCCATAACTTAGCATTGTCCTAAATAGCCTCTGAAATGGAGTTTGTGTTGAGGCATTTTCTTCCAAACTAAGGGAGACACAAAGCAGAGTTTGCCATAACACAGCAGAATGGCGTAGGAAAATCCTCTAATGTCTCGCTCAAGCATGTAGATCTTCCAGGTTCCACTAGGACATAAGATCTCACAATCCAGCCTCTGGAGATTCCTTGATTTGCTTTTATTCTGCTTGTGCACATTGTTCAGAGGCATTTTTGAAGGCTCTCTGGAAATTGCTATTGTTACTCAGGAAAGCAAGTGTGCTCACGTGAGATAAAGCCAATCACTAATGTAAAGGCTGATAGGTGAAATGGGAATATCCTTGAGCAGCAAGTCAGTGCCTGGTTGGGCTGCTCCCTTTGGTAGGTTGTGCCCATGAATAGCAGGGCCCTGCTTTGAAGAGATGGAAACAAATCCTCTCACTAACATCTCCCTTGTGCTCTGCTCGTTTCCAGCTTTTAATCAGGGACTTGAAATCTGCTAGAGAGGCAATTCTTATGTTAGGAATATATCCTTTTCCTTCTCCTATCTTTACATTTAATTCCATTTGTGAGACAAGAAGCCCAAGTACAGCTTCTGTGTATTATGTATGAGTACAGCTTCTGTGTATTATGTATGAACAGCGAAGTCTTCAGTGTGTCTGTCTACAGTAAATATGATCCTGCTTTCTACTTTGCTGTTTGGGTTCTAGTAACCAGGGGAATAATGACAGCAAATAGTGAGGACCACATCTAACTACAGGATCGTGACTCTGATGCCTCTGAACAGTGCAAACATGCCCATGCACCGTGTGTAGGCAGAATCAGAGTCTAACTGTTGTTATGTGCCAAACAGCACATTGGCAGGATTTATACAGCAAAGCCCCTGGCATCATGAAAACCCTAACCCCAAATACTCTTCTTTGGCAGAAAAAAATAAATTTGGACTCTGGGCTACTCTTGCTATTAGATAACTGGCAGATCAAATATTTACAGAGACCATATTGTTTAGCTTTTTTTTCATCCAGTTACGCTCAGCCAATCTGAACGCAGAGCAGCTGGGGTTTGTTTACCCACCGAGGGCTGAATCTCGGGCAGGTTATGCAGCTTTTTTGTTCTGACTGGCAAATGAGAATGTATAGGAAGTCAGGGGTACTCAAGGCAGCACAGGTCAACACGTCTGCCTCTGTGCTGCTTTTCAAAGTTTGATATAATTCACATCCCCCAACACTACTTTATTTTTCTTGACAATTGAACAAAGTGTTTAAAGTGTTAAGGGACTTCAGGATATTTCAGCTTATGGTCTTTGTAGTTAACAATCTTGGACTAATTTATGTCCCTCAGGGGAATAAAACCCCAAACCCAGAATTTTTTAGTAGATATCTCCCGTTGCTTTCATATGCAAATAATTGTCTCATTGATGTGACTTGGTCCTATCATGCCTAACAATAAATCAAATCCATGTGCCCCCCCCCTCCCAATTTTCCTGGTTAGATTTACTAATAAAAATATCTTATGGCTAGAAATTAGTTGCAATGGTATTTTGAAAGGCCAATGGAATGTTGGGAAGTGCAAATGTTCTATGACATGCCTTGGCCAGGGGTGTGTGCCCTGCCATCTCTGCCAGCTGTTGGAAACCAACAGCAACCAGCTGGGTGCTGCAGGCTTGGTGATGTGATGTGGAATAAAAGACAAAATAAGGCAATTATAGAAAAATGTGAAATTGTCACCATCTGTTTAGAAAATATCATACCTGTTAAAATAAGGATTTTCATTGTGTTCTGCTGGACAGGTTCAGTTCACTGGAGGGGTTGGACCCAGAGATTTTAAAGCGTTTCACCCTGGCTCAACCTGTTGAACAGAAACATGTTAATTTTTTTGAACCATTTGAGAAGACACTCACTACAAGGGACCTTCTTTAGAAATCTAGAAGGGGAAGAAAACTGCCACATAACATGATGTGCACTTCCCAAACATGTAACAGCTACTTCTACTGAAAACTGACTTTGCTTCAGAATTGTCCTGTGAGACTGTGGCAAAGCTTAAATCAATCCAGCTTTGGACTATAATAGTGACAATGTATATAGGTATGGGGCCTCAAGAGCAGCTAGACACATTCTTGATTCAGGCTTCTACCTTTGGAAAACACATTAGATGCTCCTGCATTGGCCTTTTGACTGTGTATAGTCTTGCCCATGTGTTAGGATGGCAGTGTGCCCATGCACAAAATGTTATGCCAGTTTCACAGAGGTAGAAGTGCCAAGCAAAATGGACTTGGCTGGGCAGGCTGCACAGCTCTCAGAGTGTGTTGAGATGCTGCAGTAAGTCTTTTTTGGTATCAAGCACGTCAGAGGAGCAGGACAAGTCTGTTCTCATGTTTGTTGACATCCGTATGCTGAAGGAAGTTGTTCAAGAAGGAAAGGCAGGTTTCTGGGCATATGTCTGCTGATGCTTGGCATAATTGTTGAGGCAAGACTGTGGCATGAAACTGTAGGCTGTAAGGATCTTTGGGCAGTCTGTATAGGGAAAGAGCTATAGAAGATAATACTTTCAGGGCGATGGTTGGATTGCTGATGCTGCACCCTTCCTCTGCTCCCTAGTAGGTGAAATTAAGGCAACTGCCTGATGATTTTCATATGTAAAATGTTAAAGAGAAGGAGAGCTGTAGTGAGGTCTTGGTCGTTGCCTATGTCATGGTTTCCATGAAGGGTTAAAGAAGAGACTGTTGCACTGCTGGCTATATCCAGCTTGTGGGTATGTTTACACATCATGTATCAGTGACTGGAAAGAACCACTAGCTGAATAAATTCACATGAATGTCAATTGAATGCCATCACCCCTCAAAAAAAAAACATTCCTAAGGTAGCAATAAGAGTTTGCCCTCAGCAGCCCGTAGTGCTATACGCAGTGCTTTCAAATTGTACTTATTAAATCCCTCAGACAGCAGGAAAGCAGGATGGAGATGCTGAACCTCTGATGCTAGTATCTTTACAGGACTTTGGGGCCATGGAAAATATTATTCCCTCTGCCCTGAAACATATGTAGCCTATATGTAATGTACTGTAAATATGGATTGTGATAACTCATTAGCTGGAACAGGGAACGACTAAAAAGAGAGAGGATGTCTTTGCTTGATACTTCTCTCTGTATATAGCCACAGCTGGCAAGAACCAAAGGTCAGCTAAGTGACAGAGACTCTTGTATTTAGATCTGGAGCTAGAGAAAGGCATCTCTGTAGTGTGTACAAATTTTTTTAGCAGTTACTCCCAACATTTCACCTTACCTGTGCAAGAGTTCTTGACCACAACTGCAGCAGATTCTATCTCTGTCCCATCTACTGGATAAAACTAATTTTGAAAAATTGATTTGAAAAAAACAAACCAAAGCATTTTACATGGTTTTCACAATGCAATGTGTTCCTTTCTAGATGACACCGCTACTAAACCAGGCCTGCGACGTCCTGCTGTGTAACTTGAAAGTCTATGCAGATTCTGGCAAAGCTTTTGATATCCAGAGGTATGTTCAACATGCCAGAAATTAGTAGCAGATTTTAAAAGAAAAGGAAAAGTCAATAGCAGCAGTTATTCTAAATATGCACTTACTGTATGAAAGATTTTTTTTTCCTCCCTGGCTCTTAAAAGTGGAGACCATAGTTTAATAGAGGATGTGTCGATAGATGCCTTTTCTTCCTGGGGGCAGCCATTGCATGCTTGAGAAGTAATTTTGGAAGAGCATCTAATGTATTTCTAGCTGTTGTTTAATGAAGTTGTAGCAGCTGGAAGTGGAAAGGAAAGCTGAATCAGTGTCTGTCCAGTCTGTTCTCTGTAATGCGCCAATAATGTACAAATACCGGAATTGATCTAGTATCAAATCATTTTAGTCCATCACCATCTTGCTTTTTGTATATGGTTTTTTTTTTGAGCCCTTAATAATTTCTCCTCCATTCCTCCTAACCCCCTCTAATGGCACACTAGCCTTTTGTGAGATGATGGGATCAGTACTACAGATGAGACTGCACCATTGATTTATAAAATGACACTTTAATATTTTCTGTGCTTTGCTTCCTCCCCTTTGTTCTGCATTTAATATCCAGTTATCTCTTCTGTTGCTCTTTCGTCAGAGGTCTTCACTGAACTGTTCACAGCACTGTCTAGCCTTTTCTCTGAGCAGATAAATTTATTCTAGGACATATGACATATGAGCAGTTCAAATGCATTCTTTCTAATAGGCTCTATTTTGAACACACTTCAGTTGCTGGGTTGGTCAGTGCCCTCTGAAATTCTTCATGATTTCCCCCAGACTGGATCATTGCAAATAATTTTGTTTCATCTAAAGAAATAGATATTTAGCCACAATTCACCCATTTCTTTTCAAGTACAGAGGCAAGTGTATGTGTGCACACAGAAATCTCTTTTTTAAACATCTGAAGAGATACTATGAAATTTTTAGATGCATTACAATTAGCTTAGTGCTCTGATGAAAACTGACCTTTTCAGTCCTTCTAGGCTTTTCCCTTTTTTCTATTTGTCCTTTTTCTTTGCCTGGTCTTTAAGCTATTGATCCATGATAGGGTTTCACCACTAAAGAGGCACTCTGTAAAAGACCTTTTGAGAGTCTAAATGAATGATGTTGACCGTCTCAGAGTATGATCTTCCAGTTGTTTCATAATACTACCATTTCAGCAGGTTTGACATATATATATAAAAATGTGATTTTCATTGCACTGCAGTTTTCCAGAACTGCCTAGGGAGCTATTTTTGGGATTTAAATACCCTATCTGCAGCCTCCTGTTGTCTTGTACATTGGTTGTACTTTAGCCATTTTTTTCCAACAACAATTCAAAACCTAGATTTTAATCCTTTGCAGTATATTTGAGGGGTGGATGACTGAGTGCTTCTGAAACTACTGTTTTATTGCAGTGCCTCCTCTTTTAACATTTCAATTTCTATTAATGCTTGGGGTTTTTTGTGAAAGAGTTCAAAATGCTAAGAAGTTATTTAGCTTTGCATTACTGCTGTTATTTTCCGAATCTGCTCTGGTGTCATCAACATGACAATGCCCAAAAATCATAGTTTACAAATGCTGCTTCACAACATAGATACAGGATAGGCTGAGCCTGAGTACTCTTCTTCTCAAAATACATTCTCACTCAAGTTAAAAGAGATGCAGTAAATTCTGAAGTTTCTAGATCCATAGTCCACAAACTGTAGTTCTCAAAGCATTTGCTGCTCCTCTGCAGAGATACTGATTTTACGTAGAGTCAGTTCCTCTTGGTTTTAGCCATGTTTTTATGTTACAAAGCAGCCATCAAGAAGATGAAGGAAATCCTTAACAGAAAATTTTCCTTAAGCACCTCTTGTCACTGAAAATGTAGACTGGACTGGTAGTAGATGTGGTTTCTACTTTATAAAATGAGACAGGACTGATCTCTTTTATTAGGATGCGTGGTAAAATATTTATGAATCTTGACCTGCTGCATTTGATTTCTAGGTAATAACAAATAAAATTGTTTATTTTTTGTAATTTTTTAGTGGAATTGTTGAACTATATGAGAATGTGTTCACTATGTAGACAGAGAGGGGAGTTATTAAGCATCAACATTTGTCAGAATGATGGAAGCATCTCTTGTCAGCAAAATTAAAATCTAAAAGCAAAAAGAATATCAGAGGCAATAATTAATGTTATGTGATGTTTGTTGAAGCAAGATTTTAATGAATACGTGATTTTTAGCTAATGATTTATCATTCTTCAACTCAATGCAGGTGTTACAACTGCTTTACCTTGGATGTTGTTGGTAGTGTAGCTTTTGGTACTCAGGTGGATTCTCAGAAGAATCCCGACGACCCCTTTGTTAAGAATTGCAGAACATTCTTTGAAATGTCTTTGTTTAAGCCTCTCCTCATTCTAATGCGTGAGTATAGTCTACCTTTGTCTATTTCTTTATGATGATGTTCTACAAGTTGCTCCCAAATTGCAAGAAATGATGGAGCAGGAAGCTGCATAGCAGACTTTATTTCAGAGATGGTCAGAATTCAACCTACAAGCCTAATATACACTTGAGATTGCCACCACATGCTCTACAGCTCTTGTCATCAATAATGTAACTTTCTCCAGAAACTGAAGAGTCTGAGGTGGTGATAACTCCAGGTTGATCTGAGGGGGAGGTTTCTGGGACCTGGGACCTGTAGTTTGTACACTATCCCTTAAGATATGCTTCTGCATTAAAACAGAGTAGCTACAGTAACTTACAGCCTGAGAGTAAAGCTGTTGTGCACTCGGTTTGCTTGGTAGAGATTGAAATCCCATCCATAAACAACAGTCGGCTAATAAGCCACAAAAGAAAAGAGGTGGAGAAACCTAAGCAGATAGTGCAAGCCTTCCAAATTCTCATTTGAATAGCAACAGTACCTTGGTTGATGGCTATATACGATAAAGTGCCAGCACAGGCTGTCACTAAGACAGTGCATTTATTTTCAGGTGAATAGACAGGGTATGCAAGAATATGAGGTATAAAGCCATTTAGTTCTAGGGCATAAAAGCTAAGGTTTTACAGTGTCTGTGGCATTGTTAATACATGGGCACTAAGAATCATAGCTGAGGAAACCACAGCATGATTTGAGGATGCTGAGGTTGCCATCTCCTTACCTAGACCTGCTTGTAGTAGTGTCAGGTGGCACAGTGGCAGAGTTGCCCATCTGATCCTGCTGGCATTACAGATTGCACCTGTACTAGCAGCACATGAACTGTTTCCTTCTGGAGCTCTGTATCCAAAATGTCCTGGGGTTAATGTTTAACCTGATTGCAAAGTGGGATTTATGACTAATTTCCGAAGGGACAAAAATGTGCCTCTATACATCTTAAGACCATGTCCTTCATTAAAGAAGGTCTATGTAGGGTTTAGGCTTTCATTCTTTGATCTACCTCTTTCTGGTGATACATTATATGGTCTGAATTTCCACACTATTCAGCCCTGATGGCCAGGCAGGATTTATTAGTTTTGAACTATTCATAAGTCAATTAAGAGTTTATTAAGATTCAAGACTTTACTCAGGTGAAGTCCTGACTATAAAGACCATGGTCTGGAGACCATTCCTGTGATTACATCCTGCTTCCACAGTTTGTGGCTTAGAAAAGTAAAATAAAGTAGCAAACCAATATCCTAATGATGGATAACTGCAAATGAGAATTACTACTACAGAATTTCATGGATCAGTGCCTAAATTGCTTGGGTAGTTCAAGATCCCCCACTTTCTGGATGTAATTGCTTGGGTAGGTAGGGAAAATAATTCTCACCTTTGTTGTGGTTTGTCTGCGGCATCAAGAAGCTGAATTGAAATCCTGAAGCATTGTGGATGAAAGCTTGGAAAGCATCTGTCTGACAAGAGAGTCATGGCTAACGTGGAATTTCTTTAAGATTTAATTTCTTTAAAAGAAATTTAATTTAAACATTTAATTTCTTTAAAAGTTTCCTAACTTTAAGGAAATCCTTTACTAGCCCATGGGGGTAGAATAAAAAGAAGAAGGGAAGAAGAGGGAAAAAAACAAAACAGGTTTCATAGAAGTGACACAGCCCACTTGATAAGTTTTGTAGTATTTATGAAAAGAAAGGAACATTATATGCTTTTATAGTCTTATTCTGTGTTTTCCCCTTTAAAATCTCTTACAGTTTCTTTCCCATTCATAATGATCCCATTGCTCCGGATTTTGCCAAACAAGAAACAAAAGGAACTGAATGGTTTTTTTATCGAAACCATAAAAAATGCAATTGCCTTCAGAGACCAGCAAGATGCAGTTGAGGTAAGGCTATTTCTGTGATAAATATATGGATAAGCAAACGTTTTGAGGAAAAAATTGAAAGTGGCATAAACCTCAGTTGAAAAAGCAAACTCGGTCTGTTTGAACATTCAAAGCAATTTAGTGAAGATTTTATTCATTTTTAGCTTTATGTACCATCAACCAGGCTCTGCGTTGATGCAGAATTTGTTAACACATTACAAGAAAGACTGCTTCTCTTAGTTTTTCTGTTCAAATAAGGATGCAGAAAATGTTACATCTGGGATGACTTTCCAACCCAGTTTCTAGACCAAGAAGGAAGGATTCACTCTGTAGCTTTTTTTTTCTCCTCATTTTAAATTCAGGTGTTTTGTCTGTGCTACTTTTCCTTAATGACCAGAGAAAAGGGAGCCCCCCACTGATTGTTTTAACTCAGTCATTACCTAGAAACTGAGGCAGGTTTTATACAGTCCTGTGGCAGTTCCTACTCCTTTTGAAAATGGAAAAGACCTGCTTAAGAGCAGACACTTAATACTGAGATTGCCATAGAGAAAGGTAGTGAATTCTGCCTGAAGTGTGCATACTAATGGTATGTGTTATTGGCAAATCTTTTGTTACCCATGTATTTTTCTTTCTTCTGATGTAAGACTGTTTTGGCTTTTTTAGTTTTGTTTTAATCAATAGTACTTTATGAAGTACCTGAAGGCACATGCATTTCTATGAAAGTCTCTGTTTTTAATAGATTCAGAATATATGCATGTGCTTCAGTTCTGTGATGCAAATGTTCTTCAGGTCTACTTTTGGACTTGAAGAATGGACCTTTTGGATCATTCTTTACTACACCTAATATTCCTAAAAGCAAGTCAACCACACAATTATGGCTATGTAGTAAGAAATAAAGAATATCAACGAGCATTTAATTTTAAAGGTAACTGAGACAAGTTTTGCATATCAGCTGACATGAAACACACTACAATGTATACATTAAGAGCATGCTAATATTGAAATATGAGATGTTTTTTCACTTTGAGTTGAAGAACATTGCTGATGGGATAACAGAACAGGTAAGAATGGATCTTCCCAAATTCTTCTAACTGCTTAGCCACAGAGATGTCAACTTTCAGGAGAAAATGCATTTTAGTTTATCCTAGGTTACATCCAGGACACATTTAAAAATTAAATTGGCTTTCCAAGATATTGTTGATTTTTGCTGTGTTCATTTCCTGCTCGTTTTCTTTGACTTTTACTGCAGTGAATTCTCACTTCTGTATTTGTTTTATTTTATTCCCACATACTTGTCTTTCCTCCAGCTAACCTCTAGTAGTCTTTGCCCCTGTTAGCCTTTAGGTTTTTGTCTCCATCCTTCTTTACATACAAAAGTCTTGGGAGCACCATTGATGGGCCTTAACAATTCATTATTCATAAACATGGTTCCTGACCCAGGCTTAGTCTGGAGGAATATTTTCCAACAGGGGTGATGTATATCTAAGCTGCTTGCAGACAACTTATTTCTAATGCTGAGTGAGATCCATTGTGACCTTTAATGACATACTGGTGTGGAGTTTGGAATCAAGGATTTATGCTGAAGGGGTCTTATTGAAAACTGTACTCCGTGTATCACTTATAAAAGGGACAATGGAACAATTTTATGTGGTTAGAAGTAGTTAAGGTATTAACTACTGTTAATAAAATTCAATGTGTTTCTATGATAGTAGCACTGAGGGAATTGATCGTGGGATAAATCCTTCATTATACTAGAGATGTTCACTCCCTCAAAGTGCCAACTCAGATAAAGGACAGAAGGTGGGTATGGCTAGGGAAAAACACAAAGAAAAGCAGTTTTCTGATGATGAGAGCAGAAGGCAGTATCCTCTGCCTATTTGGGCTGTTTGCAGGTTTCAGTGGTTGATGGAGCAGAAGTTTAAGGTTATATTGGAAGAGATAACACATGGCAGTAGCTGCTGAGTATCGAGGCAATGTGGAGGAAAGTACAAGGTCCATGTTTGCTGTATCAGTGTATGCATGAGTCCACGACTGGCTATGGTCCCACCTGCTCCTGGGCTTTTGCCTACTTTGCAAAATTGCCACTTATTTCAAATGCTGGGAGTTAGACACTTAGGACCATATTTTGAGAGCACATTAAGTGCCCTCTGCAGTCCAGGATCATTAGCACAGCTTTGAAATGTGAATGGAAATTCTGGAGCTTCCTTTTTTTCCCTTTTAACTGCCTGTCTCCTTACATGTTCCTAGAATTTTGACTGGTTAAGGTTGGTGGCACATGAGTCACGTTACACGTATGGGCAACTTAATAATCTGCCAGGAACATAAAAATGGTATGTGAAACAGATCAAAATGCAGCTGTGTCCAATTTACTGCAGAAATGTAGTCTGTAGAGATTAGGTGTCCCAGATAGCCCTGGATATGAAGGAGAATTATGTCCTGTGTCCTAGGTCTCCAATGATGAAATGTACCCACTGAAGTCAGTCAGAGTTTTGGCAATGAATTTTAATGAGGCTGAGATATAACCGGTAGCTACTGGTTCTTTGTGCTAATAATGGGAGCTACAAGCAAAGCCTTACAGTCTCCCCATGCTGCATTAAGGCCAATGGGTATTCCTTTGGTTGCCACATTTCTAGATCTTACACTGTGCACCTATTTTACTCCTCATTGATTTTTGTCACCATTAAAAATGCTTATTTTTTTTTCTTCTGGGAAAGAAAAAAAAGGAAAAAAAAAAGCGCTTTTGGAACAAACTAAAACAATTAAAATCTCCATGAAAGTGATTCAGCTGAAGCTTTTCTTCCTCTCTTCTGTAGCTAATGTGAACAAAGAATAAAGGAAGGCCAAAAAACAATGTGACAAGCAAAGTCAGCCTGTTATCATCCCTGCTCTATCAGTAAATGAAACAATGGTTCTGAATGCCTAAAGATAATCCCATGGGCAGATAGTAATTTTACAGCCAGGTTTGGATCTAATAATACACTTGTATCTTATGAGATCCGTGATGTCACTTTTTCTCATCCCATCAGTTAGTGCTGCAGATGTCATTTTAATTACATATTATCTTTCTTTGGTCAGTCAAATAATTTCAGTCCTGGATATTCCAATCATTTGGCTTATGTACAAAACATTTAGTGGTTGTACTTTAGCAATTTTAATATATTACATTTATTCATGGATTCAAATTACTGTAAAATGCTTTTCCCACTATTTACAGAAGAGTAAATTTACCCTGCTCAGAAGAAACAGCACAAATTTAATGCACCACTTAACACCTACTTTGAAGACTCCAGAAGGATTTAAGTGTTCAAATACCTTATCCTGATTATCTGTCCAGGTTTAAATTTTTCCCTTAGGCAAAATTTTTCCAGAAATGGGGCAAATAGAGCATTTGTTTACTTCCATAAGTTATAATTTGATAGATTTAAAAAATTTATTAATCTGGTATGCACTATTCATATCACTATTCATAAAATTGTTGTTTTTCTATCATGTTATATCTCGTTACTTAACCTACCAGTCTATTTTAAAAGATGGTACCTAGACAAAGGAGTCTTATATGGCCCCTGAAACTGAAACTCCTTTTTAAAATTGTGGGTTGAAATTTAGCCATCTCAGCAGGTGAAAGGCCAGGATTTAATTTGTAATCCATAGTAATGATAACAATTGGAATGATACAATTCGTGATATTTCAAAGCATTATTTTTGGAAAATCACAACAGAGCAGTGGCAAAACTCACTTTTCAAATATGTGCCCTTTGACACGGAGAACTGGAGAATTCACAGAGCCTGCCACACGTTCTTCTGGCATCTCCTGATTTTTCCAGTCATCCTGTCTGCTGTGAATGTGTACCTCAAGGTCACTGATCCATGCCAGACAGATAGTGACCTCATGATGTCTCTGATGATGATCAGCTGTTTCTTGGTGGTCTCAAGCTGACTGGAAATGAGAGGATGATGAAGCACAGGGAAGTATGACCAGAACTGTGTTCATTGGCATCTCAATTGGCAGCTTAGTCTGGCCAATGATCTATGAACTACCTGCTTTTTTTGGTGTAAGTGCAGAGCAGACAGAAGTAACCACAGGAGAAGGCTGTGCTGCTGTGAATCACACTGCCCATGAGCCATGTGATGTGAAGCCACAAAGAAGCTGCATGGTGCTGTCAGTTCTGGTGATGATCTGGTCTCCTGTGAGTTGATACAGCCCTGGGATGCTCTGTACTCTACTGTGCTAGGTCTAGATCAAAAGATGCTCCCCTCTGGTCAGCAATTGCCAGTCAACAATTGCAACCCCCTCCAGTTTTCCCCACTTCTCATCTTTTTCCCCACCAATCGTTTCTCCAAGCCCCTGGTAAGTTCAGTCATTGGCTCTGCTGCCTCCCTTGGCTACCCGCACGCCTGGGCAGACATGTGTGATTCCTGGTGTGTGTAGGTCCTCTGGTTCTTCTGCCTAAAAGGGTCAAGAAACTTAATTTTGAGGAAGTCTGAAACTAAGCTGTTTAAACACTTGTGAAGAAAAGAGCTGCCCTTTCACTACTGGGTAGCAATAGTAATGTACTATAAGGAAGTGGTATTTTTGAATATCTTTCTGGGAAATTATGGCCTGGGTACAACTTTAATCTCTGGAAGATTGATTCCCAGGGAAAAACGTTCTATGAGCTCCCCCAAATGCTTTACGTAAGGGGAAGAGGGACATACATGTGTGTACCTGCATTCTGGAGGATAAGGGACAATCTGAAAACCTAATTACTGTGGCACTCTGTTCTTTTCTCTTCCTTCCCCAGCAGTTCCCTGGAGTTTTTTCTTTTCATGAACTAATGAACTATTTTACTCAAGAGCTGCTTGAAATGAGTTGAGCAGAGGTAATCCTCCTGAAAAAGTCTGATCCTCCTCTTGTCAAGGGAAAACTATACAATTACTAAGAAAACTTAGTTTAAAATTTGCTAAATACTATGTACATTCCAGGAACTCTGTGTGTGTTTGAACTGTGGAAATGCAGTACAGATGTTAAAAAGCAAATATTATTCTAAGGAAACAGCAGATGGAGGAATTAGACACCTTCTAATAGTGTGCAGTTTTCCTGCCTTTGTAGAAAACCAAGCAAAACTTGTTTATAGCTAAAAGAAGGTGGTGTCCATTTAAGGGTATGCACACCATGTGGCAATACTAAATAATCTATATTTATTGGTTTACCAAGTCAGTAAAACAAAGGATCAATCTGGCCCTTTTGTTTTTCTAAGTGTGTAGGAGGGATGCTGTGATTCTGTTTCCCTGGTCTGTTCTCATAGTTTGATCATGTCATTATCCTCTGCCACTGCTGGGTGGAAATGTAAAGTGGGCTTTTCAGAAAGGTAAATGTGTGTCTCAAAGATATAAAATGAATTTGTGCTAAATAATGGGTTTGAACTAAAATCTCAAACTTGTGTCTCTACTGTTTTGAGCAGAAGGATATGATTCCTGGAGAATATGTTAAAAACCTTTTGAATGTTAAATCTGTTCTTGGGCAGCATGCAGTGATTCTGAGAGGAAAAAATGTGGCATTATGTTAAAAGGTGTTTTAGTTATTCATCTTCTTTTAAAAATCAAGCCATTACTGCTTCCTTTTAAAATTCCTTTCCACATTTAAAGAAAAATCATTCCTTTTTTTTTTTTCTTTCTTTCTTCGTTTTTCTTAAAGGTGTAATGAATTTTATAACTTCCTCAGGATTTCTTAAGTGAGCATTAAAACATAGGAAGACCTCAAAACCTCAAATGGAGATGATCTTGAAATCCCTATTACTTTTGGTTGCCAGTTGAAATTTCTTGATCAGTCTGTTATCTTTCCAACGATGAATTTCAGGTCTATGAAATGTGATCTTTTAGTTTCAGGCCTGGACTAAAGCATCTGGCTGAGGTGCTTTCATCATGAAATGCAGTTCTGCAGTCTCTCTGCTCAAAAGAGATCAAGGACAGAATAAGTAACGAGAGTGGTGACTTTCTCACCTCCCTGAGGTGTGTTGATGGGGAAGCAGGAAGAGTTTTGCATTACTGCTGCAGCTGTCCCAGCACACCAGTGAGCCCAGAGTTTTACGACTGCTGCAGTAATGAAAAGAGAGTAAATGTCTGCTAGAGGTTACCTGCTGCCAGCACACACATACCAGGTCTGTTTGCTTTCATTCACCTTTTGAGCTTATCGGGCTATTTCTACTGTCTCCTCAGTAATGGATCAGAGTAGTTTATGGATCCTAGGCAAGGAACAGGCAGATGGTATAACATATTTATTATCTGCCCCACTCCAGCAAACTCTACAGCATCCATAACAAAATCATCTTGGCATCTGGACACTTTCTCCCAAACCTCCAGCTCTCCTCAGTCCCTTTTAGTCTTTTTTCAGCCACTGCTGTGCATCTTCATTTCTCATTCTGGGGGTGGCAGGAGTGGTGTCCCTATCTCATGTTTCATGTGTCCCACTTCAGCAGCAATCTGGTGTTCAAACTGCTGTCACGCACGTGAGCAATCCCACTGACATCTTGGAGTACTGCTCATGTGCTCCAGTTTGCAAAGCTTGGGCCGAGGGATAGAAATGAAATCAAAGAACTAGGGTGTTCATACTGATTAGGCTGCTGAAGTTTTTGGGTATCTCGAGTTGCCAAGAAAGTATCTTGCGGACAGTACTGAGAAAATGTGATTATGTCTGCAGGAAAAGTGGTGGAGCTCCTTCAAAAGCCCTGAAAAACCCCAATGGTAACTTTGGCCCTTTCTGGGAAGAGCAGGGGAGGTTCAGTTGCTCTCTTTGGTAGGATTAATCCCCAGGAAATCATTAGGCCAACTGGATGTCTTCAGAGTTGTAGGGAGGAAGGACTGAAGTGGTGTCAGTGAGATTTACATGCATTTTCCTCTTGTTTTCACTTCTCAGTGTACAAAGTGAGGATGGACATTTGGCTATGCTGACTGACCTACAGCACATGAGAAATGTCTTTTAATTGAGAAGGGTGAGATTTTTCATCCTGAAAAAGTCTTTTTCATCCAGAGTAAAATTAAATAAATCTACGTGTTCCGTTGTTGGTAATGTCAAGGGTTTTAGTGACTTTGAAAAATTGTGTTTATATGGTAAGGTCAGTCACTTAAAAGACTGTTTATCAAAAAGCCAGGCCAAAAGATAGCTGAAGGACTCTTTCAAATAATATTTGCAGAAAAACAGGAGGAAAGAATTAAAAGGTAAACTTGTCCTCTCCAAAAAAACCTGTCCTGTTCTTGAAGGGAAGATCAGATGTCTTTTTTTTTTTTTCCCAACTATACTTACACCTTCTTTTAAGCACTTGTTCTCATGGCTATACCCTGTTTTTCCTCTTCTTGATACTGAAGAGGAGGGAGTAGTCACATTTTTGGTTTATGTGTTTGTAAGAATAGGAGCAGCAAGAGCTCATTGTGCTTTGAAGGAGGGAATCAGCAAAGCCCAGTCTGTGCCACTCAGCTTTGTGGTGGCTTGACCAGCACAGGTGAAAAACAGAGGATGAGGAAGCCCCAAAAAAGGGGGCTGTTCCTTTTAAGAGCCCGGGTCTCTTACTTCTCTGCAACCTAGATCTTGCCCACCCCATCATTAATTTTTTGCTTTACCCTTCCTTCCGATGGCAAGGAGACCCTGTGCTTGTTATCCAGAGAGAAGTTTAAATGCTGAAAATCCTGTTTATGCCTGTGGTAATTCCCTGTAGGCAATAACGTCAGTGCTGGCCACTTGTCCCAGCCTGATCCTGTGCTAGTAATGAGTATTCGCAGCATGCATTTCAATGTCTGATTAAATCTTTCTGAAAGGCCATCTGTTTGAGGAGGATGTGGCATAGGCTTTAATACTTTTTATACCCAGTACTCAATACTGCTGTTTCATGACCTTAGACATGAAGTTTATCTCTTGGTTAGTTAATATTTCTCCTGATACTCTGATAAGAGAAAATAATTGGATCGAGGCTGTTGCAACCTTTTGGGTCACTGTCTGTCTTTGGAGAAATGTTCCTAGGTGCTGGGTCACGGAAGTGAGACTTTGCTATGTCCAAGGCTGAGAAGAAGGTATCTGTTTTCTGGGAAGGCAATAAAGGGTCTCGAGATTTCTTTCTTTTCTAATACTTGAGGCAAAACCTGGTGTAGTCATATATCTGGTGATACATGCCAAATCAGTAAGTAGTCTGTCCTTTCTTTTGCATGTTCTCGTCTGAGCAAGTTACCCAGCCTAAGCACTGTTACCTCTATCTTTCAGGGTTATTTTCCTATGGGTTTGGAAGCACAGTTGCCCTTTGTGGTTCCCTCAGCATAAAGTAAATGTCCTCCAACGTGCCTTTTCCCGCTTCCTGTCATTTGCTTTCCTGTGTGGTACAGTCTCTGTATTCATCCCTTTGGCTGAAAGGAAAAAAAAACCCTCACCCTGAAGTTGTACACATTCCCTTTTTTCTTCTATTTCTTTATAACTTCTGTCTCTTCTGTACACTAGCCTTGTGGTCCATCCCAAGTGTTTCATAAGATCCTACTTTAGGTCACTGAAAGCTTTTCCTTTTTTTTTCTGCTTAATCTGTGATCTGGTCTTCATCCAGGGTGTGGGGTTTTGAAATCAGCAAACAAAGGGAATCTTGCCATAAAGTGAAATCATCTGGAGTTACATTTTCTGCATAGCAGGGTCATGACCTTTGAATGCCAATGTGAGATATAAGGTCTAACCTTCTTTTACATAGCATTTAAAAAGAAAATAAACTAAAACTTGTTCTTGATCTACATTTGCAAGGGATCTGTTAACTGGGCCTGGGAGTTTTATGTATTTATTTCGCCTTGCCATTCAGAGCAACACCATGTTTGGGTACTTTCAATCTATAAACAGACTTTCTTCTGACATATGTAACTAGAGCACAGCATCTAAATTCTTAATTTAGAAAAAAAATCACAGATTTACGGACCTAATTACAATAACAGAGTTTTCCCTTTTTCTGTCAGTTTCAACATCTTCAGTTTTGTCGTTCATATTTCATCCTTTTTCTTTTTTCTTTTCTTTTGTCTGTTATTAGTTCACCCTTCTTCTTCCCTGAGTCACCCTCAGAACTGGGAGGGGAATTGCAGGAATTGTGGTATTAGCAGGTGTTTTTCAGATTTGTCTCTGTTAGTCTCTCGGAGGCTCTCTTTGCCTGCACTGACCTCTCAGCCCCACGCATGGCCTTCTTTTTGCAGTACAGCATGACCTTTTCTGAAGCAGTTATGAAAAAGCTGTTCCACGATATTTCATTCTGGTTCTACTGTCTTGCCCATCTGTTGGCACGTCTTGATCTCTGGAGTTTTTACCCTTAGCTGTCTCTTCTTCGAAATCTACTTTGCACTCCTTTGATATTTCTTCCTTGTGTGTCCTTACCTTACCAGATCCGCACTTCTACTGTAAGAGACACTGACAGCCCCTCTTGCCAACAGGAGATCTATTTATGTGGCCAGCATGTGGATGCCAAGCACATGAAGTTGTTTTTGTTTTGAACCTGGTGGCAAGTCAGTTTGGCCACCTTAATGCACAAAAGTGATCAACTTTGTTTGCTGGGGCAATTCTCTTCTTGCCACCGTGCCCTGGCTTCCCCAGGAACAACTTCTCCTTCCCTAGACTGCTGGAGCAAGGCACCAGCCACTTATGACCATATCTGGATTTATGAGGATAATTTAACATTAGAGTTACTTATTATGGAAGAAAACAACAGATTGTCTGTCACTGGAAGCCTTGAGGAGAGGCTTTCTAAAATGTGCCCTCGATGTCAGCTGGCTGCAAGGCAGGAATCCCTGCATGTTGCTCCTCCGTCTGCCTTTTGCTACAGAGCAGCCTGAACGATTACCACCATGCCTCTTCTTTCCCAAAAAATCTGCCTAGGAAATCCTGCATCAGTGGCAGCCTTGTTCTGGTTTCATAGTCTGTGTCTCTACAGGGCTTTCTCTGCTTTCTTCCCAGTGATTATCCTTCATGTTTCCCTCCTGCTGGAATAAGCAAGCTATATGTAAGAGAGACTGAGGAGGCTAGAGAGGAGCTGAGCACCTTCTTGTTCTCTTCAACAGAAATGTACACTTTTTAATAATGTAATCTCAATTAAAAAAAATACCAATTAAAATGGGCTTTTTAGTTGTTCTCTGGGGAGAAGGAGCTGTAATTCACATTAAAATGTAAAGCTTCAAAAGCAAAGAGTGCTTAGGTGTATTGCAAGTGCCCAAATATTCAGTGATTTTAATTACAATGGAAACATGATAAATTGCTTTGTGCCACAATCCATTATTAACAGCTTAATGAATATCACTGTTTAAAACTTCTGCTGCCTGTTTAAAACTTCTCCGTGGTGAAAACTGGTTGTCAGTATTTCACCTGTGAGTTCTGATTTTTACCATGTTTGTAACCTGGCACCTTAAAAGGGAGGGGGGTGAAAGTCAGCAGCCTTGGCTTTGGGTCTGGGTAAGTTCTGCTGGCTACAGCATCCCAAGAGAGAGACCAGGGGAAAGATGGAGCTTTTGTGTTTCACCACTATTGGGACTGGCCAAGGGTTAAATATTCTCCTGACACAGTTTAAGAGGAATGCCCCAACTGGTTGCTGGGCATGCAATGGGCCTTCATGTCATCTGAGGGGTCACCAAAGCATGGGGTACCTATACATGTGCTGTTTCTTTGCACAACAGCCATTAGGCTGGAGGATGGTTTAGGGTGTCTGCTCAGGGGTAAAGGGCAGCAATAGTGCAATAGCCCATGATCAAGCATGCTGAAGAGCTTCTTTTGGGGTGAGTAATATGCAAGCTGGTTTGAATTTTCCAGGTTTTAGCTACCAAAAAGCAAATTTGAGGTATGGAATTAAGCGTGGCCTTTTGGAGCATTGAAGTGTAAACAGTGATTGTATTCTGCTTTGAATAGGGACGAAACACTTTTTTTTTTCTTATTGACAGTTGTTATGGCTTAAATTGTGCTATTGATAAGATTTTAAGATATATAGATATGTATATTCTTAGTAACTGATACTTGATACATCACTACCCCCCTTTTCAAAGCAGTTTAATATTTCAAGGATAAATGTTATTATTAGGAATGTTATTATTTTAGATTCTAATAGGAGGTATGGTGGGCTTACAGTTGTGGCCCATTGAAGTGTTAAGATGTAGGAATTTAAACAGTCATGGTCTGGCTTCTATTAGATTTATTATTTATTGTGGGCACTCTGCTAGCACCTTTCTCTTGGTCATTTGGTCTGACCACCCCACACGAGGGTCACAATCTCCAAAGTGGTGTTTGACAAGAATTTAACATGATTTGAGTCAGATGGAAGGTAGATCTCAGGATAGTAATGACTGAGAACTTCTGATTGAGAGAAGTCACAAGCACATATATGGGATAAGCATGATTTGTCTGAATGTAATTAATGGCTTGGGTTTTGCTATTATTATCCTGATTGTGTTTCTCTGGAAAACAACAAAACCTTATTCACATTTCCCATCTCAGCAATGGCAGTGTTACTTTTAATGATTTTAACTTGCACCCTGCCAATTACAGACCTCTCCTGGTTCATTAGATCAATAATTACACATTTTTTTTTTTCCTTGTGAAAAATCTTTCACTGACAGAGGAGTAATGATGCCTGTAAGTTGCTTAACTATTGCTCAGTCAGGGATCTATAAGATGTGGGAGATATTCTTATATTTTGAGGGAGAAAGCCAGTATTCTGTTATGCTGTTCATGTGTTTCTGAAGTTGTATTTTATTTTATTTTAGTTTAGTTTGACTTCAGGAAGCATTCCAGACCACAGGGCTGCCTGACTAATTTTTCATGCATCCCTGTACTGGCAGAGGACAAAGTGGCATGAAATATATAAAATGCCATCTAATTTTTCTTTTGTTCTTTAATTCATGCACACATGCTTCCTCTGTGTGTTTATCATTGTGCACAAAATGCCTATATTTGCAAGATAATAGCTGTGTAAATATTAGAAAGTCATCTTGAAACTCTGAAGGAAAGGAGAGCAAAGGAAGAATCCTCCCTGCTACCAAGGAGCCATCTATTGGATAAAACCCATAACTGAACTGAGCATCCATGAAACTGTGGGGGATAACACAATTTGTTATTGGTCACAGGCTAGCTGAAAATAATCTTTTCTTTCCCAGTGCTGCTTTCACTCAATGTGTTAGGAACCTGTACTCCTCTTCTTCATGCACGCAAGTCAGATGTAAAAGCAATTTATGTACTTGAGGTAAAAGCCAGTTTAATATAGCCAAAGATCCAGGATAAATCTTAATGTAGGGTGCAGGTGTGATCATGAATGGATTAGACAGTGGTGGGATTGCCTGCCAGCACTGAAGAACTGTTGCCCAGAGGAGTAATAGAAAAGACAAGTGTTTTTTCCATATTGTTAATAAAGAACATAAATAACATTAACTGTACTTTTTTTTTTTGTAACAGTACATGTCATTTATATGTCTCACAGCCATAACTGGCTTATTTTAAAAAAAAAAAGTTATTTTTTTAGTTACCCAGAATTACTTATGACCATCACAAAACCAAATAATGTGGTGTTCCTCACTGTAGAAACTGTGTAATCTACATGTAATGTGATGCAGAAAGAGAGAATCTTGAACAAACCATGGGGAGAAGTGAGGGAGG